>NW_018403417.1:119601-446080 GCF_002113885.1 Mizuhopecten yessoensis | reverse complement strand
AGTCAAATAGGGACATTGTCAAAAGAATTATATATGCAAAAATTGCTGCAATTTTGACAAAAGGTGTAAATGATAGTTTATGTAAATCGTCTTATGTCCCCGGCTTCTCTCTCTCTCTTAGAAGATGACATTATTACCAAATCATTGACATTTGGCCCAAAACGTGCGGTTACAACTAGATATTGAGCGTGAACTGAATATTCTGAACAACACAATTAATGCCATTTACAATTTATATGATTATAATTAAATAGATTAAAGTATGCAGGATCCGTTCCCTCGTGGTTGGTGGACTGTCAGTAAGTCATTTTCATAAAATGGTTTGGTATCCAGCAGCTTTGCTGCATTTTCTTGTTATCATTGTCTTGTACAGCATGGTGCAACAGTTATGGGAAATAGCAATTATCACTATTGAAAAAAGACAAACTCTTCATACATACCGTATGTCAATTTAATGTCCATTTTTTTTAAAAATAAATTCAAAATAAATTTCGCCCCTTTTTACCTCCATGCTCGCGATTTCGTGATTTTACAAATATTCCAGAATAAGATACTTGCAAAGGGTACCCAATAAACGGCGATTCATACATATTAACACCTTCTTATTTGAAAGTGCGTTTCAATAATTGAACAAAAGAATATATCATGTTATTATTTTATAATATCTTGACCTTATCTTTCTGCAAACACGTTCGACAGTGTAGCTTTGTGAAACGTAGGCTAGTTAAATGTAAAACACTTGATACATTGTTTCTATAGAAAAGCGTTAGACTTTCATCTTTTGATCTTGTCACTATATACAACGACTTAATGATTACTTGACTGCAAAAAATATTTTGTCTGAGATCCTATAGAGCAGAGGAGTGCAAGTTTATTAACGAATGTGAAAGACTTTCTCCTCTCGAGTTACGCCCTGCTGCCAGAGAAAAGCTTGCCGAAGGACGGCGGGACGTAAGGTAGCCATTGAGTTCAAGACCATCTACTGTCAACTGAGCGGGCACCTGTCTGTAACGTGAAACTTCATTAATGGTGCCCAACTACACTTGTTTGTTTTCGCTCCCCCTCTTCTTGTTCTCCTCCAGATCATGTCGATAGTATGTCTTTGTGTCAGGGAATTTGTAAGTACTTGAGAAATAGTTTTGTTCAGTTGTTTTGTAGATCGTAGATGTATCAATCACTCAAGGTAATCCACAAGATATGTAAGCTTCATTTACTTACAATATTGTGTATCTTCATCGATCACAGATGTATCGTATTTCCAAATATAACGCAAACGTCACACATAACAGCATCTAATTACGAATTGTTGTAACTTAAACAAATTCATAGTATGCAATATTAAGGGAAGCCGTGTAATGATTTCATCATTGTCTGGTTAAGCTAACAGAACCACGCGATATATGGACAGCAGTCTTGTGAGGTCACACGCTTACACCAGTTCAAAGAGATTTTGAGCGTCCACCTTACCTGTTGTAATTATACGGTATCAAAACGGATCTTAGGGCAAAACACTATACTCAACCTCGACCTGTAGAAATTAATCCAAGTTATGTTTTGATCTTGTTTTATTCGTGTTGCTTCAAAGTGATCAGTTAATTTATCCATAAAATGTAACATTCCCTAGGTGTGTGTTAAAGGTGTGATTGGGTTTTTGTTACAAATCGTTTGTAACTTTTAGACATATTGTAGTTTAAATGGTAAACCTTGGCAAAGTAAAATTAAAAAAAATACCACGAATCAACTCACAGCAACACAGTCCGAACAACAGGCGCCTCGGATACACCAAACAATGTTCAACAAAGTTTCATGAATCCTCTCAAAAACATTCGCATCCGAATTGTTATTTATTAACCCCGCATGCAGCACCCATCTACGCTTGGTGTATTAAAAATGATGCTTCTTCATCAATGTACCTAAAATGTATAAAAGGTTCTTCCCTACTTTATACTGTTGGAGGATGTTTTGTATCACGAGGGTGTTAACTCTTCTGGTTGAAAGACAATCCTAAGGTTAGCCGAAGGTCGCTGGCATATTTTCTGGCACCATTACATGTTCTTTCTTTTTTTTAAATATACAAAGTTTAATATGATCTTTCCAGCTTCTGCTATTTCCTAAATCTACTTCTGAACACTCAAGATATGGATTAACATTCTTACTCGTAGTACGTTATACCAAATATGCGTCGACTTTCTAAATGATCTATATCTTGCTGATGTTTTAACATAATTAAATAAGAAAATGAGATAACGATATACGGAGTCATATTACTCTTTGAAACAGAAGCCACATCAAGCCAACTTTTCTTCGTTCCAAATTAAGTTTCGTTTTATACTTGCTTATCTCCATTCAAAACGACCCGACAGAGTACAGAAAACGTGACATTTCCATAGTTTCTCATAAAAGTATACATGCAATAATCACGAAAATTTAAAAACGTTAAATGTATAACTCCTTTTCAATGATTAAAAGTATGTAAGATGCAAAACGTAAACTTGAAATGTGATACAAGGATATTATTTTATAGACATATATAATTTCATCAAGGTAATATATAATGCTTTAACAAATGTATTCTTTTTTTAATTCACGACTAAAAATGGAGTTTGAGTTGACATAAAACTGAAATATCGCATTAACCGAGACGTTTTATGACATGAAGGCGTCAGTGTTCTTTACATAGACAAAAAATAAAATAAACAGCAGAAAGGAACTGTTACAGTAGCATTTATTAACATACCTTGTAATCATATATAAACAATAAATAACCACTACATTAAACCAAAATATAAATCCTTATGATCTATGGTTATATAAATGTGCATTTATCCCGCACAGGGACATTCTTTACTTCAAACATAAATCAGTGATATACGAAATATCACTAATTCAAACTCCTAACTGATGCATCACAGAACTATATTTATAGTTTATGGTTAGGCAATATAGCGTTGATTTCACGAGTCAACTGTGACACTGCTTTGTGTATATAGGTGGCATGAATAATATAATTTACATAAAATTAGGGCCACACACATTACAATGATTACAATATATGTCTATATAATTATTTGGATACTTTTACTCCTACTGTAATGGGATGCTGCACTTAACTAGAAAATATGAAGATACTAAAATATGTTTTTCAAATATGAAATTGCTTTTAATATAAAAACATAAAGTGATAAAGGAAACTTTCATATACGTATCTCACATGATCAACATGATATTGAATTCATGCCATATTTCTATTATGTCACGTACACTGCAAAAAGAGAAGTCGCATTACTAAATAAAACTTACTTCTTGTATATTTTCAATGTTTTACAAATGTTTGATGCCACAGTCCTAGGTCATCTCGGCATAATACCACCCTTGCGAGGAATAGTATCCCATCTATTTATTGTAATGCTTCAAGTTCCGAATCCGCGAAAATGTTGGACTCGCAATATGAAAGAGTTTTAGAGTATATGTAACTTTCGGGGATTGTTTTCTTAATTTAATTCTATTTTTTATAATTATAATTTCTATTTTTTTCGCAGATTTTAGGTCTAGTGACTACAGCAGATAGTGATAGGATTAAATTTCAGATATTGTACTTGTCATGGAAAAAGATGTAACAGAGAAAATCGAAAAAAATAAAAACAACTGTTACAGTAACGAGTCTTGCTTTCAATAGACAAAGTAAATATGCGGGTGTTTGTTTGACTTCTTTATACTATGGCTACACTAGCAGTATTAAGAGTGAGATTAGTCTCATCAAAATGCACTGCTACTCTGATAGTTATGTGTTGTAAATGTATAATTTGAAGCAACATCATTTAAAGCAAATTAGTATAAACATGGCAGCCTTAATCGTGTATCATTGTTAATCTACTTTCTCGTGTAGTTCTTGGGACCTCTGGCCGTAAAAGAGACAACAGAGGCCAAGAAAGGCCGCCATGTTTTCTCTTCCTGTACAATTACCGATAACAACAGGTCAATGGAGGAACAAGAATGGCCTACCTGTCGCCAGTCGCCGGACACAAAGAGTTTGATTTTTTTCTCACGACTGACTACTTAATTTGACAGATATTCAATTTTAAATCAATGTTATGGACACTAATTTATAATAATCTAAAACTGCAAATGAACCCATACTGTGTTAAGTAGCTATATCAAGCTATCATTTCTCGGCGCGAACCTTTCTTCAAATCTCGTGCTGAACCACGCGCCATTGTTACGCGCGCCCCCTACAGGGGCAAAGTGTCCTTGTGTTGAAATATGTTCGTTTCGAATTTCTGTGAAGTGGAAATATGTTACCTTTAAAGAAGTAATTTACAGGTATAAAGGAGATAATTAGAGCAAGATTTATTTTGAACAACACATCAATTGACAAGTTGTATTTATAATGGCAGACAGCCGAAAAAGCACTGTTGTCGATAGGGAGGACTCAATGATAGAACTTGGGATGTTTAAGAAAGTTTAAGTCATATAATTAGGTGTCTTACACTGAACAAGAGATGCTAATTCCACACCTATAAAACGATTTCTAAGAATACTGAACGCACCTTAAGTGTCAGCTTCCATTCCGAGGGACTCACCTGTCCGGAAAAAATGAACCAGAACAATGTTAATACATCCTTTCTTTATTAAATACCCAGAACGATCACTTAAAAGAAAAATCGAACAATGTATATGCAAATTGTTGGCTATCAATTGTATTAACTTCTGTATTACGAAAATACCTCGAGTGCCAATTTCAAAGGATATGACGTTATAACAATATAGTTGGCGAACAACATTTAGGCTGTACTATACTATTCAACTACTCATGGGTTTGCTCTTTAGCAAAACGTCCTTATTGTCTTAAAAAGATAAAGGTTTGATTGTTTAATTCGACTGTTTTTTTTATATAGATCTACATGTTCTCAAACCACGTATTCCTTGAAACATATGACATTAGTAACGGTGGCGATGTCTTTATACGTGGATCGCTTTGGGCTTCTCTTATTTCATCCCTTTTGGTTTCTTTTTTATAATCCCGGTTCTCGTTTGGAAGACGTAATATTACGTAGATTTGAACTCGTGTTACATTGCGGATATCACCGATGAACAGAACACACTTACCCTTCCGACACACACATAGTCATATTATATATCCTTCTGATATTTCAAGGGTCTGCATGTAAATCTGTTGTGTCTAACTGCCTTAGTTATATCCAGTTTGGATTCCGGTTTCGTTTTTTGTTTTTGACAATGTGATAATTTCTTGTTGGATCCTGCATTTCCTTCACTCCAACCACAAAAATACCTCGATTTGAATGATTTCAAACGCATGTTATTCAGCGCTTTATAGTATAGAAATATCGTGGGCACTTACACTGTTATGATGTTATGGCATTGTGACATTACCTTTACCTTGTAGAAACCTCTGGTGGATGGAATTTTGGGTTGTATGCATTGGATTCGTACTTCTTGTCCCCAGTAAATGGGAATAATCAAGAACATCATCCTGTGAGATTATTTGTTTCCTTTCATTGTCATAACTTCCTTTTAATTACCAAATACGATTATCAAGTCTAACATCTTGGTCGGCAATACACCGTTTATAGACTTATGTACATATACATATTAAATACTTATTGATTACAACCCCATTCGAATTCTTAAGGAAGACTCTATATATTTTATATAAAGCCGTTTAAAAAAAGAAATGCTTTTGTATCGTAAAAACGACGATACAAATCATGGAATGTACATTCCAATGTATTTCGTATACAGCACAGTTTTTTCTAGCTTAAGCAAATATTTTATATTTTAATGAACAATATTTTGTAACAAAATGAAACAAAAATAAACAAGTACAAAGACAGACTTATCAGCGTCCATTTTCATGACGTAGTTCCGAAAAAAGTACAACGGACTGAATTGTACTTGAGCGAAATGTGCCGATACACCGTAAATACAAAAACAAACTTAATCACTTGAACGCTTTGCATTAAAGCCGAGTTCATTATGGTTTCGAAGAACCGAATAAACAGTGTTCGTGGTTCAGTTGCAAGAGAGAAAACGTCGACGATTAGGTCTAGAAATGGACGGAGATAACCACGCCAGATTCAGTTTAAGAAACAATGTCAGTTAACTGGACAATAACCATGTGCACCATGACCATGCATACAGTAAATGGAAGTTTGGTATCATGCCATTTATCGAGACAATAATCAAAATACCGGTCCATTTCATATTTGAAACATTGCTATGTTAACGTTCTTCCACATCAAACAAACAAAATCTGAAAAGTTAAACCCTTCGTGCTTTTGCTAATATAGAAATGATCTATTTTTTTTTTTAAATTGAACAGTGAAAAAATTGCAGGATGTTATGAAGTAATATATAAAGTTAACTAGGAGGAGAAACGTTAAAAAATTATTGAGAGATACTGTTGTCGAATATGACAATCTGGTGACAGCCCTGGTTATTCTCCACAGTCCAAAGTATGCAGGCATCAATAACGCGCGTTTAAACAGAACAATAAAGAATGCATATTGGCGAACACTACACATTACATATGACTCAAAAATAACATTACAACTCTACTTAGAAATCATATGAATACCTGTTAAGTGACGATACTCTTTGTGCTGTTTATTAGGTACCGATTATCATGTTTCACAAAAGGGAAATTGCTTTTAAATCGAACGTAATTCAACTAAGTGATCGGCGTCTGTCAAGTCGACAAGACTATAGAATTGTGGAATGTGGCGAAATTGTGTGTAATAAGAACCACCCATTGTGATTTGGTGAGATTACCACACATCGAGAAGGCATGTTTAGTTATTTCTGTAAGAGATATCTACCACAGGAAGTTACTACCCCGAGAGCAGAAATGCCTAGCGCATGACATCATTTCCGCAAAATGTAAATTATTTATACTAATCTTCTGGTTTATTCTACAGTACTTTTAATTTATATGCATACCTGTACGTTCTTTTCACACAGTTCATTCATATTTTACAATACTTTAGATTAAACGTCATGACACGCGTTTGTGACTTTGAGCAGACGACAATATAAATGCCTTGGCTTTATTGTAGATTACAAATACAAAAGCGTCTTCAATATAGCATTCTAAGCGAAACACCCAGTATTGCTGTCATCGTAATAATGCATACTTTAATGTCACAGATAAAATGCCCTTCATCAAAAGCTTGAAAGGTAACACTGCGGAACCGCTTTTTTTCCACAGAGATGATTAAGAAAGTTTTGGCATTCCTCCTGCAAACAGCACAGACTGAATTGTGGTCGAGAGTTTGATTGGTTAAAGTAACGGTTTATATAAAATGCGAACTAGGTTTTAGATGCGGGATGGAAGATTCGCTTGTTTACCAACTGTTAATGTAATTTTGGCTATTTGGAGAAATAAAGCGACATAGCTTATGATTTGCTTTTTTCTTCTTCAAAAGATAAGATTATGAAATAACACTATTCCATATAATCGATGAATCCTATATTGTTAATTTCCAACTATTTCTATTTCGAGATAGGAAGCTGTTTCGATTCGTTTCCGTTTCGATTTAACATGTGACAGTTAACAACGTCATCAAAATCCAATCACTACATGATAATAATAAAGTTGTGAGATACGGAAATAAGTACGGGGAATTGAATCAACCACTGTTTTATTTAAAACCACGTGAACCTTGGCATGAATTATAATACAGAAAAGAGAACGTATAATTACTGCAAAAGCGGAAATTTTCTCAGGTGGAAATTTTCTCGTTATGGAAATGTTCGCGTTGGCCGTGATTCTGATTTTTTTTTAATCTATGTATCTAGAATCTATATATATATATAATATTGAAATAATATTTCGGTTGTGGATAGTTTAGCTAATTTACTAAATTGCTAAACGCGAGTATTTCCATACCGCGAAATTCCCCCTTTTACAGTATATGTCGTGGTCTGAAATATCAACAGCATTATATAGTATACCGACAACTTATGTCGTTTATTTCGGAATATGTATTCGTTTTTTTAATGTTCCTCAATGTTATAAATTATTACAGTCATATGTTAACCCCAATAATCTTGTACATTTCTATATGCTGGCGAGTAATAAAGTAATTTAAGGTTAGAACTTATTCCATAGATACACAACAGCCTTCTGATCTATTTCTTCCAATATTAAAACATTTATTCTTTTTAAAGACACTGATTTATAATGGGATTACCATACGATTTACCTCAGAGATTCTCAAGTTCCTGCATTTTATATACGGAAATTAAACTGAAAATGTTATTGTTTGTGTTTACCGCTTGAAATAATAGATGTTATAACCAATACAATAATATTGTGTCTACATTGTCAAGGAGGACACTAAATATTTTCACATTCAAATAATCATCCTCTTTGAACTCATGCTACAAAAGCTTTAATTGGACTCCCCAAACTTGTGATACTGTTTCTACTTGAAATTGCGTTGTGAGTGTTTGTTATGTTGTGTTGTTATTTTGTAGTATGTACTGTAAGTATCGCACTGAATTGTAACTGATGATAAGAAACTCAAATTAATAAAGAACTTGAACTTAAACATATGACTGTATATTTACCCGAATAGAACACGATTTCAGGAAATCCTGCATAAAATATTCAAGTATTTATTCTACAAAATCAGCTTTAACATCCTGGAATATTGTACACGGGATACACACAAATATAGCGTTATTTTTAAAAGAGGAGCTTAAAGATGACTAAGATGAGGAAGCAAACATTTTGACGCACCAGACAAACCGGAAGACAGATATCACATGATGTCACGAATGATTCAAAAAGGAAGCAACCGGATACTAAAGGTTTACATTACGGACTTATTATTTTTAATATGACGAATGCTGACTAAAGAACATACAGGATATATATCTTTTGATTGTACAAATGTATTAATGTTACAGGGCAGATATGTGCTTGGCTAACAATTGCTATGCGTGTTACTGTTTCACCCAGTGTGGCACCTTCATATAACCAAGGGGATTTATTTACATCCCTTCCTGTTTTAATAGAAATTCAGGCAAAGTATAACTGTTTGGGCCCCTAGCATCACCGATGAGTCCTAGAAGGACGGACCAGCTGTATGGTGCAGTGTCATTCATTTTTGGAATACTGTATCTACCGTCAAATCAGATAGGTGCACTCTCTTTTGTGTGTCTTAATTCCATCTAACTGAAACCCCTTCTTTGTAAACTTAACCTATTTATTTTATATCGATAAAAAAATGAAAAAGAAATATGCTTTACGTTTTAAACTCGGGTCGAACTGTCAAATTAAGAGTAATATGACTGGCTCTTATAACGAGATGGGAGCCTGGTTAACAGCATTCGTATCTGCGAACAGGCAAAAGGTTCATTAAATAAATTTATAATATACATATTTCGATAACTAAACATTTACATTCGAACAGCAATCTTAAAATCTCTCCCTGTATATTTGGTTTTTTTTCTAGTCGGCGCACATCTGAACTTAATTTAATTGCAGTTCTTCCTTGATGAGTAAGTATGGACCACCGGGACTGCACGCGAGCTGAGTAGAGAGGAACAGGATGGAGGCGCTATACTTTATATTGTTAAATGCACCGTTTTTATCCCACAACAAAACGTTAAAAAGCCATAGAAAATCAGAAAATATTGTAATTGTAACAGTTCTTCTGACTCAATGAACTCGGAGTTGTCACAGAGGCGCCACGGATTGCCATGATCTCAAACCGTATTCATGATATGAGAATGACTGCAAGCGGTACAACGCGAAATCAATAAAGTGTGAAAACAATCGGAAACAATACGTGTCAAAAGGGTCTTAAAGGCGAAAAATGTATTTATGAAATGGGGCAAAGTGACAAAGAAAATGTCGATCTAGACCCTGAAGAGGTCCCGTATCGTGTTAATGCGCTCACCTTTACAAGTATATGGCGTTCGGCTTGTTGTAGATTAGGGCAAAAGGATTTGGGCGTCTGTGTTTATTTTTGTATTCGTGGAAGGCTGTTTAGACAGGAGCGAGAAAAGCCGGAAAGCTCACAATTACTCTTTGTATCAACAAGATCTTTGTGTCAAATCAGAAATTAGTTGCCGATTTCCCCGTTATGGAGTCGTATTACACTGATGTGTTTAACTAGCTAAGCATTTTTTTTCATAATTTGACGGTTAAATATTGTACATGAATCACCGATGCAAATATTGGTTGCCACCCCACGTGTCGAGCTAGTACAATATTCATCCGACACATACGCGTTCAGTTTGGGAGTGATTCATTCACCTACCATTTCGATCTTGTCATCAATCATATACACCTATCTGTTATTGTCATTTATAAATTTGTTTTTGATATGTTTAGCTTCATAACTCAAAGTAAATGTGGAATTCATGTATTATTGGACTCTCTTAAACAAGATATTTATGAGTGGTCAGGTGGCGAAGTGGATAGTGCTCTTTCAACAAGACGGCCGGGGTTCGATTCCCCGGTCGAACGTGAAAGGTATTGGGTCATCTGCCCGACCACATGGGTAATTCCCGGGCAGTACTAGTATTGTTTTTTCGACATGAAGACTATTTGCGTAACAAATTAACCTTTTACTCTCACAATACTACAATCACCACGGGTCATGTCTTATACGTTTTTTCATCAAATATTTAAATCTAGAATAACATTAATATGGAAATATCAAAAATAATGATATGGTTAGTGTGTTACACCAGTGACATTTGTGTTGTGAGCATGGTGTCCGCCAGTGTACGTCCCTTGTAAGGTGGCCTGGTGTACCACCAGTGTACGTCCCGTGTGAGGTGGCCTGGTGTACCACCAGTGTACGTCCTGTGTGAGGTGGCCTGGTATACCACCAGTGTACGTCCCGTGTGAGGTGGCCTGGTGTACCACCAGTGTACGTCCCGTGTGAGGTGGCCTGGTTTACCACCAGTGTACGTCCCGTGTGAGGTGGCCTGGTGAACCACCAGTGTACGTCCCGTGTGAGTTGGCCTGGTGTACCACCAGTGTACGTCCCGTGTGAGGTGGTCTGGTGTACCACCAGTGTACGTCCCGTGTGAGGTGGCCTGGTGTACCAACAGTGTACGTCCCGTGTGACGTGGTCATGGTGTACAACCAGTGTCCCTTAAAAGTGTACGGGTGTGCCCCCTCTGTCTTTTGTGACATGATCAAAGTGTGCCACTATTGTCCTTTGTGACGTGGTCAGGGTAACCCATAATTGTCCCTTGTGACGTTGTCATGATGTACCGCTAGTGTACGTCCCTTGTTATGTGGTCTGGGTGTACCACAAGTGAACGTCCCTTGTGACGTTGTCAGGATGTACCACTAGTGAACGTCACTTGTGACGTGGTCAGGGTTTACCGCTAGTGTACGTCCCTTGTGACGTTTCAGTGTGTACCACCAGTGTACGTCACTTGTGATGTGGTCAGGGTGTAACACCAGTGTATGTGCCTTGTGACGTTGTCAGGATGTACAAACAGTGTACGTTCCTTGTGACGTTGTCAGATTGTACCACCAGTGTACGTACCCTGTGACGTGGTCAGTGTGTACTACCAGTATACGTCCCTTGTGACGTGATCAGTGTGTACTACCAGTGTTCGTCCCTTGTGATGTAATCAGTGTGTACTACCAGTGCACGTCCCTTGTGACGTGATCAGTGTGTACTACCAGTGTTCGTCCCTTGTGATGTAATCAGTGTGTACTACCAGTGCACGTCCCTTGTGACGTGATCAGTGTGTACTTCCAGTGTGCGCCCCTTGTGATGTGATCAGGGTGTATTACCAGTATACGTCCGTTGTGACGTGATCAGTGTGTACTACCAGTGTGCGCCCCTTGTGATGTGATCAGGGTGTATTACCAGTATACGTCCCTTGTGACGTGATCAGTGTGTACTACCAGTGTTCGTCCCTTGTGATGTGATCAGGGTGTACTACCAGTATACGTCCCTTGTGACGTAATCAGGGTGTACTACTAGTGTGCGTCCCTCGTGACGTAATCAGGGTGTACTACCAGTGTACGTCCCTTGTGATGTGATCAGTGTGTAATACCAGTGTGCGTCCCTCGTGACGTAATCAGGGTGTACTACCAGTGTACGTCCCTTGTGACGTGATCAGGGTGTACTACCAGTATACGTCCCTTGTGATGTGATCAGTGTGTACTACCAGTGTGCGTCCCTCGTGACGTAATCAGGGTGTACTACCAGTGTACGTCCCTTGTGACGTGATCAGGGTGTACTACCAGTGTGCGTCCCTTGTGGCATGGACTGGGTGTACAACTAATGTCCCTTGTGACGTGATCAGTGTGTACTACCATGGTACGTCCCTTGTGATGTGGATAGTATGTACCATCAATGTCCTATTTGATGTGGTCAGGGTGTACCACAAGTGTCTGTCTTACGTCGATCATGTCATTGCAAGCCTTTGTAATGTAAAATATCATAACACATGATTATTATAAGGAAATTGCACAACTTTTATTTTAGCATAATACATGTATATGAACTTTATTTTCATCTCACAACTATGAAACAACTTTTTTCTTATTTAATCAATGTTGCGGTCTTAGTGGAAGCACGCAGAGGCTAGTGTCCTTATGCGAAAGGAAACATAAGTACTTAGAGAAAACCCACGTGGTCGGGCTGACAAACCAATATTTGTTCCGGTCCTGTCAGAAAATATAATCCCGGTTGTCCTATTGGGGCGAGTACGCTATCCACTGCGCCACCCGACCACCCAAACCAGAATGGACAAATTTCAAAAGGTACATGTTAATGCTTGCCGATATATGTTAATGCTTGCCGATACATGTATTGATGCTAGACTCAATCTCACCGGAACATTTTACTTAATAACTTATAAATAGTGACGGAATCAAAGGGTAACACAAATTCAAAATTTACACAATCGTCTTTCATTTCTTAAAGGTAGCATGATCTGAATCAAATCCAAGCTAATGGGATTTGTACACATCGATTTTGATGTCGTAATACCTGACTTCTGGTCGTGCACGTGCTGAATGATATCAGTTTGTGGTGTCTGTGTTATATTAGAGCCCTGTCAGCAGATATAACGGCATCCTGGAGGCGTGTGCCATTACTCAATCCTCCCACTCAAAACCCCTCGTTATTTCTATTCCAAATTACGAGAAAATTCATTCATAAAACCTGTTATTTATGACACAACGCGAACGCACTGCTATCTTTTATTGTAAAGAAATTGGTTTTAACCATTCACCGTCCCGTCATGTTACATGATGCAAACGTTGGAACGACCTGGATTGATATTGCAGACAATGACACGGAAGCTGACAATAAAATCCGGATAGCACCTGCTTATCGCGATTATATAGGATAGTCGCAACCACTTTGCGATTTCTGTGTGAAAAAGGCGGACCTAACCGGGTTACTAAATATTTAAAACCCCAGCACTGAAGCATCCTTTTCATGTCTGATGGTGTACTTTCGGAAGAATTTGGTCTCTTGTGTAATAACTATTCAAGAATTGTAAGGATCGGTACTACTCGATTAGTTCAGAACGTGTAATGTTATATAAAGCAACTAAGCCATATATAGGAACAACACCTATGGCTGTTGTTATGCGGTGACAGTTTTGATCATTATCACAAATTAGTAAAGATGGCATGAATACCGCCCCAGTCAGATTTACAACTATAGAAATGTTGGTTTTCCTGAAATACGAAATTGACATTAGTTTTGGAATGCAGAAAGGGAAGGTCATCCATACAGGTGATGGGAAGATATCGCATCAATCAGGGATTGGTGTCCGTATCAATTTTATCTTTGACAGTGAAAACCACTAAAATACAAAACGGACTTTTAAATGACATGAACCATACCTCGTAGATATCTCAACCAGGATTCCTTATTTGCACTTAAAGAAGCAATTTAAAAAAATAAAATGTCACCATTAACAAAACTTATAGAAACAAAGAGGTACAAAGGTCATATTATTCAAGAGAAAATTGGCGTGTCTTACATTAGCACTGTTGCAATAATGGTATAACATTCCGCATCATATTAAATGAATTAAGCGTCATCTTTTTAATATAATACATGTAAACGATTTTTTGAAATTTCGAACATTTGATATAAACGCACAGTAGATTCGATATCAAATGTTTAGGTAAAATGTTTAGAAACATGAACCCGACATTAAATGTTATTTGCATTGTTCAAAACAAAAGTTAATATCGTAGAAATATGTTTGAAGGTCTAATGAGTATAAATGATTAACAGGAGGCACCTTAGCTAAAACCGTACGGCTCTTCGCCAACAAAAGTGTTTGCTTTCTTCTTTATCTAAACTTGAAACATACAAGATTATTGTCAATTCAAAACAATAAATGACACGGCACATTTTTCATGCAAGGCTTGAACTTTGTAGATGAAATCAATTTCTTCCAAAGTATTATTTTGACATAAGATAACTCTTAATGTCAAGCTGGTCATCTAGACATATGTCAGGACTTCGATACACGCATATATGAATAATGAACTGACCACTGCGATAGCCCCGAGCCTGAATTAATTATCACATTTGCATTTTAATGTAAGTATATCAAGACCAAAAATCTGTTTTTGACGCACTGAAATGATATTTATATAAATGCAAATCCTATCAAGATCGCTTGACCATCTGCGGCTACGTACACAGCTACCAACAATATAAAGCAATGAGAAACACAACCCATGTTCTGGCGGTTGTTTATGTATTGAAGTCCCGAGGAGTTTGCTATGCTTCAAGCATCTTTGCAAAAACGTAATTCATTTCCGATTTTCCTCTTTTTTATTTTTTTTTAAATTAAAGTATGTTTTAGTTGTCAGGATATGGATTATATAAGCAAAGATTCGACAGCTAATAAAACTAGATTGCTTTAGATATTTGGAGACTCGTGCAGTGAAATGAACGTTTAAAGTTGGTTAAGTTGAGAAAGCTTTCAACAACTGCATCGGACGTGATAAATATTACACTTTTTCGACAAGGTGTTTTCTTGACCACTGGTCAGCCTGATGGTCAAGATATGACAGCTGACGGTCATAAATAATCTCTAAACGATCGATCAATGTCTATATAGCCGCTGGACATTACAAGTGACCAGCGTGGCCGGGTACGGAACAAACATATGCTTTAAACAATTTAAAACCTGGTTTGGAAATAAAAGAGCATTTCATTATCTTTTAAGATATGTCCGTTAAAGAGATATACTACCTTACAGAGATGTATATCTTTATTAAAAAAGAGTCCCAAAGTAGACAAGAAAGGAATTGAAGTCTATAGCTGATGAATGATAATTTTAATTCCTTAATTTTCGTAATAAATCGTTGTACACAAGAAAATATGTGTTGATACACATCAGGTATTAAAGGGAGATAAATCTAACACAAAACGCATGTATTTTATACAATGCAAGGTACCAGATATCCGTATAAATTAATAAATCTGAAGTTGTTGATGTCTGAATTGGTCTTTTCCAATGCTTGTTACGATATCTGTACGGTTACCTAATTAACACAGCATACACTTCTTGTAAGAGTGAAAATGTTCGCGTTGTGCAAATTCTTGCGTTTTTCGCGTTGAGTACATTAGCGCGAAATTGTCCACACGCGAAAATGCATTTATACAGTTCAATTCAAATTAAATAAAGCTCCTGGTGAAGATGGTTTAGTGATTGAACTTTTTAAATATGGAACTGATGATGTACTTAAGTGTCTCTGTGGTTTGTTTAACAAAATATTGGAGTGTGGGGTTTTCCCTATTGACTGGTGTAAGGCAATTATACATCCTATTCACAAGAAGGGTGATGTAAATTTACCAGACAATTACAGAGGTATTTCGCTCTTAAATGTTATGGGGAAAATATTTACAATTTTTTTAAATAATCGTTTAATTTTCTGGGCAGAAATAGAACAAAAATTTCTCGAGGAACAGGCTGGTTATAGAACTGGATATTCAACCATGTATCACTGTTTTTCTTTACAAGCTTTGGTGCAGAAATATCTCAGTAAAAAGAAAGGTAGGATGTATTGTATTTTTGTTGATTTCTCCAAAGCTTTTGACTGTACAGCACCCACTTCTACTGTATACCTTAATAAAAAACAATGTTAGTCATAAAGTGATTAAGATATTGAAATCTATGTATTCAAATATGAAGTCGTGTATTAACACAACAGATGGATTGTCTCAATATTTTGAGTGTAATGTCGGAACGAAACAGGGCTGTATGTTAAGTCCCTTCCTGTTTGTAATATTTTTAAATGAGGTTATAGAACAAATGAATGAAGCAAACTGCCAAGGAATTTTTGTAGATGCTGAATTACCCAATGTCATGCAGTTACTATTTGCTGATGATATGGCAAACATGGCGGATACTGTTGTAAATTTACAAAAACAAATAGGAATTATTGAATCCTTTTGTAAAATGTATGGTATGATGGTAAATCTTACCAAAACTAAGGTAATGGTTTTTAGACGAGGAGGAATTTTGAAGAAAAATGAAAAATGGTTTTTCAACAGAGAAAGAATAGAAGTGGTACAAATGTACAAATACCTTGGTATGTACTTTACTTGTTTTCTTAAGTGGAATAAAACTAAGGAAGCACTTGTTATTTCAGCAGAGAAAGCTTTGTTTACTTTATTTAGATTCATAAATACTTATGATTTAGGATGTTCGCAGGCATTGTATCTTTTTGATCATATGGTAACTCCTGTAATAACATATGGTGCTGAAATATGGGGCTATTGTTACAGTCCCGGCATAGAAATTGTACAAACAAAGTTTGTTAAAAGACTATTGAGAGTAAAGCAATCAACTTCAAACTTGGCTGTTCTGGGTGAATTAGGGAGACATCCCATGTGTGTTGTTTATTATAAAAAGTGTATAAAGTATTGGTTTAATATTTTAAGTATGGACTCCTCTAGATATCCACGAAGGTGCTATGATATGTTAGTAAATTTACACAATGCTGGAAGAGTAACTTGGGCTACAAATATTAGAGATCTATTGTACAAATATGGATTTCATTATGTATGGATATATCATGAAGTTGGCGATGTAAATAGTTTTATGAGACTGTTTACCCAAAGAGTAAAAGACACTTGTATGCAAGAATGGGATTTTGGAATAAATAACTCTAATAAACTGAATTTTTACTCGGATGTCAAAACTTTAATTGAACCCGAACGATACTTATATTGTATTACAAATAAGTCTCATAAAATTGCTCTAACCAGGCTGCGTGTATCCAGTCATGAATTATTTATTGAAAAAGGTCGTGAACTAAAAATTCCAAGGGAAGAAAGATTATGTAATTACTGTTTATATACAAACAATACAAGACTCATTGAAGATGAATATCATTTTTTATTACACTGTCCATTATATGAACATATAAGACAAATGTGTGCATTGGAAAACTATGTTGAAGCAAAATATATGTTAATAACTGGAAATGAAGATAAATTAAGAAATGTTGCTAAATTTGTATATTTAGCTTTTGAAGCAAGATCAAATTATATTATATCTGTGACATCACAAATTTAGTATTATTAAATCGGAAGTCAGTGCTATATATTAGTAAATTGTACGTTATAAGGTACTCTGCAGAAATTGTTTTTGATGTAAAAATTGTGTGAATATGGTTATTATGTACTGTGCAAATTGTACTATGGGCTAGTTGGCCTTGAAATACTTAATAAAATATCTTGAACTTGAACTTTATACAGTATATAGATTTTAGATACATAAAATATACATATTTGAGAATTATTGTTAATGTGAACATATCCACACCACGATCAGTGTAAAATGTTACTAAGCGAGCAATAAAATAAGCGATAATGTCAGCGTCTACAATATTTCATAAACCATTTCATATGGCATATTTAATCAAGGAAATATATCAATATAAAATATGAAGGTATCGTTTATAATTTATATTTATATGCTTATACTTGATTGCACTCACGTACAACGCACAGGAAGAAATGAAGTCAGCAACGGCGAGTGAATTTAATTTCGAATGAATCTACGAATGCTGACCTCTGACCTCCGGAGAACATAACCTGGCAGACCTTCTTTATTGTTAGGGAAAATTAAAACGATATGAACCTGAAAAACATAGATTTATGTTCATTTTTAACACTTATTACGTTGTCAGATAAATCTGTTACAAATAACAAATCATGGTATCCTTTTTATATTACAAAATAAAAGCTGAAAGAATGATCCTCAACCCAGAAAGGTATCTACCGATTACTGTCAATTTATATCTATTTTTGGACAAAATTGGTAACATAACGATTATGACTTTTGTATCGTTATCACCTAGAGAAATTGAATCTTTATACAGGAATTTCTGTTCTCACCAAACAACTAATTTAAAATCCATCATCACAGCGTATACAGTAAAAATGCTAATTCAGGTAATTTGTGGAAATTATCTTTAAAATGTAACAATGTCAATCGTTCAATGGACCATAATGAATAAGAAAATCGATTTTTTTACAGCAAGATTTTGGGAAAATAGGAATTTAAATGACCGGATTTACATTCAATAAACTTTTGAATTTAGTCGTTTACAATAAAAAGGACAAAATGATTTATTCGATTAATGTATCCGCAACGTGTTACAACATGGTGATCATATACACGCGAATGACTGTGTAAAATTGTGTCCCGGTCCCTGTATTCTATTCAATCTTACACATTCTTGTCTCATTATGTACCAACCGAGTAGCCGCCATGTTGTACTTCAGAGGAATATAGCACTTTGAACATAATCGTTAGTCCAGCCAAAATAGGTCATAAAATACAAGTTTGTTACATTTCTCACAAGGAAAGCATTATTGAAATCAAGGAGGTAAGGCCGTCGATTGGTTCATTTAAACTGTTGGCGAGGCTATTTAAGATATTTAGACGTGATTTGGCTTCTTTAATGATTGTTATCCGCAGTGAAAGGCAACGACTGTTCACACCAAATTGGTTTTATGACCTGTCGAGGCAAACTGTTTGGTCAAGCATTGTGTCACCGTCGTGAAGGGAAAAGGCCGAATGTAACTTTTACCTCTAACCCCCTGAAACACAGTTTCGATGTAAAAATAAATCAGATAATATCCTTTTACAAAGGGGCCTTAAACATGTGTTGCTATTCTTTCCTATAAAAATAACTGTTTAATGTTGGTGAACCCGAGAACTAATAAGTCAAAAATGAATGTTTAATCGCGCTGACCTTTCTGTTTCGGCTTGGGTCAAGTCGCTTACCGTAAGGGAAAGGACTGTCCTAGAAGATACGATTATTGAATTTCTATCCCTTCTGTGTTAAAAAACCACAAGAAAGATCTGGACACAAAGCCATTCTCATCATTATAGTGTCTGGTCGCAGGTAGATCACAATATGCCCACTTTGACCTCCGGCCACCTAGCGCGTGCCTCAATGGACAAAGGTCAAAGATCAAGGCGTCACTGGCAGCTGTGAACCATGGGAATGAAAACGAAATCCGAGTGGTCAAAGCGCTTACAATGAAAAACGGAATGTGTTGTCCTCGTCGACACATTAAAACGTTTTTGCGCGTGGACGGCAAGGTTAGCACGTACTATTTATTGGGTATTATGCGTGTTTATGTCATAGGCAACACCGTTTACAACTTTTGATTACGAGTAATCATGGGTAATAAATGATAATGGCCGATCTGCACATTAAGTATGCGTTATACATGAGTGCTTCGCCATTGAAAAAAAGTTAAATAATCGATTTCATAAATTTCATTTCTCCATTTTGAAATGCTCTTAACTAAGATAATATCTGGTAATTGAGGTCGAGCAGTGCGCGGAACTATCGCGATTAACGCACCTTGAACCAAGGTTCTTTAACAACCGTTATTGTGTATGGGGAGAGAGACATAGACTCGAGTTTGTTCACCAGATTGTATAGCCCTAGTGCTAACCCGCTATTTGACAAATCCCGGTAAGGCGACATCGAGAAGTATATGCACACTATACATCTTCTATTCAACTCCCCCTTTTTCTAGTGTTGGTCCCGGAGATTATAATAAACACGGTTCTTTAACTCCCCGCCAAAAAAAGCTCTAGTCTTTGTACAGAAAGTGTCACGCGTAAATTGTATAAGCGACCCCGACTTCCTTGCCTTCTCTTACTAAATGTACCGAGCTAATTAAGCAACATTTCTTCAAGCTTAAACTAGTCAGACAATTTTTATAATATACAAATCATAATTAATACCCATTCCAATCAACGTTCTCAATTACAGTTGTTAGAACTTTGTAATGAAGGCAACAACCATGGGTGATATAAATGAAAATGATAATTTCGCGCATTAAGAAAAAAAAGAGAAAAAAAACGGATAGATCTACATAAAAGTGTATCTACCTTAATAGCTGTATACTTCATGTACCAGCTGTATACAGATTCAGATTCTTTATTTCCTTATGTTTACAACACATCGGAGAGTAGACATACATATGTACAAGATATCACAATGTATAACACAAATTACAGTTGATGCAATAGTGTACAATGCATAACATAGATTATTAAAACACAATATACATGTATGTGGGTATAACATACAGAACATGCAGTATTATATTTAGTTAAACAATATTATTTCGTCGTTTTGTACTTAAATGCAAAAATTTGCCTAGGTTATTTAGATCTTTAACGATTTTGGTATTGAACAGTTCTATTAACTTGAAAACACTTGGTCGTTTGTAAAAATAAGGTTTAATATATTCATGCCTAAAATCCTCATAAAATTTGCATTTAAGTATAAAATGGAATTCATCTTCAACATCATTAGCGTTACAGAATGTACAAAGTCGTTGTTCTCTTGGTTGATTTCTGTACCTGCCTTGCTCAATATTTAAACTATGTGAGCTTAATCTAAAACGTGTTAAGTATTTTTTGTATAAATTATTGATAGGTTTTCTCAAATAGTATTGCAGGGTAAATTTGTCAATAAGATGTTGATAAAGAAAACCTCTAGAAATAGTTTGAATGTTAGATAATAAGTTTTGCTGATATATATCGTAAAACCGTTGTTCAATTATTTTATAAATATGTCTATCAGTAGTGTTACCATTGATGTCCCATAAATAACCTAAACCTAATTTGCGAAGTTCCCCCTGGATATTTATAATCCAACTGTCATTTGACAAAATCCTTTCTTCATAACAAGTTTTTAAAATACAATTATCTGTAGTTCTTAATTTTAACCAATATTTAATGATACGAAGCTTTCTACTTTCCGCCAGTGGCATTCTTCCTAACTCATAATATACTAAATTATTACAGGTACTCTTTTTAACTCCGAGTAGCCGTTTACAAAAATTCATATGTATTTTCTCGACATCTAAAGCATTATGAAATCCCCATATCTCTGCACTGTAGCTCAAAATGCTATTTATATATGTATCAAAAACTGCACATTGTGTTTCAATATTAAAATTATGATTTTTCAATTTGCTACAAATTGCATAATACGCCTTATTTGCTTGTTCTGCAACGTGTTTTTGTGTAACATTAAATTTACCATTATAATTGAAAAGCATTCCTAAGTAATTGAACTGATTAACAACTTGCAGCTCTATGTTATCATATATCCACTTTTCGTTATTCCGTATTATGCCACCATTCCTGAAAACTACTATTTTCGTCTTTTCTGTATTTAATGTAAGCTTATACTTGTTATTATATACTTTCAGAGCATCCATAACTTCCTGTAGTTTTTCTGGTGTTTCTGCAAATAAAACCATATCGTCAGCGTACATCAACAGAAAAATATTAATCAAATTAAGTTCAATTGAAGGACATCCTTCCTTGATAAAATGTATTTCACAATCGTTCACGTACATGGAGTACAAAATCGGTGATAATATTTCACCCTGAAAAAGACCAATCGTATTTGTGAAATAGTCAGAATAACCCCCATTATGCTTTACACATGATTTCACTGAGTTATATAAAGATTGTATGATTCGTAACATTTTCCCGCGTATACCCTGATTTATCAATTTACACCACAAATGAGATCTTTCAATTAGGTCGAAGGCCTTCTTATAATCTACAAAGCAACAATATAGTCTGCCACCTCTTTTGCTTAAATACTTATTAATTAATGTCTGAAGGACAAATATTGCATCAACAGTCGAGTATCCAGGCCTAAAACCAAATTGGGCATCCGTTATAATATTATTTTCGGTGTCCCATTTCACTAATCGCCAATTCAATATTGATGTAAACAACTTTCCCATACAACTAACTAAAGTAATACCTCTATAATTATTCGTGTTTTCAATATCACCTTTTTTATATACTGGCGTGATACACCCAGTTGACCAAGATTCTGGGAAAAGTCCTGCTTGAAAAACTGAGTTAAAAAATTTAGTTATGTATGGTACTAGTATCTCTTTGCAATCAATGAATAATTCGTTTAATATTTTATCCTCACCACAACTTTTATTTCTTTTCAACTTATGTATTGCAGAAGTCACTTCATGTTCGGTAATTTCTTTATCCAATTCATCAAATATACAAGATTCATTACTTTCAATATCTACATCAGCATTTGAGTCATTTGTGTCCTCTATTATATTTACTTGATTACTTAGGTGTTTAAAATGGTTAAAAAAATTGTCAAGAGAAATTCTGTTGGATACTTTTGATTTTCGTCTTGCAAATTTATGGAAATGTTTCGGATTGTGTCTACGCAGATAATCCATCATATCACCTTCCTGTCTCCGATATTCCCTCTTGAGTCTCGATTCAATTTTTTTGTAATTAGTTTTTTTCTCTGTTAATATTTGATGATTTTCGACAGTTTTATTAATATTGAATGAGTGTAAAGCAGCTTTGTAAGCATTGTACCTATGTCTACATGTGAGATTAAACCAAGGTTTATCCTCATCCGCAATAGCTTTGCTGTTATGACGTTTTGTATCATGAGATGGTTTAGAACTATGTACATCGCACACTGGCAAAATCATTTCATTCATAAATGAACTGAGTTTGTGAATGGATACCTCTACATCTGAATTAATTAATAAAGGCGAGCAGAATATTTCACTCAGTACTTCGTTATTATCATTCAAATTCTGTTTGATAGAATTTACATTACCATCATTCCATTTTACATTTTCACATGCACACCTAACATGACATTCATTTTCACACAAATCATCATCCAAGCTTAAAGAAAGCTTACATTTAAAAATTACAGGCGAGTGATCAGACATAGTTTCAAATGTACCTGTATTAAATTGTATTATGTTACGAAAGTTCTCACCCTCCACTAAAAGATAGTCAATAAGACTGGTACCATTAGCACTGAAAAATGTAAAACTTCCATCGGGATCATCAGAGTGACGTCCATTCATGATTCTAAATCCAGTTGATTTACAGAGTGATAACAATTTTCTACCGAAAGAATTTACATATTTGTCCATATTTGTGCGTTCTTTTATATCATATACATCATCGTATTGGTAATCAAAAGCATCAAATAAATCGTTAACTTCGTTACTTAAAGCGTCATTAATTATCGTGTCAGATCTGGTACCAGTTCTAGCATTGAGGTCTCCTGTTATGTACACTTTTCCATTTGATTTATATCTTATAATTGAATCTTGCAACGACTGGAATAAATCTATTTCATCTAAATTGTTTTCATTAAAAAACACTATTTTCTGGAGGAAAATAACAGAAAACAATATATGTATCAGAATCTCTGGAGCTATTTTCCAATTTTAACCATATTATACTATCATACATATTTTCAACAACAGATATCTTGTCTTTAAAACAGTTCTTGAAGAAGATAACTATTCCGCCACCTATCCTTGTTTTCCTAGGAAATACATGCTTACAATACCCGTCAAGCTCAATTTCATCGTTGACAGTTATCCAGCATTCGCATAAACATACAATGTCATACTTTTGGATAATGGACAAAAATTGTCTATCACTAAGCTTGTTGACCAGGCCTTTGCGTTGACAGTTATCCAGCATTGAGAGTTCAAACGTACTACTGAAAGTGTCTCTTTCCGCGCGTTCCTATGTACGAGTACCATTGCCTACGGTCGCTGTACGGCCGGCAGCAGTACTGGCATACGTCGGAGCTGCTGGAGCCTCCTGTTGGTCCATACCTAGCACAGTCTCATCCGTGTACAGCTTGCCGTCAACGTAAAGCTTGTCTCTAACAAGTCTAATAGTTGGTTTGGTCGGTGATTTTTGAGGCGCTTAATAACCGGATATAGTTTTTTTCGACGTTCCTCGATTGCCGCATGGAATTGCTCGTTGATTCCATACCGTGTGCCTTGTAGCATATATGCACTGTTTTTGACACGTTGCAAATCCTGGAAGTATAAGAATCGAGCCACGATGGGTCTGTGTTTCCCGCGTATATGTTTGCCAAATCTATGCACATTTCAAAATTCGATACGGTCCTTGATATTGAGTTCGTAATATAAAAAATCACGGAGTTTGGACATAATGTCCTAATCTCTTGATTCCCCACCGAGATCGCTGAACACTAAATTGATTTTCATGGAGCGGCATTGTAGGTCCAACACTGTTTCAGACAGGTTGTCCCGTGCGTCCATGGATCTAGCCTCCATAACTTCAGATATTTTTACATTTGCGGCTTTTATTTGTATACACTAACATTAGTTGTATCCCACCACACTAGCCTACCCTACTAGCAGTATACATCAGCATTAGTCGTACTCCTCAAAGCTATCTGAACCCCTACTGGTTGTACGTATACCCCTCAACACTAGCTTACTCCCACCACACTAGCCTACCCTACTAGCAGTATACATCCGCATTAGTCGTACTCCTCAAAGCTATCTGAACCCCTACTGGTTGTACGTATACCCCTCAACACAAGCTTACCCTACTAGCTGTATACATCAGCATTAGTCGTACTCCTCATAGCTATCTGAACCCCTACTGGTTGTACGTATACCCCTCAACACTAGCTTACCCTACTAGCTGTATTCATCAGCATTAGTCGTACTCCTAAAAGCTATCTGAACCCCTACTGGTTGTACGTACACCCCTCAACACTAGCTCTATCTGAACCCCTACTGGTTGTACGTATACCCCTCAACACAAGCTTACCCTACTAGCTGTATTCATCAGCATTAGTCGTACTCCTAAAAGCTATCTGAACCCCTACTGGTTGTACATACAAACATAAGGGATACCCCTCAACATTAGCCTACCCTACTAGCAGTATACATCAGCATTAGTCGTACTCCTCATAGCTATCTGAGCCCCTACTGGTTGTACGTATACCCCTCAACACAAGCTTACCCTACTAGCTGTATTCATCAGCATTAGTCGTACTCCTAAAAGCTATCTGAACCCCTACTGGTTGTACGTATTCCCCTCAACACAAGCTTACCCTACTAGCTGTATACATGAGCATTAGTCGTACTCCTCATAGCTATCTGAGCCCCTACTGGTTGTACGTATACCCCTCAACACAAGCTTACCCTACTAGCTGTATACATGAGCATTAGTCGTACTCCTCATAGCTATCTGAGCCCCTACTGGTTGTACGTATACCCCTCAACACTAGCTTACCCTACTAGCAGTATACATCAGCATTAGTCGTACTCCTCAAACGGGATACCCCTCAACACTATATTACCCTACTAGCTGTATACATCAGCTTAGTCGTACTCCTCAAAGCTATCTGAACCCCTACTGGTTGTACATACAAACATAAGGTATACCCCTCAACATTAGCCTACCCTACTAGCAGTATACATCAGCATTAATCGTACTCCTCAAAGGGTATACCCCTCAACACTATATTACCCTACTAGCTGTATACATCAGCATAAGTCGTACTCCTCATAGCTATCTGAACCCCTACTGGTTGTACGTACACCCCTCTACACTAGCTTACCCTACTAGCAGTATACATCAGCATTAGTCGTACTCCTCAAAGCTATCCGAATCCCTACTGGTTGTACGTATACCCCTCAACACTAGCTTTCCCTACTAGCAGTATACATCAGCATTAGTCGTTCTCCTTAAAGCTATCTGAACCCCTACTGGTTGTACGTATCCCCCTCAACACTAGCTTACCCTACTAGCTGTATACATCAGCTTAGTCGAACTCCCCATAGCTATCTGAACCCCTACTGGTTGTACGTATACCCCTCAACACTAGCTTACCCTACTAGCTGTATACATCAGCTTAGTCGTACTCCTCAAAGGGTATACCCCTTAACACTAGCTTACCCTACTAGCTGTATACATCAGCTTAGTCGAACTCCCCATAGCTATCTGAACACCTACTGGTTGTACGTATACCCCTCAACACTAGTTTACCCTACTAGCAGTATACATCAGCATTAGTCGTTCTCCTTAAAGCTATCTGAACCCCTACTGGTTGTACGTATTCCCCTCAACACTAGCTTACCCTACTAGCTGTATACATCAGCATTAGTCGAACTCCCCATAGCTATCTGAACCCCTACTGGTTGTACGTATATCCCTCTACACTAGCTTACCCTACTAGCTGTATACATCAACATGAGTCGCACTCCTCATAGCTATCTGAACCCCTACTGGTTGTACGTACACCCCTCAACACTAGCTTACCCTACTAGCTGTATACATCAACATTAGTCGTACTCCTCAAAGCTATCTGAACCCCTACTGGTTGTACGTACACCCCTCAACACTAGCCTTCCCTACTAGTGAACACTAACATTAGTTGTATCCTACCAAATTAGCTTACCTTACTAGTTGCACACGCCGATATTAGTAATACCCCCGACACTAGCTTGACTCTTACTAAATGTAGTTGTACACGCCAACATTAATATTTAAACAATCACTGCCAGCAGTATTCGCCATCATATGTATTTTTTATGTTTGGGGTGGGGGGAGGGGTATACTTCACATGCAGTGCATGATCTTATTTTGTTATATCCAGTCTTTCTTCACGATTTCTGTAGACTCGCGAACGATCATTTACTATTTATTTTCAAATCTCTGCTATCCTTCTATTCCACATATCTTTAAAATTCAAAAATCTTCTCGAGAATGTATTTAAAATTTCTGTTACTTTTTTTACGATGAGTTGGGTAGAGATATTGGGTATCGGAGGCGAATATCTGCATTTTAACTCCTCCAGTTATGTCTTATCTACAGCTTTGTCTTGGCGACCGTTAGTGATGTTCTGCAATGCATTTCCATAATCTGATAATTAATTCACTTTATTTTGCAATGAAATGAGAAAAAATGTAATTTGCCTAAAGTGATTCCAGTATATCTATCTGAAAGTTGCCTCCAAAAGTACTAAACAACGTGTTAACGTGTCTTACATCAGGGCCACTACTTCAACCTGCAACAAGCAAGATCTAAGATAGCTCTCTCATCCCACTGTTATCATTATAAAAATATTTGTCACTTTTTTCAAGCTGTAAATTCGACTGAGATAAAGTAGAGATTACATTCGGCGGGAGTTTAAACTGTGTAAATTTGCAAAACCATTAACAATCAAACGAACCAGTAGATAGCGGTGTCTTCAGACCTTGTTATCAGCGATCAATGTTGGAGTCACAGAGGACGATTTTAAACACAGATCAAATGTACTGTGTCAGTATGTTTTGTATATATTATTGTGTCTCCCTTTCCGCTAACAAAAAACAACGTTACAGCTACGCACGTGCTCTGCTTGCGCTGAACGCGTACCAATGGTGTTTAATTGTCTAGTTGTATGGCGCGGATCCCCGCTTCAACGGTCAATGAAATCACTGTGATTTATAACCCAGTTTAGATATAATAACTATTGCAATACGATTTTTGATATAATCTTTATATGCGAGCTTCTAAAAAGTTTAATTCGAAAAAAAACACTTTAATTATACCGAAAAAATCACCTGTGAATTTCTAACTGCGTTCGTTTGTTAAAAGTAGCATGGCACGTACCTAAAACTCCCGTTCTCCTTTAACAGATGGTGCTTGTTTGATACAGGTTTCTAGTGATCTTTTAAAAATATTTTAAATCTACACGACTTTATCTTAATATATTATTAGGCCTTTACGATATCGGATCATACTTTAAAACGAGAAAAAGTATCATATGCTTTATTTTAAAAAGTGTATTTTTTGAAAGGAATAACCAGGATTATTTTTGGGGTTATACGGTATACACCGAGAAAAATGTATGTAATTTGCATAAATGCGCAAAGCAGAGTATACACAACAGTGTCCAGGGTTTTTCTCGGTACATAACGTACAAACCCAATCCCTTTACCCGTTATAAATTAATTAAAAAAAGCCCAGACAACACTTTTGTACAAAAATATTTTTTCACATAGCATAGCAATGCGCAGTAGTGGTCGGGTGGTGAAGTGGATAGCGCACTTGTCTTTCACCAAGGCGACCGGGGTTCGATTCCCCGATCGGACGTGAAAAGTTTTGGGTCACCTGCCGGACCACGGGGGTTTTCTCCGGGTTCTCCGGTTTCCTCCCACAATAAGACCCCCCACGCGCTAACATCCGGGCCAACAAGAGTGATTAATATAAGTTGAAATAACTTGTTTCATTATTGTTGTTAAATCAATAAAGTTTATATTATATCAATGCGCAGTAAATTATTCGCCGAGCAGAAGTCAAAATTGGGAACACCGGTTCAAACATTGCGGTATATGACGTCATCAGTTTTCGCGTCGTACATTTTTTTGAGGTTGTACGATATAGCCTGAAATAATCTAACGTTGGGGGAATAACCAAACTTAAATTATTGTCAAATAAATAAATTTAGATAGTAAGTCGTCTAATGACCTTTATACAAAATCATATTAGCACAATAGCTTTTCTTTTTTCCCCCACCCCTGCGAGTCGGGAATCGAGAAAAGAATACAACCGCTGTTACCCACTGCATGCATCGTAAGAGACGCCTAAGATAGGGACCCCTCTGCAGAATGTAGGATTTAGTTGTGTGTCCTCGACTTAATTAGGTACACAAAAACGACCAAAATAAATCTACTGCACCCATTGCAATATTTGGGATCTTTATTTCTCTCTACTTCTACTTACATTTTATTTCCTAGCGCCTTCCTTGGTACACCTCACTTTTGGCTTTAATGTTGAGCGTTCGCCAAGGTGAGGAAGGCAATGGGTTTGTCCCGAGGCTGGGACATTCCAAAGTCTTAAAAAATGGTAATTGTTATTCCCTGCTTATGGTTCAGCATTGATGGTAATGAAAAAACTGGTTCAACGGTTGTCAGCATAATGTGACTTGGCGGACTGCTGTGCTGGGTGCATCATATCCGAGCTATTACAAGGAGGCAAGTACACCAACATACCCTGTCTCCGGCACACATACACACATGCACGCTTACACAACACACATGGAGGCTCGTCCTTAAGTGACCTTAGCTATTGATAGGACGTTAAACAATGTAAAACTAAAACCAAACAACCACTTTCCATTTAAATCTGTGTACGAATTGCCATGGTTCATGTATCAACCTGAAAACATGTTATATATTGACCGAGTCAAAACAAAGGTTACACAATGTTTGACATCACCTGTAATAGCTTACTAATTGAATGACTATTTACAAGTAGTTACAGTCATTTGTACAATATCTGAATTAATTGATAAATTTTATTTCTAAATCTTCATTTGGAGCTTGCAGCTTTCTCGGGTATTTCGTGGTGAGTTATTTGATAACAAAGATCGTCATTTTTTAAAGTACATCATTTGAAATTCTATCATTGTATCGCTGAATAAAGTTAATTATTTCTTAAAATTCACAAGATCAGTGCATTTCCGTTCGTCTTATGAGATTCGTCTAGAAGAAATGCTAGATATTTTATTTATAAAATACCGACGCAAATGTTTAATTTTTCTAGATTAACAGAACCGGATTGTTGCTAGATTTTATTACGTGACGCTGCAGAGTTCTGTGGGCGTACCTTATCATGGGCGGTGAGTAAAACTCTTTGTCTCCCGCACGCTTTGTACCAGTCATTTCAATAAAGCATTTTATTGTTGTTAAACAGAACACGCGGACACTGATAAAAAGTCGGACTGCTTAAGAATTTATTTTAAGTGTGTTAAACAATTTTGTTTTTAAGTATTTCTCCTTAAGGAACCGCAATGTGGGTTCGTGCCGAATCCGGTATTAGTATTCTTAGTAACATATCTTGCATAAGATCCTTTTCCGGAGGCTAGATGTATGGTATGCTATATGCATCATGGCTATGTAATTGATTTTGTTTTTGTTGTTGTTGTTGTCCTTCCCCTCCTTTTCCAGTTTCTTTATGTTTTTTATTGTTTTTCTTGCTCTTTTTAAAGGAACAATGCAAACCTCTCGAGGTAGCTCCTCTTCTATTCCTTGTTTTATTTCATTGACATATAAACACATAACAAGAAATCTAACGCAGACAACCAACAGTTTCACTCAAGTCTGTATCAACATAAACGCTTATTCTATTGATTAAAAGACGCGGTTTACAGTCCCAATCCAATTTACCCCCGACGCTGGGAGTCGAATCAGCAACTACCAACAAACAGATGTTTAAATGCCCTCAGTCTATCAGGGTATCAGATCAAATTGATTCATCATCTACCGAATTAAAAATAAATAAAAAGTACAGATGACTATCAAGGGTATTTCTGATATAATATATACAACAAGAAATGGTTCGGTGTGTCATAATTGGGGATATTACATCTTGGCGTGTAGCACTGATCTAACGACATTTGGAATATAACTCTCGTAAAACATGTTTTTCTGTATTCCATAAACAGTGTTCATCCCGTAGTTTCTACTGTTTTGTAATGCAGAAATTGGTTTACTGTATTACATCACATGGATCTTCCGTTTTCTAATTACAAAACACCCATATATAACAAGGTTTTTACAGCACTTCGCATACATTAGTCATTACCAGGAATAATTGCATCATGTCGAAAGACTATATCTAGATAACTAAAGAGTGCGTGGTCAACAACTTAAGGAACGTCAAAAGGATGAAAGCAAGTTAATGAAAATGAATGTATCTTCTTCTAAGCAAATGTGAGTTGAAAAGGGTTTTTGACAATCTGTCTGTATTAGAACGATATGAAAAGTAAGATGATATTGCCAGAATCAAGTACTAACCTCTTCATTGTTATCGACATATAGAATGAAATCAAACGTTAAGTGCCTGAATAAAGATTAAAACTATGATAGCTCTGCACTTATCCTGAGCTCACCGTAAAGAGTTATTATAAAGCTACCATTTACGTGACATCTTCTTACCTTCCATGCTCTGTATGCGGTTTTGCACCCGACTTTTACATGTACAATAAACCTGTTTTTGTATTATATTTTCAGTTTTATTTAGTTCGGCTCCAAATAAAGAGCAATAGCTGAAATAAAACCTACTGATCTCGACCACACGATTTTGTACGAAACTTCTGGGCTTCCATGATTTCCGATATGACGTTATACCCACGTTTTCTGTGGCCTCTTGTCCGCCCGGCAAGTCATCATGCGACCACGCCCCTATTAAGCTGTCCTTGGTCACAAGGACTTGATATCCGACAGAAAGGAATGTCTAGAATCTACCATAAGTCTCATTTAAATGAACATGTGCATGTTGACTTACATAGTTGTTTTAACATTCTTAAGAATTTACACGTATGAATACTGTTTTCCAGTTGTTCGCAATGTCACCTCTGCTAACAATTATACTCTCCTTATCCTGCATGAGTTGTCTATGTAACGTCTCAATATGTTGGTAGAAAGTATTTTAAATAGTTGTTAACAGCCAAAAATAGATTCATGATAAAGCGAGTGTACCTCATATAAACTTTAAATAAAATTGTATTAAAATATATCATATCTACATAAATGTACATTGCATTTATTAGCCGGATGGCTTTCATCTATGTTGGGTTGTAAGTCAAAGGATCGGTGTTATTTACGACGTGGTTGATATATCTTCTAGGTAAATATTAAAGCAATGTATTTGTGAAAAAGAAGTTAAACATTAAGGACATTGTTTCTGAAATGTGAACTTGGTATATGATAAAGGTTCCAGGTATGTGGGGCCCTAGGTAGATCAACGCCGTATGGTGTAATTGATATACATTTGTACGTGACCAGAACACCTTCAAAACGACCTTTCTCCCATTCAGGACAAACCTATCTATTTAACATAAATTTGTTTATATATATGACCAACAGAGGAACACAATGTGTCCATGTAGCGACCTCCACATGCGCAAATGGGCAGACAAAAAGTGTAACACACCTGGACATAAAATTAACTACGTTTCGAAGTTAAAGGTATTTGAAAAGGTGAATCGTACTGTAGATTTCGATAGTATTATGTGTACTTTATAAAGGTACGTATGGAAATGACCTTTCGTGTGACCTTTACTGCTAAATTCCAATGTTTGTAACTTGGTGCATGACAGAACACGTCATTAATGGCGCGTAAAACGACGTTACTAACGTCATAATTAATGACGAGATTTTTTTTCTTGTAGATATTTTTTTACAGCAAATGCAATTCTTATTGATAAGTTTGCTGCGGAAAATACATTGTGTGTATAGTGGAGAGCAGCCCTGGTGGAGAGTAGAGAAACTAGACCAAGAAGAACAGCAATAACGTGTTGACGTTCACGTATAATCGAACTGTTATATTGAAGTTACCAGAAGCAGGTCGCTCTATATCAGACGAGGAGTAAGTTGCGTTATTTTTTTTCTCAAACCAGTTACTTTGTGATTACAACTAAATTATGTACATAACATATGCTGTTTATCATTGGGAAAACATCGTGTTTGCTGTTGGAAGAACTTAATGAACTGACGCCCGAAGCGTGAAATAACTAGATAAAGCATAGCTTATCATCCAAAATATAGATATAACTGATGGATACTATGGCAAATGGTTTGCTAGTTCTGCATGCATAAAACGAATCGGTAATTATTGCTAACAAAATAACATACAGCCTTACCCAGCTTTATTAAGTGTGTCAGGAATAGCATTGTTTGTTATAAGACCACAATGCAATGCGTTAAAACATTCGTTGTTGATTTTTTCCCAGCACATCTGACATCTTTAGGTTCATCTGATGATATACATATTCCTTAAGGTTCTCAATAATATTAAAGTCTGTGCCCAGGTGTGTTTTACCTATTGCTTGCCATTTGTGCACGTGGAGGTCCCAACAGAGCCATATTGTCCACCCCTGTTAGTCATATACATAAACAAATTTATGATCAATAAAGCGGTTTGTCCTGAAAAAGATTGATCTCGTTGAAGATTTTCTTGTCACGAAAAAAAACCTGTTTATCAATTATCATATTCAGTCTTCAATTACAATGTGTCCACAAAACTGAATGTGACGACTATCTGAAGATATGCTTTTTCATTTAAGAAAGCATGCCATTTTATAGAGCTAAGGAGATAATCATTTCTTTAAATATATTTTTCACATTTTTGCAGGTGTGATGATAGGAGTTAGCAGGTATGTGCGGATGTTTCACTGTTGTCCATGAGCATCAGCATTATAGCAAAATTCGATTTCATCCGGATACCCAACCGAGACGGGTGGCGTCCTTTGACCTTAGAACGCTGTTGAGCAGTCATCACAACTATCGCAATGTTTATCTTTCATTTCGGGAAAATAAGACAAACGTGTCTGAAAGTCCCCCCGGGGTAGCTCCCTCCGAATTAATCTAAACTTCGTAGTGGCACGAGACGTGACCTCAAACGGAAGTCACGCCTTTTTCATTGAATTCTGGAACCTAGAATCATGATTGTGAGCTGCAAGTGTCGATCATGACAGGTAGATATCTCCATCTGTTGAATGTGGCGTTATATTTCACAAGACGCTAGCCAGTATGACGAATTTATGGTAGACGATCCTGATTCATTCCGCATAACCTGTCCAGAACATTGCTTGACCTACGGGTATCATCATCGCTGTTTGACACATTCGGGTCATCATACCCTTCAGGATGTTCCCTTAAATTACGGTTATCTGATTTCGAAAAAGAATTCCAGTATTGTGCCTTGAATTAGGGCCATGTCTGCTACCAAAATGTTCTATCGTGTACTACTTTGTTGCACATATATACGTGAATTAAGGATATAATCATTGTTTTTTAATAAGGACAAAACATTTCTAAAAGCAACAATTGCTTAAATTAAAGCGTACATTAATTAAAAGAAATAACGATATGTTTGATGAATTCGCATGCTATAATTTAGGCTGTGATGCTATTAAATCTATCATAAAATTACATTAAAATTTCGTTAACTAGGTCTACAACCCTTCTGTATGCATTACACGATAATCATAATTGGTTACCATTACTTATATACAATGAGACAATCAAGGCTAGTTACTTGGAGCTTTTATATAGTCATTTTCATATTGTACCCGGTATCAATTCGAGAACCTCGTATTTACCCGAGGGAACGGAGGTCTAAGGACAGACTTTGGTCGATAATTGTTCTGGGGTAGGATATGGAAATAGTTTTATTAAAAATATATATTGAACACTATCAACAGTTTTTAATAACGCCAAAATTGTTAACAATATCACATAAAACTCGTGACAAAGTGAAGTTTTATTTGAAAACAATTGATCCAGAAATGGAAAGGATACGCCCGTCTAAGTTTGTGCAGGGCATGCTGGTTTGAGAAATGGTCTATAAAGAGCTACCGGTATTGCATTTGCAAAACAGCCCATAACACACACAGACATTTTATTGTCTCTGTATGAGCCAAACACTTAAATTTAGCTTGCGTCCGATAAACAGCCGAAAACGTTTACCATTTTTGTAATTACTACTTCATACACAGATAATGAAGTACAAAAGTAAAAAACAAACTTGTTCTTTTTGCGAACTAATACCGTAGCAAACAAGCCAGCCGCTTTAAGCAAATTTGTGGAAGCAGAAATCTTCAAAAACCTAAGATTTAGAACACAGTTTTCAATACCTAGGGGTCCAGTTCTGAATCATGACAATCTAACAAATGTCCAAATCATGATATACACAGTTCAATCATTTAGGGAATTTGTTTCAGCAAGATAAGATCATTTCTTCTTTGAGTACTGACACCAAGCCCTCTATGTATTCCCGTATCTGTGTCACCAGCACCGTCCAGCACGCTGTCGTAAATCACCCGATCTTAACCTGTCAATCCTGGACAATACCTATCTGACTTTGAATGTACTTAGTATGAAAATTAGGGCTGTGTTATTTGCATCACTATAGAAATAGAATGAACAAAAACCAACATATGTAAGATAAAAATATTGACTTCAAAAAGGGGACGGAGATTAACATTGATGTCAACATACAAATTTAAATATTACTCATGTATAATAATGAGCTGGCGTGTCTGTCCAAGCCCAACATCCCTTCGGTTTGTACCTAAACAGCAAACATAGTTCAGCACAAATAGAGTAATGTTTAAGGGTTAGAGCAGAGACGATAAAAATTGCAAAGCCCTCTTTAAAATTCTGATGGAAATTTAAAGACGAAATTAGAAGTCTTATGTTATCGAGTAAAACCATTGCTTACTTTCATCATAAGCCGATTAAGGTGTACTAGTATTGGATCTTTTGACTTTATATTGTCCTGAAATCAGTGTTTTACTCGACAATATTATTGTCGTATACTGTAAAATGTCCTCTACACCAAATATTGCTCTCATACATGTGTGCTTTCTCTTGACATTGTTCATAGCGACTATTAAATATTGACTTCAGGGAATAATTTGTCGTCTAAGATTTACAAAACACACAGTGAGAGTAGAACACACTGATATTTTTCCCTTGACCAACCAACTACAATATTATTTGAACTCAGGTAAACAAAATTAAGTTTTCTTTTTCAACACGGTTATTAATCATTTTGAGTTGATGAAAGGACTTGTGGTGACATCAAGTGACGCTATCATTAGTCTTGATGACAAACCTGAAGAAACAGGACAAAACCTCGCCACTACAAATATAGGTGCATATGTCCCCTGTTATTCTGGTCAGAGCACAGACATATGATTATATATTTCACCACGTCTTCTCACGACCCCGCAGAACATTATATGAAAGCTTTAAATTTAAAAAGTCGAGTGGGAGTTTCATGTGACGCATGCTCTGTTTCGTAAGGATTGAGTAATGCGTGTTATTAGCGAGAAGTCAATTGGTATGTATTATAGCGTTACCTAGTAGTACGAAACTCCCCCCAGAGCAAACTACCTGTTACATGTAACGTGGGAATTATACAGATATTTCTGGGTTTAACAACGTCACAACAAAATATCCAATCCAGAAGAATACCTTCAAGTACGCTGACTTATTGTTAAATAACATGCTTTATAACATACCTGTTGAATCTTGTTATACTAATACAAGCAATTTTCAAACCATGAAATACAACGTTCTGTATCGCACATGTGCAATACGGAATGTTGTATTTGCCTACAAGCCGGAACTACTTTTTATGGGAATCCCCTTGTCATGGCGAACTGAAAAGTTTCGGGTATTTTGCGAAAACTATCAAAGTTTACAAAATATTTGTATCGATCTCTGATAAATACGGAAGGTATGTGATAAAAGCAAGACCACACACTCGTGTTTTTCTAACGAATCAATAAGCACTCATTTATTGCGCGGACGTATATATTAACTCGTGCGCTCCACGCACTCGTGTGAATATATATTCGTCCGCGCAATTAACTCGTGCTTTCTGATTCGTTAGAAAAACACAAGTGTGTGGTCTTGCATATTTATTCAATCATTATTATCACAGTTGTGCATGTATGAACACACACTTATGTTAAAAACCTATCATGCACACAAAGATAAAGCTACTAGAACCCTGTCGCTGAAGCGTTAGTTAACCAATGGTTAGCAGGACATTTTATATATTAATACAGCAATATCACGATTATCAAATACCATTTCACTGTTATACATTGGTTCCGAAAATCCAAGATTGATGCGTTATTTTGCGTAGAAAATTCTTTTCATTCACAACAACGTAGATTTTTCACTTACCACTTGGTAAACTTAACCAACATGTGGGCAACTGTGGCCTGATTCTAATATAATAAACACAAAATGCTATAAAGTGACGAATGTTTCGAGAGCATTGTTAAGTTATTCTAATGCCAATAGGACCTTCTGAAACTGACGAAAACACAGAACCTATCTGGTACAGAGCGTTAAGTTACAAACAGGAGAGACCTTAATATAAACAGATAGCAATAATATTAAAAAATAATATCAGGACTACCGTTAGCTCTCTTCTTCTTAAAACATACGTGAAACAGAATATTAACGTCAACACCTCTAAAAGCTCAGTCATAAAGGTAGACATATTTGTGAGTTCAGAACACACTAATTTTAATGCAAACTAATTGATGGTCAGGTATAAAATTTCAAGGTGTGGCAATTAAGTTTTGATGTATTATCAGTTCCTTGTGCTATCTGTCGTTTTGACGTCTTTGTGTCCTGGGATAAAATGATATATATATTATTCGTCCTATTTTACTTATGCAAGTTGATACTATTAACGTATCTTTGAAATACAGGTTTATAGATATAACACATTTTGTAGTTAAAAAATGAAAGTTCTGAATAATGTTATGAATGGATGTAGTACCTCTTTCTTCTCATATGCTGTATTTCTACTCCATTTATCTTCCGGAACGCTTTGTAAACGGGTTTGTCATTCTGTTTTACAATTAATAACATTGAAGAGTTCTGAATGGACGAAATGGCTATATGATACAGTAAATCATTGTGTTGTTTGCATATCTACTTCGACTTGCTAATTAGTTTAAATAGTTATTATTTTGATCTGAGACCTAGATGATCTAATAGGTTTTTTAAATGTTCCTTCAAAATTCTTTCCTGTATAAGTACACATATCCTGGTGCCCTGTGCCCGGCAATAGTACAGGCCGAACGCCGTATTGGTCGCCGTCAATAATTATACATTACTCTGGGACACACCTGGTTGGAGTAATACCTAAAGTTTCCTTACACCTGTATTTTGTTATGATTTAATGCCAACGTGCATTCAAGAAGACACAACACGTTTGAATACAGATTTCAACGGTTTAGTCTTCTTTGTAATCATAAAAATCAATTTGAAGCTTTAAACTGACCCAATTGAGTCAATATATTTACAGAAAGAAGCTTAACAACTATCATTGAGGTCTTTAAGCACCTTTTCATCGAGATGATATCTCGCTAATGATTTACCTGTTGCTAGTTTCACGGTTTATGAGATATAAATTAAGCCCTGATAAGTACTACTTAAGAGATGTCGTCCGCCTGGAACTATCATTATCCGTGCCGGTCTGTCATTTACCTAGCAGGAAGACATGCGCGAGAGGCGCAATCTGTCAATACTAGGGATGTGATTCTTCTGCACTCGGGGAATTGTTTGTTTACAGTTAAATAACCTTTAATCAGACCCGTGAGACAGATAACCCGCGGTTGAGATGTACACCTTGTTCTCTACAACAATCTGGGGGCTCTTTGTCACAATGTAACTACCGTGCACGACACATCATCAGGGGTAGTAATTGTCGGCTAATGACCATCCCTTTACTGCTCTCAAATAAACGCGTTGTCAGTTTAAGGAGATCTATACAGCACATTCTCACTTTTAAAAATAAACTTTTCCATATGAATACAATGCACGACTATATGGTGTAAGTTTAATCATGTTAACATCTTATTTTTGGAATTCAAATTTTCAGAATACAGAATTTTCTTATTGTTCACATACTCATGTATTTTAGTTCGTTAAGCTAACTATGCTAAGGTTAACTGACCAAGTATGTTTTTAAGTGGTGGATTAGTTGTTCGATTGGTAAAAGTGATATTGCAATAGTAGTCAAGCATTCAAATTACAGGCAAATATATCAGAAAGTTTCCACAAACTGTTTATATATGTAACTTATGTTCGTGTGTATTTTAGAAAGAAAGTGAGGTCCTCCGTTTCGTAAAACAGCAAAATAGACCACAATGTTACCAAACATGAAAAATATACAATGAAATCAACATATAACATAACATCCAAATACAGGGACAATCTGTATCACAGCAACACCAGACAAGGACAATTTAGAACAAACCGTCAACGTACCAGAATACAGAATAGACCCCAGCACAACTCACACATAATAAAAGACCATAGAGCCAAAACACAAGATCAAAATATTTCTCATTGTCAAATTGCAGACACGAAATTCATAACAGAGTCCATACACAACAATAAAAAGCAGTGTCAACGTACGATAACAAAAGAGACCAACAACGTCAACACAACATATACCTCCAAATCAAAACCCCAAATCGGGTAGAATCTGTGGCTTGCCGAGGGTTGTCCATCTATTAAAAAACGCGATGGTGAAATGTCCTTATCCTGCACACCTGGACATGAACGAGTATGTTTTGTCTCATTCCAGTCGCATGAATAATGACAGAAACCACAAAATATTCTTGCATTATCCGAATCGACGCATTTAAATGTTCCCGATTTCGTGACGTCAGGTTATTGTTATTATATTGTGACATCATGCACGTGAAGTGGGTTATAAGATAGAAACTCCGTACCTTTGGTTTTTTCTCACACACGCACAGAAATAAGAGAAACTAAAATTATTTCCATTTTATAGAATTTGAGATTTATGAAACTCATCACAGATATTTTTATTTAAGCTCACCAGATTCTTGATGAAAACGGGAATGGGAATCTGCGCATAGACATTAACATAATGATATCTAGAAATGTAATTAAAATAGTCTAGAAACAGAGATAATTGAAAGACAAATAAAATTGTTAAAGATTTGCTTCTTTCACGTTCGGAAAACAGTCACGATGCTTATATTTAATCGATGAACTTTCAGGTTTGCCCCTTGTTGTATTTTGTATTTGTTTCAAAAAAAGTTTCATATGAAATAAAACTGATCTAAAATCTTTTATGTCCTCCTCTCATTGTGAAATTCATAATCAAGGGTTAGTTAGAAGTTAGCTCCTGATAAGATAGCTCCTGCGAATTCCTCCAAAACTGTATAAAATTGTAATAGTAATGTAAGTGCTAATTGTATTAATTGTATATCTATGTACTGTGAAACGCGTTAGAGTGGTTTATGTTAGCTAGCTAGGGCTATATATCAAATATTGTGTATTATTATTATCATTAAGGGTTTTTACATGATTCTTCTTTTTCAACAGTAGATTATACCATTACGAATTTTAGCCTTTTGGCCCCTAGCATCACTGACGAATCCTAGAAGGACAAAATAGCTATGGTACAGTGATATTTGGCAGACTATATCTATTACGAAATTAAAGTGCTATTACGTCTGTTTATGCCTAAGTATACCTTTAAGATATATGTTTTATTTTCATTTCATATATATCTTTGTTATTTAGTTATGCTGATGAGGATATAAATCAACTAACAGAACCACGAGATACCAGAGAGAAAAAAGAAAATAAACTGGAATTTGTTGGTAGTGATTGCGATTCAACTGGATATATCTGTTTTTCACATCTTTTCTACCGAATTATTATAAGTGGATAAACAGATTTAACAGCCCAGATGTGGGCGATTGTCATATATTTTTCTATGTAATATAACCCTCTGCTCAGGTGTGAAATCGTGTCCTTTTCACGTACCAAGGCGTAAAAGGTGATTTGTCCAAATGTACATCTGTTCGCCCTCAGCTATCACATCATTATTTCTATCGGTCATTATCATCATCACTATCACTGCTCTCATCATCGAACCCATTACGGTAGAACTTTCAAACCACGTTTGATGTTTCCAACGCCCTAGCTGGTGTACGATTAGAAGTAAATTGACTTAATACATCGAAAAATGTCTTCAAAATTAATAGAAAAAAAAACATAAAAAAAGTTCTATAGAAAGGCATGCAACATATATTTGATTTTACAGTTAAATGCAGTTTTATCCGAAATGATATTAAATGATATAAACTTCGTGCTAGGTTTTCATGGACCACTGCCTGAATGCATTAGATTGTGGAAATGGACAATTTATCAATAAAATGGAGAATAGATCTGCCCATTACCACCGATCCTCTTTGAAGTGCAAGGATATCTTACACAAGAAATAATAGGGCTAGTAAAGCCACGATATTTACGACCAGGGGGTTACCAGGGATGCTTGGAGGATTCAGAGTGTTGATATCACTTGATTTAGATGGTGTCGCCGTCTAACGTGTTTCACATAACATTTAACAGGACATTTTCATTGTGTAGGTTTTTGTCAATATTTAAATTCAAAATGTTACAAAAAGTGTCATATGTTAACAATACCAATCCCGTTCGTCAGCATTTCATTACGTTTTATTAATTGAGTATTCGCCTTCGCCATTTAATCATCTTCAAACCTGATTATACTGTAAATAACAACTGTGCATGTTAAGATGCCAAAATGTGTTTCGTTAAGGCAGCATTCAGGTATAACATTAAAAGGGATTCATGTTTTACTCTAATAGTGAATTATATACAAACAATGCAAAGGATATCCTATATTAGATAAATTGTTAACTCAGTGTCATCCCCATAGGTACCCTCAAACTAATCTGTGGACATTTCATATAATTTATTCCTCCAGTGGGTTTTTGTCAAAATATATCCGTTCATTTCCTGTTCCTAATGGAAAGGTTACCTATCAGTTGCCCTCATAAAGCCTCTAAGTCATATTTGTGTATAGCTGTCTTTTAATTTAATGCTAGCCACCTCGTTCATGTATTGTTTAGCTACACATTTGCCACGTAAATCGTTCCGCGCACGTGAATTGTGAGGTCCTTACTTTTGATTAATGGATATTGAAAAGATACGATATTTCTTTTCATCATGTTTAATGCGTACCATCTCGTAAGTTATGGATGGTAACCATACGCTCTTACATATAAATGTCCATTTGTATGATCAGCTTGACAGCAGGTGCACATGCTCATCGAAGGTCTTAATCCCGCAAATGATCTCTAAAAATGCGAAGAAAGCAAGCACCTATTTGAAAATTTTGTTTATAGATGCTGAAAGCCGAGCAAAGCAAACATTTTACTGCGCTATATGGTGTTTTTATCCATTAAGGACTCATCGATAGTATTTAAGGATCCCCGTACCACTGCCCAAAATGAAACTATGCATTCCAAACCTTTTTCTGGCATGACTATGGCTTAAATGTATCATTGTTTTCAATAAGACGAGTATACCTGGCGGAACTTTTTATGAAAACGTGATGGAGATGAAATAAACAAAATATAATTAACACACGTGTTCTGAGTGTACAATATTCTGCGGGGCTAGACCGAGATTCCAACCCTGGTCTTCATATTATTAAATCATCGCTGAAACAGAATGAGCTACTTCGACAACGGAAGTGTTTTAGCCCAAATGTGTGACATTAAAACGGAAGTTGCGACGGGTAACTGTATATAGTGAAAACCATATTGCAGTTGAACAGGGTTCCTTAAGGTCAACAGAATGAAAAAACAACCCGTGTATAGGAGTGGTTCGAAACATACGTCCAATACAGTGAAAAGTGTATATAAAGCCCTTAATAATAGTTCACATTTAGAATTTTAGACTTCAACAGATAATACACACAAATAACTGTTTTTACCGCTGATGGTGATTGAGATGGGATTAAAGATTGACCTTCAGTCAACAAAGTTGCAAATAAAAAAAGTTTACAAACAAATCATATATACGATATCTAGAGAGAGCTGGTTATGTGTTCCTGTGTGTCATCCCTTGGGAAGGGTCAGTAATATTAGGAGATATTAAATTTAATGGTAAGTGGCTGTGCCCTGTACGTCGAAGTACCGACATCTTCGAGCTAAGTAGGCCCTTCTTCACTCGCACGTGTCGTTATCACCGACATCTTCATATTTCGATGTTTAATTTCAATGACCATATTTTAAACTAAACCCCCGGGGTTAATAATAAATATTTTTGGGTGGCTTTCGACATCGCTACTGGAGAGTTTCTCCTGATCCACGAGTGAAGGGGTTACTTTTTTCATATAAAATGTTATTTAAACAAATAACTTTCTTCAATATTTTGATACGGTTTTGAAAGTTATCCAGAAGGAAATGTTGGCGCACGTTTTAACAATGGCTTGAAAAATATTGTTAAAAAAATTGAATATTTGTACATTTTCTTTATCTAGTTGAGAGTAGATCTGATTGGTTTGACATTATTGTATATTAATGTAATGCTAAGTAAACAGACAATATATTTCATATATATATATTTATGCAAGCAGATTTATCGTAGGAATCGTTTATTTCAGAAAAGTCACAACATTATTCACAATTGCATTTATAAATAATTTGTTTTAAAATTTGTATGACATACAAAAATATGCAAGTCAGACACCAAAACGTTCATAGCGTCCTTTCCGAGCATGTGAAGTGTTATATAGTTCCTGCGTGTGTCACTCTGTGTCAACAGTCAATAATCTATATGTCAAAACTTGCATTTCTTATTCAATTACAAACCCTTGAAAATTGCCAGGTTTGTACAAAATGTGTTAATTGATTGGTCGTGTATTACCACTTAGAAAGATACAACTATCTTCTTAATAATGCTTTATACGTTTTCTCAAATCGATTTGGCGTCGAAGAACTTGTCTTTCATGACGGTGCATGTATCCTTCCTGTCTGGGAATGTTGACATTTCTGTCACGTGATCAATAAGAGAAAACTGTTGAAAGATAAAACACGTGACTAGATACAATTGACGATGGGAGTTAAATACAACTGAAGCCATGACAGTTTATGTCATTCTTATCTCAAAATATTCAATTTACTCTAGATTTTAACATTGAAAAAAAACACTCAAACTCCTTTTAAATTTTGTCACACAATGACGAGCTTTTAAGATATGGGAGTGGAAAGGATATAATGCAAATGTTCATACTTGTCTAGGTGTACAATGAACATTTGAAATAGTATATAAAATTCGTTGTAGTTTTAATCATTATTTTGTATAAAGATATGATCAATGTTCGCGTGAACTAGTTTCTACAGTCGACAAAAATAATTTTCTAAAATTGTTTTCAGTCCCCGAAGTTGGCTGTAGATTGTTATCAGTCCCCGAGGTTGGCTGTAGATTGTTATCAGTCCCCGAAGTTGGCTATAGATTGTTTTCAGTCCCCGAAGTTCGCTGTAGATTGTTATAAGTCCCCGAAGTTGGCTGTAGATTGTTATCAGTCCCCGAAGTTGGCTGTAGATTGTTATCAGTCCCCCAAGTTGGCTGTAGATTGTTATCAGTCCCCCAAGTTAGATGTAGATTGTTATCAGTCCCCCAAGTTGGATGTAGATTGTTATCAGTCCCCCAAGTTGGATGTAGATTGTTGTCAGTCCCCCTAGTTGACTGTATATTGTTATTAGTCCCCCAAGTTGGCTGTGTATTGTTATCAGTCCCTCAAGTTGGATGTAATTTGTTATCAGTCGCCCAAGTTGGATGTAGCTTTGTAGCTAGGATTTATTTCGACATAGCTTACCTGAAATTTTAGTTTAGAAAAAAGTTGTTACCTGTTGTAGCCAAAAAATGCAATTTTGTAAAGTTTTGGGGGTTGGAAAGGTACTTTGGTCCTGTAGCTGATATTTTACACATGTTTTTGAACACTTTCGCTGATATTCTACATATGTTTTTGAACACTTTTACTGATATTCTACATATGTTTTTGAACACTTTTTCTGATATTCTACATATGTTTTAAAACACTTTTTCTGATATTCTACATATGTTTTTGAACACTTTTGCTGATACTCTACATATCTTTTCGAACACTTTTGCTGATATTCTATATACTTTTTTGAACACTTTTGCCGATATTCTTCATATGTTTTTGAACACTTTTGCTGATTTTCAACACATGTTTTTGAACACTTTTACTAATATTCTATATATGTTTTAAAAAACTTTTGCTGATATTCTACATATGTTTTAAAACACTTTTGCTGATATTCTACATATGTTTTAAAACACTTTTGCTGATATTCTACATATGTTTTAAAACAATTTTGCTGATATTCTACATATGTTTTAAAACATTTTTGCTGATATTCTACATATGTTTTTGAACACTTTTGCTGATATTCTACATGTTTTTTTAATACTTTTGCTGATATTCTACATGTTTTTGAAAATGTTTCAAAATGTTTAAAAAAATGTTTTTGAACACTTTTGCTGATATTCTACATATGTTTTGAACCCTTTTGCTGATCTTCCACATGGTTTTGAACACTTTTACTGATATTCAATATATGTTTTTGAACACTTTTACTGATATTCTACATATGTTTTTGAACACTTTTGCTGATACTCTACATATCTTTTCGAACACTTTTGCTGATATTCTATATATTTTTTTGAACACTTTTGCTGATATTCTACATGTTTTTGAAAATGTTTCAAAATGTTTAAAAAAATGTTTTTGAACACTTTTGCTGATACTCTACATATCTTTTCGAACACTTTTGCTGATATTCTATATATTTTTTTGAACACTTTTGCCGATATTCTTCATATGTTTTTGAACACTTTTGCTGATATTCTTCATATGTTTTAAAACACTTTTGCTGATATTCTACATATGTTTTAAAACATTTTTGCTGATATTCTACATATGTTTTTGAACACTTTTGCTGATATTCTACATGTTTTTTAATACTTTTGCTGATATTCTACATGTTTTTGAAAATGTTTCAAAATGTTTAAAAAAATGTTTTTGAACACTTTTGCTGATATTCTACATATGTTTTGAACCCTTTTGCTGATATTCTACATGTTTTTGAACACTTTTACTGATATTCAACATATGTTTTTGAACACTTTTACTGATATTCAATATATGTTTTTGAACACTTTTACTGATATTCAACAAATGTTTTTGAACACTTTTGCTGATATTCTACACATGTTATTGAACTCTTTTGCTGATATTCTACATATGTTTTTGAACACTTTTGCTGTTATTCTACAGATGTTTTTGAACACTTTTGCTGTTATTCTACACATGTTATTGAACACTTTTGCTTATATTCTACATGTTTTTGAACACTTTTGACCAAAGAGCAGTTGTATTTCCTGATTCCACTTGATTTGTTAAACACATATAAAACAAAACTAGCTGTTATTCTACACATGTTTTTGAACACTTTTGCTGTTATTCTACACATGTTTTTGAACACTCTATACATGTTTTGAACACTTTTGCTGATATTCTACATGTTTTTGAACACTTTTGACCAAAGAGCAGTTGTATTTCCTGATTCCACTTGATTTGTTAAACACATATAAAACAAAACTAGCTGTTATTCTACACATGTTTTTGAACACTTTTGCTGTTATTCTACACATGTTTTTGAACACTCTATACATGTTTTGAACACTTTTGTTGTTATTTTTCGTATGCGTGTCATACAACGACAGAGCAGTTGTATTTCCTGATTCCACTTGATTAGTTAAACACATATAAAACAAAACTAGCTTTATTATACCAGTTAAATTCATGTTTGGTGATTATTGTGCCTCGATGGTTATTTGCTTCCCTCTTATGTAAGACATTTGGGGCTAAGTTTGCCCTCGCGAAGTCTCTTTAGATTTGAATATTTCATAATTATCCTACGTACGATAGAATGTGAATGGTCGTCAAGCTACATGTATAACGACGGGCGTTGAAAGAGAATTCTGTATTCTGAGCTATGCAATCATTACGTATTTCAAATAGCTAAAAATATATTTAACAAAATTGAGGTAGTCTTGGTCAATACAAATACTCTATATATAATTATCAGTTTTGGCATCTTCTTTAATTTGTTCCAGTGACATGTTTGACCTCAAGAAGACAGGTAGTCTGTTGTTGAGTTCGCGCGCCTATTCCCCTTATAAACATATGTTGAGAAACTAGCCATATCTTGTAGTGGGCATATCAACATTATAATTCTCCCCAATATTTGTTTTTCATTTCAGGGATTTGATGACTGTCTAATGATGCCACTGTTGAAATTACACTCCTCTTTTATACTTTTGTTTCCTTTTCTCACCAAAGCAAACATCATTACCTGGCGGAGGACATCTTCCTATTGTGGAGAATCCCTGTTGTACATTTTTCAAAGCTGTTCATAACATCAGTGTACAGTGAACGGGTGACACCCATATGACAGTGACTTACACGAGAATGATTGACTTTGGAACCTGTATTAACTTTTCACATATAAGCTCAATAGAATGATCTTTCAAACTTGATATTTTAGTTTCCATTATAATCACACCAATTATCTTTCCCTGTTTATGTTCAAATATTGGATGGGCATTCTGATCAGAGCTTGTATTTACACATCGGATGTGAGCTCTGAAAAGGAAGAAGTGTTACACAGGCGTCCAATGTTTACTTGCCTCTCAGGCGAATTAATTTGTCACGTGCACGTCTCAATGTAAACAGGTCGTATTTATCTTTCCGCTGACCTAAGAATGTAGTGCAACTTGACCGCTATAATCCTCGGGTTAGGATAACAAAAGATTTGCACCTGAGAATTGCAATACGATCATCTCCAATAAAAATAACTCTAGTTCAGTTCCACAATCTTTCAATTTGCTGGCAATATCACAAACAAATTATATGACAAGACCGAAGCGAAGGACACAAACTGGATCGTTAAAAGATTCAAGTGTCATAAGGCCTTGTATGCGGATTATCCTGACCTGTTGGCATTACGATCTAAATGTGTACACTAACAGATCGCATGTCCCCATTACTCAATGCATTTAACAAAACAATAACCAGGTGGCTTTATTCGAAAGATTTTAAGACTTTTGATTCATTTCCTTTTCCTGTAATTGATTTTCAACACTTTACACAAGAAATGTTAATACGTTTGTACCCTTAGCGCTCTACATCACTTTTGAAGTGGTCGAGAATCTTGACTTTTTATTTCTGAAGTGTCTTCAATGTCCCTTTGAGTGACACGGCCACATACCTATGCATGTTATCAACACCATGATACAAAGTCATATAAAAGCATGTTTGAGACATGATGTATATTAATTACAATCACTTTACTGATTGAACGGCATTGTTTTCAATTTCCTGCTGGTATGAATGCAAATCGGTTACATACATATTCCATGAAGCCTGCTAGTTTGTTAAATTCTAAATATTTAGTTATTTTTTACCTATTCCATTATATTTTCAACATTGAAGTGTTTGTGTCGTCAGCCAAAACAAGATTCCTTGAACAGCCTAACGTCACCAAAATGTTTGATTCAAGCGGTTGTTTCATGCCTATCGAGGCGGGACACTGATCAATTTGCGTTTATATTTCTATGAACGCAATTTCTCCTTGTAACGCTTATAACGGAACTTGCAGTGGAAATGTAAATGTGTGATATAAGTGAAGCCTTTTACTTAATAGTCGTTATCGTACCGAAATATTTTGAAATATGGTTAGCAATAATCTATGAATGTTGAAGCTTTACAACATACATTGTACATATATTCGTATTAAGAATAAATTATACCTGTTGCGCCCGTGGTTTTAAATGACATTCGTTTAGTTGTATCACGAAGCCAGTCGTGTATGTATACAAGTCATTCATTCGATGGAGAACCCCCGATATTGAGGTGGTAACACGGGTCTCCCCCACATCCACAGTACATCCTGTGTCAAATCCGCCATGATTTAAACCGCATATTCCCCAAAGTGTAAGTATGCGATGTTTTGTTTGCATCCATCTACCGATATCTTTCTTCTAAGGATGAAAAAAAAACCACTGTATGCACATGTACAAACATAAAAGTACAAGTACGAACAGCAGAATCCGTTAAGACCTTTTTCCAAACGTTTTGAGATGTTAAACAATTTCTTGCTCGGTCTTCAAAACAACTTCTAAGGATTACAAATAAATGTACCTCTAAACACATTTTACAAATCTCAAATGAAATAAGATACCGTTTGAATAATTACAAAATGTACAAGAGATTTAAAAACAATTAAAATAGCATGCATTGATTTTTTGTTTGTTTTTAATTTCCTCCGTCAACACAAAGACAAAAAGGGCCACTTGGTGAAAACTGTTTTGATTAAGCGCAGAATAATATTTTTTCTTCCTTTTTCAAACTATATCGTATAGATATAATCATAAAAATCCTCAACAGAAATAATATTTATAATGCTCATCTCAATTAACAAAGTATACACAAACTGTTGGTATATTAACAAAGTGCACACATAGCATCGTTCTATAACAGTGTAATAAAAACTGCCCGTCGCCGACATGGGGTCCATGAATGTCAGCCTTGTACTTTACAAACACATACATGTTTACATGGCTCACAACACAGGAGACACAGCAAAGATGACACACTAATATTGATATTTGAACCACTTAGACAGAGACCAACAAAGGAAGGATACCAAAGCATGGTCATTCGATACGTGACAGTAACGCTACACCGTAACAGGATAGGCGTATCACAGGAACATACGATACGGCGGATAAATTGTCCAGTCATTATCAAATATATTAAATATTAACATAAATAGCCGACCTATGTCGAATGATAGACAATATATTTCTGGCCAAATTGTGTATCAATCATTCATTGGTGTATTGCATGAGTAATGAAATATGACAATAATGATTTACAGAGGGGGGAGACGATTCGGCATATTATAAATGCTTGCTTGTTACTGATGTTTCATTTTATTTTTATTTTTTTCGTTTAAGAGTGATTTATTTCTTTTTTTGTTTACATCTACAATGTTGATGGGACCAAAATGAATCAAATTATTGATAGCTGTTGAATTAATAAAAAGGCAACAAGCTTTTCCTGCTTCTGAAAAGGTGACGTGTGAGTCTGCGTTAAATATTGATCGATTTAAGAGGAGTTTCTATATATGTCGGAGGTGTCGTATATATAGATATGTATAGCCTGATTTTATTATATCAAGATTTTAAACAGCAGGAATTGTGAGTAAGAAGTTTGTAACAGAATTTAGGAAACAATAAAAATTGCCGACGGAACGTCCGGACACTCGAGGTTAGTTATTGATCGACCCAAATTCGATGTACATATAGGTGTCCTATAGATCAAGAGGATATTCACAAAACGATCAATTAGATAGATTTCGGTATGTCATCTGTAGGCTGCACATCGCCTATTCGATTCGTATCAATTGTATAAATAGACCATTCAAATTCCATCTATATGACCAAATGTTGAAATGTTAGCATTTAAAAGTTCTTTACTGCGTTTTTTACGTTCATTATCCAAATAAGCATATTTCCAAAGTTAGCAGATTCCTTAGCCTACTAGAAATATCATATAGAAGTGTATTTAATATATTTGAAAGGGAATATGGCATTTTATAGAACGGTTATAATTTACATCGAATATATTCGTTTCAATGATATACAAGTCAAGGGATCCTAAGCCCTTTATACACTATGGACTGTATCGTCTACACAGAGAGAGCGTGTTCATGTGAAACTGGTTTGCGAAATTCTAACATGCCTGCCAAATTGGACTGAGGTTTCCTGTCAGATATGCGGACGGATGTATATTGATGCAGTGTAACGACTGATGTCCATGACCCATATAGGACGCAACTCATATAACGGTCCGGGGACACTTTATTTGCATTTTTGGGTACTCTGCAACACGACCACCGCCTCATATCCTGAACAACTTTGAAGTCAAATGTATGTACATGCAGTTTTGATGGACAATGTCCATTTTCTGTCGAAAGCTAGTATGTTATATTATCATTTTCCTTTCTGCAAGTGGATTAATCCATGAATATAAAGAAGATGTCATGGACAGAGAGATAATGCTTAAATAGTTGTATACGTGTTCTGAGTCTTCATTTGTTTGATTTTGTTTTAAAAATTCCTCACTGGATGAAAAAAAAGATATTGATTGATTTATTGATTGATTGATTGTAATCTTAATTTGCTACATGTAACTCAACCAGGCAGTCCGATTTATTGGGGACATTACAAGGGCATCACAAGGACATCAAATTCTAAGCTGTCCTTTATGGACACTAACATATTTTCAAACTTTTAAATATGTTCTGTTAGAAAGGTTGAACATATGATAGCTTTAATCGTTCCTCGACATTTTGTGACGTGTCTGGATTTTCCCTTTTTAATAGGAGTTGTTCCCCTTTAGTTATTGGTGCAAATGCGTGTCAAAGTAGCGTTCAGCTCAAAGGGCGTGTGTTTTCTTATACAGCAATGCATATGTTAAAATACAATTACAATATATATAAGGAATCTAGTTCGAGATGTAGATCTATTCGGAACAGCAGTTCCTGTAAACGGTGATGGCTGATGAACTAGAAAGTTTCTATTGTTGACACCGTTGCTTCCCCTACGTCAATGCATGTCTACATGCTTACTGTATTTCCTGCGGAAGTAAGATAAGATCTACGCAGATAACATTTCTGAGTGCATTGTTCTAGTCTTGCTTCGTGGAATTGACACTGTTTATAACACAGGGACAATCACGGTTCCTTTATCTTTATCAGTATGCCACAAATAAACTGACGTAACACCTGTTGATACAACTAGCTCTCCTTAAGCTTATACGAGATATTTTGACAGTTTATTCTAGAAGAATTAAATAACATATTAAACGACTCCTTATCCGAAACTAAACCCGACCACACGAGCTGATTGCCCACACCGCCCTGTCCTTATCGTTACCTCCGCCGTTCCACTAGCGTATCTCACGCAGGCACGCTTGCGTCACGAGACGGGGTCAGAGATCAAATTTGGCTGAAAACCACGTGACCCTCTGGTGTCGTGGGAAAGGAGCCTACGTTTCTGACCCGGAACACTTCGATACACTTTTGCATTTATACAGACGAATTGATTTAAATCAGTCATGCACACACGTCAGCTTAGGGGCCCTGTGTATGATGTTTCAGGAAAACTTGATTATTCAATTACAGCATGATCTGATATTTCTCCTTTCGCGATAAACAACGATAAAACGACGTGAAATAAGGTTATGTATTGCGTTGAATAAATTAGCTTTCATTAGTTGTTTTAAATCGGTGTTATGATGCCAGAGATGTATTCTAACACATACACAACACCGCCACGTTCGCCTTCTTAAATGGGTTTAATTTCTTCTGGGTCTAAGCTTATCTGGGCTATTTACTAGGTTAGAAGATACAAGCGTGCACAAACTACGTAATTTACCAGGCGTGGATTTACATCCTGCTGTTGATGTTATCAATGTTGTTATCAATGATTTCCCTTTCAATCCAAAATCATAATAATTGGTGTGAGATTGGGGTCCTTGTTGCGTTTCATGAAGTCGATAATGAAATACACCCAACATCAGACGGGGAAATATATACCCTGGTTGACTAAATAAATGCTAGAACCGATATATTACTATTGTGCATTCATTCAACCCATTGTATTAACCCATTGTGGCATCAAAGAAAGAGAAAAGAGAGAAAAAGCAATGTGTTGAACAATCTGAGAAAAAAAAAAACGTTTACGTAACGCAGCACGCGCAGGCCTCGTTTTCCTGACAATTCGATGAGAGTACGCGCGCCACAATCACATCCTCACACGCCGTAAAACGTTTGCCCATTATCACGCACTTCCCTAGAATTTGTTCAACACTTCGTTTATAAAACAATGTCCAACCACCTTTTGGAATGACATAACTCGTGTTACGACGTTCCCTGGTGCATTTAGTTTATGTGAAACTGTCGTCACACTCCTGTCGTCGGTAATACCAACTGTAGTTTGTATAATTTGTAGGTAATGACGTTTGTGTCAATTTCTGTTCCCATTCATGCGACTGAAAGTTAACATTTTACTGATGATTACATCTAGTAAATGCCAAAATTTCACCATCCAGTGTGGGATTTTTTTCTAAATCGTGAAAGCTCGGTATTATTGGCTGTTTTCTCAGCCAACTATGCGAATTTTAACCATGTGATTTACCTGATAAGTTCTGTATTTTGTACTTACCTTATACGAGATCGGCACTTTGTGATTTTACCGTTTAGAAAGAGTACTTTCACGACGTTAACCATTACTTACATGTTGTACCATTATTATCATGAGCAAATTTTATATGTACATGTAGCTCCTTAAGTCTTTTTGAAATTGTAGTTTGAAACTGCATTACCTTGTGTCAGCTAAATATCACATAGAAACTATTGAAGTGCTCGCTCAATATTTTCGTTTTCAAAGTTCCTTTTTTTTTTTTAAATATATACACTATGACCGGTGTATTCTGACAGGTAAACTGAGACATATCTTTGATTATCCAAAAGATGGTTGTTTAGAAAGTTGTACGTGAAATGTGTGATCAATTTACAGGGATACCAACCACACCGNCCCCCACACACACACACACTTTGCCCCCTCCTATACATGGCGATGTTTGATACCCGACAACTGAGCCAATTAAGTAATGACTCTGTAATGGATACGGTTCTGTAATTGGAGGCTTTCTATAGAGAGAGGCGGTAGACCTTTGGTAAAATGTGTTACTTCCTTCAGCAATAACATTAGCTCTACTCCTAACATCCCCGATCCCAGGTGAAAATGAACAAATGTAAGTGCGACTTCCACCTGGGACCGATAATGTACTTTGAGACCTGCTCCTGCTATGAGCAGTAGCATCTTCTATTCCTTTTGAAGGTCATCTCGTGTCGGCTCCATAATAATCGCCAAAGCTTTTGGCTAAACATATATGTGTTTATAACACATCCATCAAAATTACACAACCTATATCATCGTCTTTACGTTTTTAGTCTTGGTCAGAATATCGAGGTTAAGTAAAGTATCTGTGCATAACATTTCTCCATTTATGTATATCATGCATGAATAGCATAAAGTCAGTTTTTATTTGTTGATAACATTGTAGTAGCCTCGTGTACGTCATATTGCAATATTCGATAACGGTTTCGTTCCCGAAATACAAACATGTATAGCTCTCTACGTCCTTGGTGTAGGTTGTGACAAAATCGAAGGCCCTTAAATGCCTCCTAGCGGATGATACGAATAAACTGTTTCTGGGAACTGTAACAAAATATTTCATATGTATGATCACGTAGATACAAGATAAAAAGAATCGCGCGGCAGCAGTCAAATTGCCTTTGATTTTGAGAAGCTTCATGTAATCTTCACACAACAGGTAGCGGCAGAGCGATTAGTTATTTTTTTCTTGTCTAAAACCAATCAGTCATTTTTTTCTTGTCTAAAACCAATCAAATGGCTAACTAAGAGCCTTTAGCTTTGCAATTGTTCATGCCATATTTTTTAAGGTGCAGAGAAAATAGATGTTTCGAAAGCGGCAGGAACCTGAAGGGTTTCGAAAAAGTAATTTGTCTTAATGAGAACAGTTCTATAGCGGTCTATGTCGCCCTTCAACTTGTAATTAAGAACATTCATTTCTTCTCCCAGTTAGCGTAAGTTTAGAAAAACGAAACACGGTGTAAGCACAATTATCGTTAAAAATGTCTGTTTAGTTGTTCTAAGGTACCAAAGGGAAGACAAATTCGTAAATGGATGTTTTCTCCAGCTGTTGGTTACACCTGTCCCGGTGTTGTGAGTCTGTCTGCCTATGTTGTCAAGCTAACAATACTTACGTCACGCTTTACACGTCAACCATCTAACAACAAAGAATCGAGATGTTTTGCGTAAAAGACGAAAATTAGTCACATAATCATTTTCAGTCTTCTCCAACAGTGTTTTAACCTGTTCCAGTATGGTAGTGTGTCTACGTCGCTAAGCTAACCATGATTACTTCAAGGTTTTTAAGAGAACCTTCTGTCATCAAATGATGGAGATTGTTTTGCGTTTATAAAACATACCAGAAGGCATAAACTCCATTAAAGTCTTCTTAATCAGTGGTTTATTCTGTACTAGGATAGCAACTCGACATATATTGCTAAGCCAACTATACTGTTCTACCATGAAATCATCGAGATTGTTTTGGGTATAAAAACATAAAAGAAGTCATGTAATCAATTTAAATAACAAATTTAATAATTGGAATAAAAAAATATTCAAAATTCAACAAGTAGAACAACATAGAATAGCACTAGTATCAAATATAGCAGCTATTCGCAGTCATTCGGAATATTTCCTCCTGTATCACACATCACAAGTCTCTCACATAGCATAAAGTTCAATGGAAGCACTTTGGTTTGTCCTGAGTTAGTCATTAAAGTTTCTCATATTTCACACATTTGTTTCTAGTCTCATTTTCTCTCATCACACAACCACCATCGTTCACCAAGGCCTCCATAACCTTTCATTGTACACATTAGAGTCATGGCAGTCAACATGTCCCATGTTTAATAACTGTGCTTGCTTTGACATTAACGAGTAATCATGATTGTCCTTCGAGTAAACGTTTTCCTTGTTTTTGATGGGTGATGATGTGGTTGACTGCTGGCAGGGCACCTGTACTGTGAACACAGGAAGAGCTGTGGTGGAGGGTGAACTCTGATTGTCATTAACAGGTCCGACGTAAACCGCCACTGGACCATTGTAGAGATTTCCAGGAAGAATTTGAAAGGAACCCGAGAGTTGTGTTTTATTGTCCGTATTCACTGGAGTAGCAATGTTCACGAATGTGGGAGAAGATTGATTCAGCACGTGCTGTGAGTTGGTTTGTTGTTGCGACACATTCCCAGACATAAGTAGGCACGTGTTTTGTTTGACTGGTGACGATATCGTTGTAAAACTACTCATGCTACTGTTACTGCTGAAGCTGTTGTTTTGCGCGTGCTGCTGTGTGGGAATTTGAACACTGAGAGGCTGCATTGTCTGATGCTGTGGCTGAGGATGAACCACCTTTTGCTGGGACACAGGTGTTATTTGTACAGGTGTAACCTGCTGCTGCTGCTGTTGATGTTGTTGTTGTGACTGGGGGTGAGCATTCACAGATGGAGCGACTCCGGATAGATGGTTCATGATACGAGATCGCATATCATCATTGACGCTTTGTGACGTATTCAAGTACTTCACAACCTCTCCCGCGCATTCTTTAAATCCTGCTCGGTATTTTGATACAACATTAGGGTCTGAAGCTAAAGCTGTTGACATTTGTTGCCTCTGGAGATTCCTTAAATGCTTCACAGTCATTTCCAAAATGTCAGCTTTCTCTAATTTGGAATATTGAGAACTCTGAAAAATATAACATAAATATACATAAGTTATGTGATAAGCATTTAATAATGATGTTAAGCAATAAAAGAAATGAGATTACCCTATACTAGTAAAAAGTAGGCGCCAATAAAGTATGTTAATAAGGTTTCATCATGTATCGCCAACTGTATGTTAATGTGCTTTGAGATTGTACGTTTAAACGGATTCATTCGAGTCAAACTTGTTGTTCTTTGTTCAGCAATTTCAAATCGAAAGCCCATCACCCCTATCAGAGCTAACGGACAGATGTATCACCTGTTCTTGTATATATTGTGACGTCTCTCTAGTGTTCACCCAACCGTCAATTACCATATGTGCATGAGCCGAGACTTCGAGATACCGCTAACTCATCCTACACAATGTCCCGTATTGATTGTCAAAACGTTTATCTGTTATTCACAAAATAATTTGCACTTTAACATAATGTAATTTTTGTATGCATATAATGATTTGTGATTATCGATCAATTACCTGTTGATATATGGCATGTGTGTGATATCGATTGCGTTGATAAATATGCGATCTAAATTCAATAACTCCCATGGTCTCCGTCCCCTAGTCCACAAATATTTCTTACACACCATGACGAAGCAATGGTTATTATTACGTATATCATGTTACATGATTTCTGCTCCAAGCCAATTTTACAATATCATTATGACGTATTATCAATATCATAATTAGCAAGATATACTTACATCTTTTCTCATAGCTTCCAGCACTAGTGTCTTCAGTTGGGATAGACAACTGTTGATTCTCGCTCTCCTTTTCTTTTCCATAACTGGCTTATTGCTCTGAAAAAGCAAAGTAAATCAGGAATTAAAATCTAATCAAAATTATAAAGTAATTAATTAAAAATAAAATAATAAAATAATGTGAAATTAATTGTATTTCAGGTGTTTGGTTGGTTGATGCAATATTTGATTTAAAACTTACCTTTCGAAGAGAAGCTTTCTTTTCCTTCGTGGTATGACCACACTCCATACTTTGTAAAGACATAGTGTTGATATTCAATGATAATCCAAGTAAGGTGTTTGCGGTACGAAGATAAAATTTAAAATGCTGTTGCTTCAGTCTTTCTGCTGATATATAGGCCTACTCACATGTCTCGTGTCAGATCTGATGGTATGTTTGTTGCCCTTTCCCACGGTAAAAATCCGTCACATCCGACCAATCAAAACACAGGACTGCTACAATCCACCACATGTAGCCAATCAGTTACTAGATAGGTATATCGGCGCGCTTGGTCTCGTGGCTGCAGGCATTCCATTGGTCTCGGGCAGGTGGTTTGATTTGTCACGTTGCCTCGCTGTCAATCAAAGTGTTTGCCATTTGTTAACTAAATAGGTCCACGTGCCGCAGTGATTATCTTCTGGTTTTGTGAAAGTGTGGGAAAACCCCGCCTACTTTGGTAGTCTAAATGCTTGAATGACTATGTAAACACGCATACCGATAAGCAGCCGGATTCACAAAGAGTCTATAAAATGTCTCATGAAGGTCTTATCGCTAACCTGGCCTTATGTGTGCAGGAATGTCGTCCATTGTGCGAGCTCGTGGGAAAATGCCTCGAGAGGACAGAAAAAGAATGTGATTTGGTTGAATGTTTTAAAAGTGATACCAACCGCCATAGGTCAAAGTTTAAAAGGACTATCCTGTATTAACATCTGCTTCCGTAGCACGAGACATTGTCATATTTGTATTCATCAGAACGTTTGTAAGTGTGCGTAATTTATATATGAAGAAACAGCTACTAATATCAAGTGAATTACCTATATATTTATATATATACATACCTAATACGATGATATCACCGGAATGGGTATATTTAAATATATACACATACAGGATTAAACATGGTTACAAACTGCACTAAATCATTTGTCGTGCGACTGTGTATATATACGTTATCTAACAATCAACAAAATACGTCAACACACTCATCAATATTACCACTCACGCGTGTGGGCAATGCTGCACAACAACACACAAGGGTGAAAATAAATATATGTGTTAAAACATAGTTAACAGTTAATTATTATTTTACACAATTATGTTGATGTGTCCAGTAGATACTTATTTCGATTTATCAAACAAATTTTATATGAATATATCTTCTTAAACACTCATCTAAATTATGATTGTTAAGTAAGTGATTCTGTTGCTATACGTGTAACATTAGTTATAAACATAATAAACATATAAGTATATCCAATAATATGTAAAATCTGTACAAAGCCTACGAGAACGTTTTGTTTTTCGTCACAATATATATAGAATCTTTCGCCAAATATATTAGATATGAAAGAATGAAAAAAGTACTTCCGATTTATGTGTATATAAACATAATTTATATGCAAGTAGACGCTTCGAGCGCGTGCCGATACACCGACTGTGAGTGTTGTTTCATGAAGCTTGCATTTCCATACAAATATGTAACAAAAGCTGAAGTTTGCTGGCGGAAGTATACACGCTTAGCTTGTGTGAGGTCGGCTGGCGAACATAACTGATCACTGAGGTTCAAAGTTCATCCATACATTTAACTGAAAACAATATCAACATAAACACACTGTTACGTAATACTTAATATAACAACGGATGCAAATAAATATTCAAAACAAAAAGACAATAGCTAAAACAATCAGCAGTTCTATTTTAGTATTTGACCTTGTATTATATTCCACATTTCAATCGTCAGAGATGTACAGTTAGTTATGTGACAGTGTAAAGCTGACGGCGCCAGTCCGCCCACAGGAAGTTCACCACATCACTCCTCGCCATCCATCAAAGTGTCCCTCTGCTATTGTTGCTCACACTGACACCGTGCCCTGTAAATAACTGCCAAACATAAACAATGTCTCGTGGTACCATGACACAGGATTTCCTAAATCAACAGGATGTGTTTTAACAGAACTTCATATTCAACCCTCCCAATACGTGTTATGATACAGACTAAATCTATCAAATCAGTTCTTAAGTACTTTAGTGTAAACCAGAATCATAAGCACAGCTAATTAAGTCATACGATTTTTTGAAGTGAAATTACTGAAATTATCCGATCAATTTGAAATGAAAATCATCCTTACAGTATCATAAACGTTGGATAAGTATACAGCTTAAATAGAATCGTTACCAGTAAAAGTATAAACGCTACAATATGTGTACGAAAGTTTTAGGGAAATGCAATTATAACTACAGTAACATATTACAATATAAATAATGTAATCAAAACTGTGTACTATTGTTTGCAATAAAGTCATTTTCAAATGATTTAAAACATTTCCATTCTTATTCACAGTCCGTCTCGTAATACATGCTTTCATTGATCAATATGGTAAAAAAAAAAACCTGATCCTTTCAAATTGTAAATATGCTATTTCGATTTTCCGAGTGTAAACCTTACTTTTCTTGGCAGTAATACCCTTGATTCCCAACTTACGGTGTTGACACGTCGCAATTGACTCTGTTATTAAAAGCTTGCTCAGCATATTAGGATTTCCGTGAAAGATGTCAACAGCTAACGGATGAACGTTTTAACTGATAACATATCCATTGATGCAGGTTGATGAAGAGTATGGGCAGGTCTTGTAGTCGCCAACTCATAGGTAAATACCTTTTTTTCTTTTGTGATAGGAAGGTCGATGTTTTTTAATTAATGCAAATTATGTGTCTTGTTTTTTCGTTGTCAATATCTCGGTTCCCGCGTATAGGGCATGGCGATACTTTTATTTGACTTGCTTTACATGGCAGGTGTTATCGATGAAGCTGAAGACACTTTCTCCTCCAGGACACTTTTCATTTTTTCATGGTCTCGATCGCTGTTAAAGTATCAATTGTTCATTTGCAGCGTTAGCTTTGTCAATCATGATTACGAATGACGTTTTATGACACATTGGTATCAGTTTTCCCCAATGCGTTTTACTTTTACATTATAAATTGTCAAGGAGTATTGCAAACTTGACATCAAATCGACAGAAGTTTGATCAGTAATGCTGTTTAAAGGCTCACATACTGTAGTTTTGTAGTATATCTTAATTCATGGGAAATATTATACATTTTCTAAAGAACATATTCAACTAACTAGTTAGGAATATATATGCACTAACATATATATAACATTATATGCTGATATTTGTAGTTAATTATTAAACAATGGACAAGAAAGCTATTGCACTGCAGCTTCAACGTATTATATATTTTATTGCCTCTTGTATAATAAATTTGATATAAATTTATTACAGGTAGCTCCTATTTAAATATCTCAAATAAACACAGATTGACATTAAACTTACAAAGATGTTTCGCAACATTAAACTTTATATGATTTCGTATATGGTAGATAAGGAAGGGGGCTAACTTTCTCACGCTCGTTCTGTTGTGATCACTGAGCTGTGACCATACAGATCACGTTACATCTACATACGAATTTATCACGCGCACGTCTTCATACAAATTACCCGACACATCTGCTTTTAATGTCCCGATATTGTAAATCGTTCACAACATCTACAGTAATAATTTTCAGTTTCAAACATAATAGATAAAAGTATGTGAACATTCATTTCTATTACTGTATTTCTGTTTTACTTTCTTATGCTGACTTTCGTTGCACTAATGATGCAATTATTGAATACAATTACTTACTAAAACGTGAAAGCGCTGGAGTTTCAACCAAACCGAAATGTGAAATCAACTGCGATGAAACTAGGGCAAATTATCAACCATTAAAAGAAAGATATCTAAACAGAGATCGTTTAAAAATACAAGGAGACTTTGAATATGTTTCTGAAGAATTAACTTTAGTTACATCGACGAACGCTGCCATCTTTAATCAAATGATAAAACAAGTAATGTCACGTTCTCAAATCGAGAATCAAGGCATTGAAAACGAGCCAAAAGAGACGACTAATAAGTAAACATGATTAATTTCAACTATTGATTGGACGAATTTGTCTGAACTGTAGTGTCTTTATAGAGTATTTATATCAACTGCCTTTTTATTGTTATTCACACTTGAGATTTTTAATAAACATGTAAGTACAAGTACCTTATGCTTTTTATGTTTATGTGCATACTGCTAGAGAAAATGATTCATAGAACATGGTACGTCATTAAACAAGTTTAAAGGATACAAATATTGTTAGTACCGATTTGTTATATTCTTCGGATAAATGGCAATGCATATTGATTACTTGTTAATTTATTTAACTCAAAGATGATTGATTGATTGATCGTGTTAGTTTGCACTTACGCTTTCCAACCAAATAATATGACAAACGCAAGTATTATATTTTTATTTTTACAATCCTTTTCAAACCCCTAATTACAGTACACCTACCTCTTCCATACCACATTTGATGAGCTACCCAAATACTTGGTCTAAGTTTGATTCTGGAGCTCGTGGTTTTCTCCGATTTTCAAAGAGGGTGCGTGATGTGTTTTTTAAATGAAGGAACAATTATGTGGATGCATATAAGAATAACCTTTTTTTTTCAAATCACAACACGCTATAATTAGTAACTAACGAGAATATATTTGTTTTCTAACAGACAGCGTGGTAACAATATAGCAGCTATTATTGATAGTGATTGACAGTCACCTACCGGCAAAGAATTCATTTATCCTAATTTTATTCAAGACATGTTCATAATTCATTTACATATTTGCAGACATTGTTGATTAATAATAACGGCAAAACTTTAAAAGTGTCGCAGGAGGAACCACAAACGATTTCGTTGAAAAAATGATGTTGTGCAGGAAAACTGTTATTATTAAAAAAGAATATATGATCTGTTTTGTTAGTCAGGCTAAAGGACATTAAGACTGCTTCAATTCCATATGTAGCTACTACATTTTCACTTTTTTGTGTGTTTTATTTTAGCTCAGCAAAGTTTTAGCTCAGCAAAGCCTTATTTGGATAAAATAAAGTTAAACCAATACCATTTAAAATGGAAACTCGTCAATAAAGGTCGTACATCACATGACTACAGTGATGTCATAACGAGGCCAATAAACATGGTATCATAAGCCTTTAATGACATTGGGTCGGATAGAAGAACAATTAGGATGATGAAATAATGGGGGCGACGCTGAAGATCAGATGATAGTTTAAGTCAAAATCGGTTTATTCAGTGCTACGCATATGCATCCTGCGTCCTGTTCGCAGTAACAACACTTTTAAGATGCACACATTATGAAATTATGTATGAGAGTATTATATGTGTATTACCGTTTTGTTGTAAGTTGAAAATCGCAACAAATAGAAAGCAAATGAGGCTTGAGAAAAACGTACAAACGTTCATCAAGGTAAATATTGAACTTGGAATGTTCAGACAAGACATCAAAACAGATAGTACAAAATAAAACCTCATATGAAATCGGGCACTATATTCTTGTTACTGAATGATCAGTGTATTTTTTACTGAATGCATATGGCAACTCGCATGGTGTTAACCCCGAAGTATTTCAATCATAAAGAAGCTCTAAATTATCAGGAAAATCATGATATTTGGAGCAGTCCAACAGCTGTATGACAAGTGAACTTTATAAGAAGGATTTTAAGTAATTGAGGAAAGCAAAATTCAAGATCATGAAAACAGAGTCATTAGATTTTGTTTTGCAGTGATGAAGATTACCATTCATGTCTTGCGGAAGAAAAATTAGTTAAGAAAATGGGTTGAATTTGGGTCTGTTGTGATCTAAAAGAACCCGAAAAAGAAAAAAAGACCTATGAATTGGAAACATTTAAGTAGCATGATACTCGCTTCATTCAATAATTTCGAAACGGACACCCATGTCGTATTAAAGCTTTATGGAAACTTTATAAAGATTGCAAATAATCAACAAGTGCTCTAAGCTGAGTACAGACCAGGGCCCGTATTCATTAAACCATTATCATGCTCAAACATGGATTTTTGTGTTCACGCCTGATACCTTGTTCAGGTTATAAATTAATCAGAAAATCTTATTTTGGGAAGAAGTTGAAGAGATGTAAAGCCGAAGGCTGTTGTAAATGTCTGAAATTGTCTTTTAGACCGTTTGACATGATGTAAGCGAGTTACAAAAAGGCTTGTCTGAACACAGAATCAATGCTTGAGCATGAGCACGGTTTCATTTATACGGGGCCGGGCTTCGAATCACTATCCGGTAACACTTAATAGCAAAGTTATTCTTAATCAGCAGTAGTTTTTTTCGGCAAGTTCCAAAACAGTTATTCTGTATATCGCAAACAAAGGCAATGCAATGTTAATATATGTATGAACAATTGAATTGAAATTCTCTAGGGCTTAGCCTGCTTCGGGACAGAAATCCAAACATTTATTTAAAGGCGCAAACAAAAATCTATTTCAACTCTCTCAGAACTATCGTTACTATAGCTCATTACAATACAATTGCAGCTCGCCTGTCTTGTGTTTTATAAAATAAATCTTTGTTTGAGTTTACAAGAACTAGCACAATAAAATGCAAAGTTACCTAAAGCCATAAGTTGACCACTGTATACAATGTCATAACCATAAACTATTTCTTTATTATTTAATGGGTAGTTTTGGAGTCTTTGGAAAGATAGAGGAAATACATAAAAAACATTTAATGGATGGCTTATAAAAGTATAAATGTAACTAATAAATAAAATATATAATAAATTATATTTACTGCATCATTTCCTGAGATTGCTCGGAACATTAAGTATTATGTGGTTTGATTGGATTGTGAGGTGAAAAGAGAAATGTCGGTTCTCACGCCGAGAGTCGGTTGTGATCACTCAGGTGAGGTCTGAGGTGAAACGGAACGTCTTGTGTACATTTATGTTAATAGTTAGATATTCAAAACGCCTGTGGGGTTTTATGATGGGAAATATTAGATTCACGATTGCTTACATCTATTGACCTAAAAAAGCTACAATAAATATATTCAAGTTCATGGGAAAGCATGATATAGATGTTATCATAAACGGAAATTGTAGGGTGCGAAAGTAAAATGTAGGATTTTTTCATAGAATTAGATAACATTGATTTTATGGTTGCCCTATTTATTGAAATAAAAATAAATAAAAAAATATATATATTTGAAAGTGTGAACGCAATCCTTATTAATTAATATTCCATTTAGCACTTTCAAAATGCAAACTAAAATCCAAATTAAATAATCTATGCACGATGTTATTTGGAGTTTGTTGCATAAATTGGTATACTGTTATTTTTGAATTAAGTTTTACAGATACAGATGTCTATGTCTCTTTGTCATAGGTTCCATATTACACAGGACACATGGAAGTCTTTTCGGTATGGTCCATGTTAGCTTGGCCTATTTTGTTGTTTCTTTTGGTTATACTTTATATGAATGCTTTATTCTTTCTTTGTTGACAACTTCACTTTAGTTCGTGTGTCGATCTTTTGTTCCTGACTAATATGCTTTAGGGTTTTATTCAGTTTTTGGTTTCTTCTTATTTTTATTTTCATGTTTATTTCTACAGTTTGTAATGATAGTGATGCGAATGTCCAAAGTCTTCGGGTTTCTTTTCTGTAATTTCTTGGCATTCTATGATACGCTTGAATGGAGTATACGTGTTACAGTCTCTTTGCTATTCCGAAATCTATTTTTACAATATTTGGATTTTTGCTGAAGATGCTTAGTGTATACTTAAAAGAAAACTATTTATCCAGGGTTATTTTAACGGTAAATGATTCGATCTTCATTGAAGAAACTTTACGGTCTTTCTCATGAATAACCGCCAATGACATTTCCGATTGGCCATTATGTTTTAGATCGCTGGTGACCTATTCCGTCTTTGCATAATGCAGAGTTATCTTCTCTTGGGAGCAGGTATTGATTGTTACGTCACTTGTTTGTGAGAGTAACGTCATCAATTTTTGAGAAAACGACGTAATTTTCTCGCACAAACCAATGACGTAACAATCAATACCTGTCCCCAAGAGAAGATAACTCTGCAATACGCAAAGACGGAATATATCCCCAAGGACTTGATATCAAGTCGGATGTTATGGGGAACGCTCACTTTTCGACTTTTTACTCTATTCGGTTGATGAAGTTATATTTGTTCTGAATAAAGCAACTACACATAAGTGAAAGGGAACATAAAAGCCAGTCCATCAATGACAAGGAATGTTTTGGCCAGAATTATGTTCTTTTGATTGAAGTTATATGTATACCTATAGCGATTGTTTCAGAGAAATACTCTGAAAATAACACTGATTATCTACATTTATTTTTATTGATGTAATATAGATCTTTGATTCATTAAATTGTATTTGGTGAAAACACGAAAATTAGTCATATATATTTCATCTTTAGGCCCCTCGAACATATATTTTTCATATTTTTTGCAATAGAAAGTAAAGTTTGAAAGGTAAGCAGAATTAAATAAATAACGTGATATGAAATTGTTCGTAAAGCGACATTAATTGAAGCCATATGGTTAACGAAACTTTAACAAATTATTATCCATTTTTCAGTTTTAACGTTTGTTATATTCAACCACCATAACATTTATTGGGTGGACACAAAACAGACAGAATCAACATGTTTCTGTTCCTGTTTCTAGGCTTAGGCAGGTCGTAAAATTATACCAGTTTGAAATAAGAGGAACCATAATTCACTTACAAAATGAATCTTGATTGTATTCTAACTCACATACAATACTTCCTGACAAGATACAGAGGGATTCTGTCACATTTATCAGTATCGGTTGTCTACTGATCCTCCCTTCTTGTGACCAGTCACGATTTGCCTTCAATAGGCCCCGTGTAATGTTTCTGAACGCATGTCTTTGTTAATACATTAACAATTTAACATATTCTGCCCAGATTGTTTCCAATCGTTCGGCTTGTCATGTGGATTCTTTCATACAATGCATTGTTAGCTTAACGATATCGATCTCTCCACACATTAAGTTTGATGCTGGCCGACGAACTTTGCATTGCGAAAGACTGTTCGTGTTATTTTGGTTCATTTGTTAAAATTTGCAAAACCCAAACACTCTATGTATGAGTGTTTAATTCCACACAAGTACTTAGGGACATAAGGGGACAGACACATTTACAGTGATGTGTTTTGTCAAGACCAAAAGATTTTTCAAATATGCTAACCATACTTTAGCAGGAAAGTCTTCGATATTTATATCTGAAACGAACATTCCTGGTCATTTACACGTTTTTTATTGAATTATAAAGCATATAACATCTGTTGAATATTCCAAAAACAGCCTCCCTTTACAGGTTTTTATAATCACTATTTACATTTGTATTTATCTCTTTTAGCGATTCTGAAAGGTTGGTCTCGAACAATTCAGTGGCAGCCAACTGAATGTCAAAAAAGTATTCTTCGCCACCTGTATAAGGTGATCTCGATATGTGTGCTTGAATCGTGAAAATTAGTGTTACTTTTGTATTCTACTTACACGTGATTGGAATATTTCCAGAGCAAACATTCAAATGCAATGCTGGTTGCGATACAGTTGTCATTGAAACCCTCCCACATTCTTGTTTGTATTATTTCTTAAAGTCTGAATTGAAACTGAACTCACTCAGTCTTAAAAGAAACATCCAGTAACTAGAACTTAATTGGAAGCATCACAATATTTGAAAAATGCGATTTAATCTTTTATTACCAGAGTATGATGATCGTTCCTCAACACAGATTTAAACTGAAATCAAATATGATCGAAATGGTTATAATCATTTATTGAAAATAACAAATAAAGAGTAAATTGTAATTTTAATTTACTGCTTCCATTCATCCACCAATAACGTGCCTCTTAATTTGAATGGTAATTCAGGGTTAACTGGGTTGAATGGACATCTGTAGACGGACAAATGGCACATTTGAAGACTGCATGTGAACCAAGGGTTTCTGAATACCGTTCTTCATTAATATAGTAACTTAATTACATAGCGCGCACTCTTCTTTGTAAGTATGTTTCAAACGAGTTGACTCGACTCGATGAAGCCATTTGGATGTAATCAAGCGCTGACACGATGTACGCTGAAATCAACAAGCGCCTGTTTAACTGAAACACGTGCTCTCTAATTTTAGTTTGTGGTGTCGCACCTAATTGCAACCTATAACATATCCCTGTTGCCAATAGTGATATGGTTATTTACATTTGTATGGTACATTTTATAGACCTCTTCTGCGATTTACAACCAAGATGACGAAAGTCTAAGTTTAAGTACTTTTTTTCTCTCATTTCCTTATGTATAAGATAGAACTATCCAGGGTAAGAAAGGGATGTAGTTTTTTTTTTTTATCTTACACCCAGTTTCACGTGACGTGACGTCACAGAAGCTCAACAATGACGTGGCGTCACGAATTTGGAACTCTCCGATGCCGCAATTCAGAAAAGGCGACGTAATGAAATTAATACCTTTTATGATATATTTACCCTACACAATAGAATTATGTGATTATTTTTTCTGCTCAAACACTGTTTGCAAATATTGGGTATGCTTCATCTGGCTGGCTAATTCGTTTTCGTCTAAAAAGGTCATGGAGAAAATTGATATTTTCAAAATGGTGGCCTGTCCAAACATATTTTCATAGTTTCTGAGCTTATTATGGTGGTTGGAATGAGAGAAAAATACTTTTTCGTGGCCAGGGATGTAGGAGAGGGAAGCCGAGGGTTTTGCAAAAATTTGAAAACCCCTCGGGTGGAATTTCCCTTTCCTACACCTAGTCTAACCCCTGCGCATGGCAGAGTCTTATAATATTCTAGTATCCCTGATGCGTATGGACATAATAACACAGAAACAAAAACATGATTCAACAGAAATAAATGGAACCTCCAAACAAGGACGATGGAAAGTTGAACAGTGGACAAAATATTTCGTGACGTTGCATTGATTTTGTCTTTTAATTACAATTAAGTTAAAACTTAATCGATACTCTCTTTATTGTTATTTTGTTTTATTTTCATTTTTGTTGGCTTTTGTTTTGTTTTATTTTTTGGTAATTATCATCTATTATGTTTTCGTTATGTATCAGTAAGTTCATCAACGTTCAAAGGAAAACAGCATAGGTTGAAATTGATTTGTTTAACCGATCAGAAAATATATTAGGGTAAATTATATGATCAAAATCACCCACACTAATGTCGGTAAAATGGTATGTAAAATGGCAGATAATCTTTCAAGCATACATCTTTACAAAATGTTAGAGTAAGAAGCTGCAAACCATGCATATTTTTAATGAGATACACCCTGCATATCACATTGAATGTTTTTTAATGACCTGCTTAGCGTTCCTTATATTTCGTAGTAAATGTGAGAAACAACAGGTGGTGGAAACTACAAGCATGGAAACGCATATGATGACATATTTATCCACTTGATGTCCTATCGTTATTACAAAACAAGCAGATAGATAAAATAAAGAGATATTATATATCTTCTTCTGATCGGATATCAGAAAAGAGAAATGTGCGGCAAATCGACTCAATTACAAAATTCATCAGCGCATAAACGACGACACATTATTATATCTGTCTGTTTGTGTTTTACGTCCTTTTAACACCTATGGTATTACAATGACGTGCCATGTTGGGGTGGTGGGAAAAAACGGGGTTCCGGAGAAAAACCACCGACCTGCGATCAATATCTTGTGACTACCCCATGTAGGTATAGTATTTATCTTTCATAATTTTTATCTTATGATTGTTCTTGCTACATTATGCAATTATTTTTTAATACAGCAACACAACACGTAAATGACTTGACATTGGTTTTTTTTAAATCCATATCAATTGAAGAAAATATAGGTCTCGTAAGTAAAAAGAATATAGTTGTCCAATACAAGATGAGTATTACTTAAAAATAAATACAAGCAAATAAATAAACGACAGCGCAGAAAAGGGTATACGCCCTATTATATAAATGTTCATAAGATAAATGTATTCCTTCACAAGTTACGTACAGTGTATGTCCTTTATGTAGATCATGCACAGACGTGTCTATACCTGTGACAACATGTTTATATTTAGACAATGTGATGAGTAAACAAAATACACGACAGATGCAACAGTGATATGACACACTCCTTGTATAAAAATACAAGAGTAATTAAAAACAAGCGTCACAAGGTGCATGGTGTCAAGCATCTTGAGGCACTGGCGTCTGAGATGCCGTTAGAAGAATTAAGATTTTCAAGGTGACACGTGAAAAGGAATCAATTTGTACAATACCGATGTACGCTCTTGCTAACACCACAGACGTGCATGACACTCGCTTTGACACGAGAAATTCGTCCACCTGAACGTTAAGTATCTACTACTCGTGCATCAGATGCAAATTAAAGTATCATAAGTGTCACGGGTCTTCAAGTCGGTCGAGCGTGGCGTGGATGACACCGGTGGCATGCCCCAGTACAGATAGCGTCGAATTTTACCTGGACGACCCACCTGTTGGATTGCTCAGCTGATATTGGTTGTCCTCGCCATAACGCTACAGAGTGTATGGGAATTTCATGGTAGAGTCAGTAGAGCATGACGCGTGACAAGTGACAGTCGGTAAACACTTGATAACTACCATAATCAGAGCCATGATATCGATTTGAATGTATAAAAATGCCATACAAATCTGTTCGTCACCATACACGCACGACTGAGTTTCACAATTTATTCAGGTGTCAAAAAACGTATAATCGAGTACGGTTTTAAAAAATGTCACCATATGACGCAGTGTGTATATTTAGTGCTGATGGCACTTTAATATAAATTTACCACAAAAATCCGTATATCGTCGGGATGAAATATGAAGCTTTTCGGGGCAGATTAAAAACATGAATTTAATTGTTATTTCTTGTAAATGTATATTCTTATTTCATAACTTCTAGCACAGGTAAGTTATAGATTATTATATTGGTTATTTAATTCAAAGGAACATGTACACACCTTATATGTCTCTAGTCCCTTTGTTTCACAATTCGAAGAATATCTCAAATCTTGTTACACTGATATATCATTTTAATATTAACACCGTTCTTCCTCGTACATTTTCAAGGACGTATCCAAAGCTTGAATATAGTTGTAGTCGTATAATCCATCCATGCCTTTGTAGTTGACATACTCTTCCCGAGTTTCGGAATACTAGAAACATTATATATTTTCCCTGAACACATACCCCACACATAGGTAAATATAAAGTATATGTGAAATCATACAAGTCATACAATCATACAAGTCATACAATCATACAAGTCATACAAGTCATACAATCATACAAGTCATACAAGTCATACAATCATACAACTACAAGTACAATTGGACACTATTTTTAGCGTTATAGGTAAAAGTCAAAATGTGACATTTACTAAATTTAAGTATAGCAAACATTGATAATGTAATTATACATAAAGCAAGGAAATCAGTTAAACATTCTAGTCAATAAATGCGTATGAACAGATAATCAGGTTATCCATAGTTAGTACGAAATTTCACAAAGAAACGGTTGAACCATAATGACATGGTAATGTCTACCTAAACAAAAGCGATGCAAAAAGATTGATCAAGTCGCAACAAACATTATATTAAAGACACATAGAGAAACAGTGATTTATCAACGTGTGGGGAAGCGATTATACAAAGTACTGTTCAACTACTAAACATGTCATATAGGAACGATAAGCGGCATGTATGTCTCTAGTTGTTTTGCTTCCATTTTGTTTAAAGTATATAGGCACTATTGGAGAAACATATCGAAACGTCCTGCTATGCTGTATTGCAATAATTATAAGTGAGTAATTATCTTAATATAAGAACATCAAAACTCATCTGTTCACGTCTGCAATTTAGACTATTTGCACAAACGTCATGTAAATATCACCCTTTTATTTATTCATTTATGTTCACATTGCGATGATTATCTTCTTGCTTAATGTATAATGGTGATTGTAAGCCATTTTTGTTTCACAATTATAACTATTAGTATTATCCATAAGTTGTAAAGCGCTGTAGAGTAGTTTTGTTTTCCACATCGTTTTTAGTGGGGTTCGTGATGTTTGTACCTTTGTTTTGATATATCTGAAACACCCGTTGTGTATTCATTTCGAATTTGAGTTTTGATATCTATTTTGTATGGACGCGACTGTGTCTTTTAACTATACTCTTTGTTATAATATGTCAGCATGTGCTTTACTGAACAGTAACGGAAAATGTGTAAACTGAGTATATGTTAATGTTTAAAAGTTGTATTTGATATTGAAATAATAACAGAATATTTGTGGATTTGTATTCCCTAATATTATATGTTGACATTTTTCATTTGTCCTACAATTTGATTATGAGGCAAAAGTGTTGTCTTTAAGCAACTGAATTATCATTTGTAGTGAATAAGCATAAAGTTCTAAAAGAGCGAAAACGAATGATTCTTCAAATGAAATTAAAAATTGAATTATAAAATCACTCAATATCCAACGCACAGCCCTCTTAAGTGGGGATATGTTAAGATCAGTGACTATTGACATAATGTTCGACTCGACATACTAATTTGCAAAGTTACATGTTCATATTTTTTTCAGCGCATCGTAATTTTTTTCTCAGTTTCGTTTTCATTTCTGATATCAGAATCCAAAAGAAGTTTATTGGATATTTGATTCCTCGTCAAAGCAATAACTGACTTGATTTTCAATTCAAGCAACCGACAGACAAATCAATATTCAGCCTGTTTACGCATGAACTGAAACAGAAAGTATATAATCAACACCAGCCCGTTAACTTATTTGTGCAGTTTGCAGTTCATGGCCTAAGATCACAAGGTAGTGATATAGTAATTCATTCATATCGGTGCGGAGATCTTTGTTTGCCTTATACAAACAAGTAAATATCTTAATGAGTCAATATAATTTAAGTTCTATAGACATCAAGTAGTCACGCATCATCCCCTTTTCTATTGTTGTTCCTAACCTCGTGAGCGTTTTGGCGCTCAATTTGAACGGGACAGCAGCTGCCCCACCTGCCCGTAGTCCGATGTTTTACCATCACTTCGTTGGTTCATTTGAATTCTTTGTAACGGCTTCTTCTATACTTCCTGAATGTTCATTCAATGATTTTGTCCCTTTTTGGGGGGTTTAACCGTCGACCCCACCCCTGCTTGATGATGCAAGCCCCACCTACACCAACGGTTAGATAATTAACATTGAATCAATCGTTGAGCGGGACTTTCTCACTGTTACGGTGATATTTCTGAATGGGTATTCTCAAGTGACATCACGTGACCTCTACATCCGGTTGATGATTAACTGTGCATCTGAGCACACCTGGACAACCTTTCCGCAAGTGTGGGAATTTACTGTAACAAAATGAATAAATTGTACAGGTAAAAAAAATCCCAGGTAAACCGTTTGCTTTCAATATCATGTGTACAATAGAAGGCGACAATAAAAACAGAAACTACAAAAAAGTCATTGGATTGCGATCTAGATGCATAACTTACATTATCCCATATCGAGTATAATGATAAAAAACATGGCCAATACAATTGAATTCAAGACTCAAACAGTTGAGTTATGTTCATTATCCAACATAAATCGACATCATTTTGTGTTTTATGCAGAGCACTTTATTATTATATATTTTGCAGTAATAAACCAAAAAACAAATAAAAACAATTGTTTTCTAGCCTAAAAAGCATTCAAATTATCCTACTGATAGCAACCAAATTACTCGAAACCTCTAGGAAAATAACATTCGCTAACTAACCAAAATATGTTTTCATGGCGAAAAATGATACAGCTTCACTAAAATGCAAATTAATTGAAATTGAAGTACTGTTAAACCCAATTGCCATGACAGTAAACGGCTCATGTTTCTGATGCGTAGTCAAGGGCGTGCCAGGCAGACACTGATAAGACGACCATAACTTCAAAAGCAATATTTCTACCAGCCTGTGATACAAACGACCTGTTGAATTTTTGTAATATTTGTAACAAGTGTCCACTTCATCTACGGTCACTAAGTGATACATAACACGACCACAAAGGCGTACTTCACATATTCCGGGCACTTGCCTCCCATTGACCTATGACCTGGCACCCCTAGGAACGCCGTTATCTCCGGCGTGCGAGCGGCAGGCACTAACTGCTTGAATTGTTTTTATAGCAAGGTCTTCTATTTTATTTCTATTCCATTGACTTATAAAACCCTTGGTTTTTTTTAGATTAAAATATTTAACAACTTAATTTGAATTTCTTATTAACAATAAATTATTATCCATTATGTATTGTAATGCGTAATACTTAGCTGATAGTGGAAAAACAATACAAGTGTAAATAATGAACAAAATTTAAATTTTCCTTTAAAAACTATAAATTCACATATGTTCAAATATTTTTGCGATGGTTACTGGTAGATTGATAAAAATACAAAAGTATACATATTCAACAACAAATTGAAATACGTTTATGATTATAAAACACACAATTATGATAATTATATTTTATTTTCACTGCTGCGCTTACAAGATAGGTTAAAGTCACTATATGTCAATACAAACCAATACTACCAAAATATTCCAAATGTATTTACAATATGAGGAAAATTCTGTCTCAATATGATATGGACAAATTATCCAAAATTCATCCAAAATCTGATGCATCATTATGACACGGAGAAGTCCACTTTCAATATGACAACACAAAGTGGCAATACATGAAAGCAAAATTAAGCACCACTGACTTTTAGGCCCTGCTAGCTAACCAAGCTTCCATCTTTTGAACACACGTGTAGGGGTGTGTGGTTACAATATGAATCGGCGTGTACTGACATTGGTAGTTACTTGCTATCAAGGGTCACACTAATCAATGATCCGTGCAGACCGATGTTGTGTTTATGAGTTAATTATTCACCCCACACAAAGGCATGGGGTTCTGGCTAGTATATTGTAACCTTTATATTTAATCACCTGGAAAATTTCACTTCATAATCTAAGGTTGTGGTTTTAACAAATATTTACAACACGCTCAGTTCAATCTAGAGTTATAATTTCGAGCAGTACTTCATTTCACGAGCAAAACGTTTACTCCGAAACAATCCTTTGCTTTGTAATAAACCATATATTTATTTCAGTCACATTATTTTAATTATATAGGTTCTGCCAATGGTTGTTGCACTTCATTTCATGAGCAAATTGTTAACAGATTTTTTGCTGTATTTTTCTAACGATAATGTAACTAACCATTCAATTTTGCAGGTTCGAAAGCATTTGAACGGCTTAACCTTCTGTATGTAGGCTATTGTCTCACCACTGTTTTGATCAGCGCTCATGGTTTATTTTTCTCTTTTTCGGGTATTGTCTTTTCTTGTTTCATTGTGACAATAACATTTTCTATTCTAACGAACATTATATTTCCGACAGTCTTTCAGTGAAATCACTAGTTTTCGTGAAATTACTAATTTTCGTGGTGTTTTTAATGTCGCTGACTTGGTGGGTAATCTTCATCCACAAATTCATAGGTTAACGAAGCAATGGCAAGTTGGACATACAGCTATTATCCGTATGAGCTTGCACTCGAAAGCTTTTCTAGCTTCATCATTGCCTTGACCCTACCTAATGATCAGTCACCGTTTTCTTTTCTCATTTCATCATCACTAAAAACCAGCCACCTCTGTTTAACGAGCTCAAACGTCATAAAAGTTGTCTCTTCTTTAGAAGCTGTTCTGACAAGTATCTAGATAGACACTGATGTTGTCTGCCAATAAATGACATAACCAACGTTTTATGACGGAGGCACTTCAAATTATTAAGAAGTGTCAGCGTCTTTATCATAACCTGATTTACAACTAGTTATGTAAGGGAATCCAAAATGGAACGGTACCCAAAAAGGATAACTTTTCTTATATGTGTTGCCGCATTTTTATTTTGCAGTATAATGGTATTTATTCCCAATCAAAACTGAGCTGGTTTTCAGTAATCGTCGAAAAACCTTTTAACATCCTCCCACGTCTGTAAACGTGGTAAAAAATATCGTTCATATGAATATTTTTAATGAATAATTGATTAAGATTTATCATAAAAGGTCAAAATTAACATAAAACGAAAGAATCCTACATGTGCTGTCATTAATTTTTCATAAACCGATTGATATGATGAGGTGTCCATACTGGTAACCAATCTGCTTAAATGTCCGAGTAAACATGATATCTAGCATAATACACTAAATGAAAACTCAATGCATCTACTGTTTAAATAGAGTTACACAATTAATATCCCTGTAACCAAATAGAAAATATTACAAAATTACAAAATTATAAAACAAACTTAATGGCATTAGACGATTTTTTTTTTTCGACAATACCTTAGTTATTTTAGTTACCCCTATGTTAGTTTAGGATTTAAGAGACTATCGTGTGCTGCAGGAAACTTACCGTTCCTGGATATCGCCACCGTATTTGTGGAAGATCAAGTTGCATATCGTTTTTGCGTTGGTGTCTTTATTAGTTTTGCAAAAATTCTGACATTTCATGCAATTGTGTTTAGCCTCGGCTGTGTAATTGAATTTGTTGTTAAACATCATTACTTATCACACACCTAGTGAGGACGGTGCCAATCGGGATGGTAAGAGAACAATGCAAAATGAAAAATGTTACATGATTTGTGAAACTAGTATAACGGTAAAATTTGTCACAAATGATACTTTTGGATAATGATTGTTGTTGTTGACATTAAACATATCGACTTTTTGTTTTGTATAATTTTCCCATCAATACTTACTTAATTCTTTAAAGATGTGTGACAAGTATTTTATTTAAACGCCAGGTATCTTTTTCACATCTTTTTAGACATATATACACACTTCATCTTAGCTTTGTTAAACACATCATCATGTCTGTATTTCAAAAGATTGACTTTTATTTATAATATCATAGTGACAGTAAATTATCTTCTTTGTGCTTACATGCATGCATTACATTTTGTCTGTTAAGTTTACTACAGTTTCCGGAAAATAAAACTGTAATTCAAATGAAACAGTTCGACTTGATGAATGTGGATAACGTCCCTATACAGGAGTGTCCATCTGTTGATAGCAATGCGTGGGAGTGGCGAGGCTGACTAAATATGTTACATCAACGCACCTGGTATTGTCTACCTGGCCTCTGATTGGTCAATTATAAAAATCGATACATTCCATTGTAATAGGCATTTTAATAGTACAGCAATAATTCATTCATGATTCATGAAACTTGTTGATTAATTTCATAGTGTAACTGAATGTGTCGTCTTTGATCTGTAAACTACATAGATAACATAGCAGACACAATAATCTGCATACCAGTCTGTCATCACCGCCTACATTCATTATCATATTTCAGCTCCAGAGGGGAAGACTTCATTTGAGGGGATGTCCAGCTGTTAAATGTGAAGAGTTCAGTATAATACACAAAAAAACATCAGAAACTAAAACAAAACATATCCACATTTGATAGAGATATCGCAAATGTATGTGTCACTCTGAAATAGAAATCGAAAATTAGAAACATCAGTAAATTTCAATTAATGTTTTATCGTTGTTTTTTAAGCATCAAAATAATGAGGCAGTTTTCACCGAGGACAAACTATTTATCCTCATCTGTTTGGCGATTACATTATCTAATTCAATGATGGACTAATCCAGAGCGGAATTCCGCCCATGGTCTCCTAAGAATTATGCTGAGTAATACCATGAAACCTTCAGCAGGTGTGGTTTGAATTATCAGTTAATTAAAACCGGCATCTACTATACAGTCGTCAATAAGATATAAACTCAAGAAGATATACCAAAGATTGCATTAAATATTGTTTATTCCAATAAACAAATATATGCCTACGGTATGCCGGGGACAATACAATCGGGTGCTATATGTGACTTTAGCCGTAGTGTTGAATGATACCATTGTACGTCCAATAATTCTATCATGCGACCTAAACAATAGCACGACGCTATATTTCGATAACGCCTCAGGTCAGAGCAAGGTTTCAATCGCTCCCACGCGCTCAGCGCGAGCTCGGACTGAGGTCAGCATTCATCGGAATGTCACTAAATGATATACTGATTATACAGATGATAATGCGTAATGTTATCACGATCGAGGTAAACCCCTGACACAGAAAAAATACTAAGTAGCATTTCAAGCCCTTTTTAAAGCCGATCTTACATTTGAAATGAGAGACAAACGCAATTTATTCCGAATGTTATATGCAATGGAATAAAATTAAATATTTTTGTAACAATATAAACAGGTCTAGTTTTAAAAGATATGTTCAGCATATGGATAACCAGTCGCGTAACTGCAATGTACGCAAATAAGCAGTCCCAGCACATCAAAATACCTCAAATGTAAATATTATTAAACTTAATGGTATTAGACGATATTTTTGTATTATTTTATTTTATTTTTTTCGACAACACCTTAGTTATTTTCTGTTATAATAACAAGTCAGCCTCATCTTATTATTTTGTGTTTGTTTCAGAAATACTGAAGCTATATAGAAGAAAACAAAGTTAATTTTAAATGAGTTTTGACCCTTCAATAATGCTATCGAAAGACACCAAATAACAACACAGCGTGTTTTGACCCAAAGGACCACATCATCCCCTATCCAGCTTTGCAACGTGTAACAATACAATCAGATTTCGTCGTTTGCATATACTTCGTCATATTGCCTGTTAAGAGTTGCCTGTTAAGAGTTATGTAAAATATACGACATATTTATTTGTATGCACTCGAATTACAAACATTTACATTTCTCACTCAATCCTTAAGGAAAAAGAAACCTATCTTGATATGCCGAGTTTATGAAGTATGTTGATAATAAGCAGAATAGTTATTAAGGAGGTCATATAGCTATGCTATATCAAAATCTGCTTGTTTTGTCAAAACAAACATACTTTTATCTATTCGTATTCAGTAATGGTTAGCAACGGAGACGTTCAAGTTTGGCATATGTCAATTATTGCAATAGTACTGTATAAGCATTTTTTCCATGAATTCACAAAGCTTGAGTATGTAAACGGTTTCGGCTGAACATTTAAATACCTGTTGTCAACATTTGTCGGAAATGTCACCCAATTACAATAGAGCCTGACTTTAAACATTCATTTTCCCACCTGCATTTTAAATGCCGTGTGAACCAGTGGCTAATTACACGCGACGTCTATGTGTTTTATCACTGAGTTCTCCCAAGAGTAAAAAAAAACAAAAAAAAAACATCCGTCACAAAATCAACTTCCAAAACTTTTCCAATATGTTTGTATTGAAAAAAGCACTTCCTATTTTATGACAGTCACTTAACACAATGCTGCCCTTTGTAAATGTTATCAGTGCAAAAGGCACGTTCTCGTCACGAGACGGTTCAGGGGTTAACGCACTTCACTAATATATAATACTACAGTACCGTGGGAAATATATCTGTTCTCACATATCAACACATGTTTGTGATCTTAGCCTAACCTCTGGCTCACGAAGGCACGGTTTATAGGCAGCCGCGTCATAGCAACGCACGTCCCAATAAACAGATTTGGTCCCCGATATAACTTCACTTAGTACACTCTAAAGAGAGAGAGGCTCATCATCATTACACTCAAATATTCCCATTAACAAAATGACGACCAATTACTTACTTTATTAGTTGATATTGCCAAATGATTAATTGAAATGTCCCCAAATCACATCAGTCATGTTAGACTTAAAGAAGAAATGAAAGGAAAGCATTTTAATTAATTATTGAATGATTTAATTATGAGAGGGATGTACGAGAAAACTCTTTATTAGACTTCTATGAAAAAAGATATATATTATATTTTCATCATAATTATTAATTTTGAAAAATTAATCATCTATTTCTTTTTAATTATTATTTACATTATTATCGTAAATTAAACTTTATCAGTTTATGAATATTAATATTTAATGGTATATATATGGAGGCAGACAGGAGAAGCATTATCAAAACAATGTCATAAATATATTTGAGGCATCAATGCAAAATTTCAATTCAAATGATGTCAATAATCAAGTTGATATAAAATTGGGATTGCAATTATAAATAATTCAACTTAGACGCAAATAAATGATTTGAATAAGTATTATATAATAGACTACCAATAATTCTACCTTATTGTATGTGTAATTTATTAAGTAGACCGTAAGTCTGCCAACATATAGATCTAACTCGAACTAATTGTGAAATTTCAAAAAAAATACTCATTCAAAGCAATGTAGCGATTTTTGCCACATTTAAAGTAATGGGTTATTAGATTGACGGCGTTTAATTCTGTACGTACGCTGTGAGTCACAGGTAAACAACACTGTATAAATAGCAGCACAACCACAAAACATTTTCACACGGATAGGAAGTCATTTGTCTAAAAATAAATCCAAATAATTAAGTGTTTTCTTACATTCGATCTAATTGATCATTGTTATAAAGCAGCGCTAGGTAAATTTAAAAGACTGATCGAATGGATTCCACTACATCCAGCCAATCAGCTTGCCTGTTTAACGTATCACCTGTCAGAGACTCGTGCCACATTGACAGTGATTGGTCGATTGTCAGGAATATTTTTCTGGTTGTTTAGGAATGCCCGTAGCACGGCTTATCTAAACGCTTGCACGTGGCAAGGAAACCATAAAATAGCTTCGGTTTGAGTGTGGGAAAACCACGCCCACCGGACTTTCTTCCCGAATACTTGAATAGGTAAGTAGATAGGACCTGTGTCGCGTCTCAGTGATTTACAAAGGATCGGTAAACCCGGCTCGCGACCACTCCAGCAGTGAAGTGGTTGTGGGGAGTGTAAAGAAGGGCCCTGCATTGTGTTAGATCGTGGGAAAATGCCTCTAGAGAGACGACAGGGTCGCGATCAGATAGAATGATATTGTTAAATGTTCATTTCACCACGTACCCATGAAAACAAATATCCTACTTTCCACAAACTTATCGCTAGGTAGACAGGCGTTAGGCCCGGACAGCGAGAGTATTATACACGCTGCGCCATGAAAACAAATATCATTCTGATAGCGCGTAGAAATATAGGGAATTAGATGGCTAGGTATTATAACGGCTACAGAAAATCTCCGATAACAGATAAGACTAGGTAATAAATACGGGTTAATATCAGACGTAAACAATGACTGTCCTGGTTCTCAACAGCACGAGACAGAGACACGGATTTAAAGCTGAACAAGGACGCGTACATTAGATTAGGAAACAGACATGGTCACACGACATATTCGGTATAAAAAGCTTGACCTGTAAACATGCAATCATAAACTTAGGGAAAAGGGCAAATGCAAAGTCATATCCGCCTTTGACCCCACTGATAGGCAATGAATAGTTTGGTCGGAAAGCACAATGTGTCGGGAAATAGGGTTTATAAACAGAAATCAGAACTTCTTCCCACAAGTTTAAACCTTTAATAAGCTTTTAGAAAATTCAGCTGGAAAGTATTTTTTTGAAGCTGAAGGACTTCAAGAATACATGTTGAATCACAGTCCTATCAATAGAGTGTTCCATACTTGATGGAAAAAGCAGCTGGATTTTTTTTTTAAAAACTTAAGGGTTGGTAGCCAGTCTTATTTGGTAGTGTAAACTTAAGTTTGATAATGGGCTAATTTGAGGGTTTAACAGAGAAATCTCAAACCTCTGGGCTAGACAACCAACAATTAACCATGTGATGGGAAATTTCCCTGGATCACCTTAAATGTAGTTTAGGATAATATAAGTCCGTTTTTAGATTTCTGATTGATGTATTCAGCCATATTAACAAGAGTCTCAAATAAAAAATAAGTCTTCACATTTACTGTCAAATTGTAACGTTCGCAGGTGGAAATGTTCACGTTAAGACCCATTAAACTGATCTCGGTGTGGAAATTTTCGCGGCGGCATTGGTTCGAAAATCTATTCATTCTTCTATATCTTTAATCTATACAATCTGTAAACAAATATTAGCATGTGGATGTTTTCGCGCTAATTTACTAGACGCGAAAAACGCAAACATGTCCACACCGCGAAAATTCCAACATTTACGGTATCTAAGCCAAGCAACGCATGATGCTGTCAGATGATAAATTAGCCGATTGAAAAGCACACAGTCATTCAATAACATATCAACTTTAACATTATGTCGATGAACAGTTGAAACTCACAAAAAATCTGACCCCACACAATATAATATGAAAATCGCTCGTCCATGGTAATATATATGTGATAAATGCCTTTATACCTTTGTTTATATAGCTAACGAAGCAATGATAGTCACCGTTCTTCCTGAAGAGGAGCTGTGACACACTCAATTGGCAACAAGATATGGTTGTCACACACTGACATGACCTTGTCACTTGTAACTGAATATAGCATTTCCGCCCGCTACGCATTTCCTATGCACGCTATCTATTGCATACAGATGCAAGAGTGCATAACCAGTGGTGGTCGCCTTGCTAAGTCAATGATTACGTAAAACATAAATCACGTGTTCTTCTAAGCACATTTTGGTGACTTTCTTCCGGCTTTCCCTTTAAGAATTACTTCCCCTTCATCATAAAAGATATGGCTTGTGGTTATAGTTTCCTGTTATAATTTGTGTAACTTTATAGTTATTACCGATAAAGCAAAATGTGTAAAGAATCAATAATATCGCTCACTCATGTATAAATATTTACATTTGCATGGCATTGTCACTATATAGTCTCTTTGAAAGCTGTGTCGTTGATGGGACTTTAATTACCATGCATCACGAGACACAGTTCTTAGCGTATTAATACAACACTGACCGGAACTACATTATCCAATATAGATAAACATGACGGCTGCTGAAATATCGCTGGGCATTGTGAGATTTGACAATGTCATTGTAAATTTATGTGTAAAATAAAAAATAGAATAAAAAACACTTTTATTACAACGAAAACAAGACCAAGATCTGTAATATCGTACAAAATGCACATCGGTTGAAATCACCAATGCCGGCAATGGAAACAATTTGAACACTCATGCAATTGATCAGAAATATCGTCTGTTACACTGCACTGATCAACAGGGGTTCGTTACAAATGTCTGAAATACACATATTCTATAGACCTACTGACACATATGTTACAGACCTACTGATATGAGTCACAGCACACATAAACATTTCAGACATTTGTAACGAACCTGTGCTCCGTCGCAAGATCACTCACTTCAAACGCTATCAGTTTCACGCGTCTCGCATCCACGGTTCCTCAGTTTCTGACGACATGTCAATTAACGAGTCTGTTATAGAATCTACCGACTGTTGCCAGGTTCCCATACAATCAACAAATAAATTCACGCCTGTATATTTCACAAAATGAGCAAAGTTCGAATTAACTTCCAAAAATAACTCCCTCGTGGAAGGCAAGGTCGGATTTACGGTGTTCACTGTATTTGTCCATGCGCGAAATTTGTTCCTGGGAAAAATCGAAACAATTTCAAATCTAACTTTCAGCTCAGAGTTCTATTGATAAACTTAAATCACCGTATAGACATATCATACGCAATTGTATTGATACTGAATTGTGGAAAAAAAATGAAGTGTTTGTTAAAATTTCAAAGTACTGCTTTGTTTGCCAATCAGCACGCGACAATACGCTGTTCAAACTATTGAACGAAATTATGTGGACTGTCGATAAGGCGGGCATTTCTAATTTTAAATATAAATTATCAGTTAAAAAAGAACATAAGAGGCAAAGAAAACGTAAATATAAGTATTGTAGCTCGCATTATGTTGTTTGCTTGCAAAGCTGTGTCATTCAAATAGATCATAAATACCATACAAAAACAGTTCAATGTTTAAGTATATGCAGTATATGTTTTCTTTGACAAAAATCGTATTGACTGTAAGTTAATTCACTTAAAAACATAATCTATTTTACGTTACTAGGACAGCTAGTCTTCTCAAGTCTAATTGGTTATTCATTATTGCACAAACTAACGAGAACTCGATTTGTGTGAACACAGCTGTATTTCGCCATTCACATTTGTTTTTAAATTGATGATGAAAATGACAGAGGTAGGTGAGACCAATGTTGAAGCATTTTATGTTTCTTACAAATTAGACAACCATTCTAAACATATAATTATTTATTACGAACACACAATAATGTACAGATAGTAGCAATGTGGTAGTGACAGTTGCTAGACGTATGGTGTAGAGAGTTGATAGTACCAATGTGGTAGTGACAGTTGTTAGACTTATGGTGTAGAGAGTAGATAGTACCTTTTTGGTAGATGTGGTAGTGACAGTTGTTAGACTTATTGTGTAGAGAGTTGATAGTACCAATGTGGTAGCGACAGGTGTTAGACGTATGGTGTAGAGAGTAGATAGTACCAATGTGGTAATGACAGGTGTTAGACTTATGGTGTAGAGAGTAGATAGTACCTTTTTGGTAGTGACAGTTGTTCGACTTATGGTGAAGAGAGTAGATAGTACCAATGGTGTAGAGAGTTGATAGTACCAATGTGGGAGTGACAGTTGTTAGACGTATGGTGTAGAGAGTAGATAGTTCCTTTTTGGTAGTGACAGTTGTTAGTCTTATGGTGAAGAGAGTAGATAGTACCAATGGTGTAGAGAGTTGATAGTACCAATGTGGGAGTGACAGTTGTTAGACGTATGGTGTAGAGAGCTGATAGTACCAATGTGGAAGTGACAGTTGTTAGACTTATGGTGTAGAGAGAAGTTAGTACCAATGTGGTAGTGACAGTTGTTAGACTTATTGTGTAGAGAGTAGATAGTACCAATGTGGTAGCTACAGTTGTTAGACTTGTGGTGTAGAGAGTTGATAGTACCAATGTGGTAGCTACAGGTTTTAGACTTATGGTGAAGAGAGTAGATAGTACAAATGTGGTAGCTACAGTTGTTAGACTTATGGTGTAGCGAGGAGGTAGTACCAATGTGGAAGTGACAGTTGTTAGACTTATGGTGTAGAGAATAGTTAGTACCAATGTGGTAGTGACAGTTGTTAGACGTATGGTGTAGAGAGCAGATAGTACCAATGTGGTAGTGCCAGTTGTTAGACTTATGGTGTAGAGAGTAGATAGTACCAACGTGGTAGTGACAGTTGTTAGACTTATGAAGTAGAGAGTTGATAGTACCAATGTGGTAGTGTCAGTTGTTAGACGTATGGTGTAGAGAGTTGATAGTACAAATGTGGTAGTGACTGTTGTTAGACTTATGGTATAGAGAGTTGATAGTACCAATGTGGTAGTGTCAGTTGTTAGACTTATGGTGTAGAGAGTAGATAGTACCAACGTGGTAGTGACAGTTGTTAGACTTATGAAGTAGAGAGTAGATAGTACCAATGTGGTAGTGTCAGTTGTTAGACTTATGGTTTAGAGAGTTGATAGTACCAATGTGGTAGTGACAGTTGTTAGACGTATGGTGTAGAGAGCAGATAGTACCAATGTGGTAGTGCCAGTTGTTAGACTTATGGTGTAGAGAGTTGATAGTCCCAATGTGGTAGTGACAGTTGTTAGACTTATAGTGTAGAGAGTTGATAGTACCAATGTGGTAGTTACAGTTGTTAGACTTATGGTGTAGAGAGTTGATAGTACAAATGTGGTAGTGACAGTTGTTAGACGTATGGTGTAGAGAGTAGATAGTACCAATGTGATAGTGACAGTTGTTAGACTTATGGTGTAGAGAATAGTTAGTACCAATGTGGTAGTGACAGTTGTTAGACGTATGGTGTAGAGAGCTGATAGTACCAATGTGGTAGTGACAGTTGTTAGTGACAGTTGCTAGACGTATGGTGTAGAGAGTTGGTAGTACAAATGTGGTAGTGACAGTTGTTAGACGTATGGTGTAGAGAGCAGATAGTACCAATGTGGTAGTGCCAGTTGTTAGACTTATGGTGTAGAGAGTTGATAGTCCCAATGTGGTAGTGTCAGTTGTTAGACGTATGGTGTAGAGAGTTGATAGTACAAATGTGGTAGTGACAGTTGTTAGACGTATGGTGTAGAGAGTAGATAGTACCTTTTTGGTAGTGACAGTTGTTAGACTTATGGTGTAGAGAGTAGATAGTACCAATGTGGTAGTGACAGTTGTTAGACTTATGGTGTAGAGAGTAGATAGTACCAATGTGGTAGTGACAGTTGTTAGACTTATCGTGTAGAGAGTAGATAGTTCCAATGTGATAGTGTCAGTTGTTAGACTTATTATGTAGAGAGTAGATAGTACCAATGTGGTAGTGTCAGATGTTAGACTTATGGTGTAGAGAGTTGATAGTACCAATATGGTAGTGACAGTTGTTAGACTTATGGTGTAGAGAGTAGATAGTACTAATATGGTAGTGACAGTTGTTAGACTTATGGTGTAGAGAGTTGATAGTACTAATGTGGTAGTGTCAGTTGTTAGACTTATGGTGTAGAGAGTTGATAGTACCAATGTGGTAGTGTCAGTTGTTAGACTTATGGTGTAGAGAGTAGAAAGTACCAATGTGGTAGTGACAGTTGTTAGACTTATGGTGTAGAGAGTAGATAGGACCAATGTGGTAGTAACAGTTGTTAGACTTATTGTGTAGAGAGTAGATAGTACCAATGTGGTAGTGACAGTTGTTAGAATTATGGTGTAGAGAGTTGATAGTACCAATGTGGTAGTGACAGTTGTTAGACTTATGGTGTAGAGAGTAGATAGTACCAATGTGGTAGTGACAGTTGTTAGACTTATGGTGTAGAGAGTAGATAGTACCAATGTGGTAGTGACAGTTGTTAGACTTATGGTGTAGAGAGTAGATAGTACCAATGTGGTAGTGACAGTTGTTAGACTTATGGTGTAGAGAGTAGATAGTACCAATGTGGTAGTGACAGTTGTTAGACTTATGGTGTAGAGAGTAGATAGTACCAATGTGGTAGTGACAGTTGTTAGACTTATGGTGTAGAGAGTAGATAGTACCAATGTGGTAGTGACAGTTGTTAGACTTATGGTGTAGAGAGTAGATAGTACCAATGTGGTAGTGACAGTTGTTAGACTTATGGTGTAGAGAGTAGATAGTACCAATGTGGTAGTGACAGTTGTTAGACTTATGGTGTAGAGAGTAGATAGTACCAATGTGGTAGTGACAGTTGTTAGACTTATGGTGTAGAGAGTAGATAGTACCAATGTGGTAGTGACAGTTGTTAGACTTATGGTGTAGAGAGTAGATAGTACCAATGTGGTAGTGACAGTTGTTAGACTTATGGTGTAGAGAGTAGATAGTACCAATGTGGTAGTGACAGTTGTTAGACTTATGGTGTAGAGAGTAGATAGTACCAATGTGGTAGTGACAGTTGTTAGACTTATGGTGTAGAGAGTAGATAGTACCAATGTGGTAGTGACAGTTGTTAGACTTATGGTGTAGAGAGTAGATAGTACCAATGTGGTAGTGACAGTTGTTAGACTTATGGTGTAGAGAGTAGATAGTACCAATGTGGTAGTGACAGTTGTTAGACTTATGGTGTAGAGAGTAGATAGTACCAATGTGGTAGTGACAGTTGTTAGACTTATGGTGTAGAGAGTAGATAGTACCAATGTGGTAGTGACAGTTGTTAGACTTATGGTGTAGAGAGTAGATAGTACCAATGTGGTAGTGACAGTTGTTAGACTTATGGTGTAGAGAGTAGATAGTACCAATGTGGTAGTGACAGTTGTTAGACTTATGGTGTAGAGAGTTGATAGTACCAATGTGGTAGTGACAGTTGTTAGACTTATGAAGTAGAGAGTAGATAGTACCAATGTGGTAGTGTCAGTTGTTAGACTTATGGTGTAGAGAGTAGATAGTACCAATGTGGTAGTGTCAATCGTTAGACTTGGTCGCTGCGTTAAGCGATCTTAATGTGTACATTATTTCCATTCATTTGACAGCAGACATTATAATCATTTAAGACTGCGGTTAGCCTTCTGATAAACTAAATAGAAATTGCCTATGTCAAGTTATTTGGAGTTGTTTTCACGAATAAGATATCAAGATATAACAAAGATATAACTTCTGGGACCTTTTCCAGTCAAAATGTTTACTTATGCTATCTTGGTTCATTTATTTATCTATTTATTTCTCTATTGATTTTGTTATTCCCCATTAAAAAACTGACATAACTTGAGAATGCAGAATTTGACAATTACATGATTTTACCAAACAAAATTATGCATGTCAAACTGTTAAATGTTTTATATGTGCGGCAGCATCTGGTCAACTTCTATGTATTTATTGATTTTAGAATACATGCTTGACCTCCACGATCTTGAATATTGCAGTCATGTTTTAGTTTAGTTTTGTTTCGGATAACAAACAAAATGTGTGTGTGAGCAGAAAACATTGGATACAAAAAGTATTTTATTTTCTATCACAAAAATGTTTTGGGGGGATTCTTTTGATTACGATCTGAAATACCCACGATATTAATCTCTCCCTGTCATGAAATGATTATTTATCTTACATTATAAATGACACCATATTCATTTCCTCTAAAATCCTATAACATACTATAATTAGTTCACAATCACAAAAATGAATTGTATCTGCACGGATCCTATTTCTCAAATACAACCTCTTGCATGATGTAGCATAATAGTACAGTTATTTGAGATACGACCAAATGACACGTTATACAGATTTTTACATGAATCTGCAGTGTAATGACCCTAGTTTCGTATTACTAAATAGTATTGGTGCGTTTATATGATATCTCATGTGTGATGATTTTCATCTTTAATCGGTGACATGATAAACCTACTATAATTAACAATCCTCTTTCAAATAGTTTTTACACATAGTAGTTGTTGTATCGAGTAACGAGACAGATGACTCAGCAATACTAAGCTGTGCATGCCTTAATACATACATACAAAGTAGATAATTTGAAATATTGAAAAAAAATTATCTGGATTGTTGTTTAAGGAACAATATATTTTTAGATTGCACGTGTCGATAATGATTATTTACATTAAGGCCTGCTGCCGAGGCACGTGTCCGCAGTTTAAATGACTGGTAACCATTGTGTCCTGCTGGAATGTAGCATAGCTTGTTATGTAGTAGATAATAAAACGGTATAAACAACAATTAAAGCACTGACTCAGCATATTATCAAGCATTTCACGTGTATATGCAGAGTAATGACAAACAAAATTATTGGTATACATTGTGCTTTAAAATAAATTTAGAGTAGCACTACTTTAATGTATTTGGAACGTGATATGATTTAATAAAACAAAACTAATAAGTCTACGTGTATTGATGGTGTAGAATGTTACATATTTATAGAGGGGATTACGCGTATGCAAATGAAGATTTGTCGTATTTGATATAATTAAAAACTGGGGGGATATTGAGTATATAATTCATCTGTTGTTTGATAAACAAGCAAATAACGAGTAATACTACCATGACGTACTAATATCATTTGCTGCAACTTAAGATTACTACAAGTACAGTTAGTGTAACAAGAGATGTGCTTCCATAACGCTTGAGAATACCCGTTATACCACTAAATGGGTATGACTGACTTTATACAATGCAACTTTAGAAAACTGAATGTATTTTGTTTAGTAATGTTTAACGTGAATGATTTGTATAAATGCCTTTGAAAAGTACAAGACCATGTGTTTCGGAGGGGTAAGCGCTTTCTGCTTGATTGGCGACACCCACCATGATTATTTAGGTCTTATTCAAGCACTACCATGCCTTCAAATAATGAACTGGATCATAGACAACGCCAAAACAAGACACGCTTTTGAGAATAATCAAGAAATGGATTTTTGAGTTTATTTACATTTCACCATTCTTAATTGGCGTTGTTAACGTATTAGAAAACTTCGTTCTGAATTCATTGTCACAATATAGTTGAGTTTAAACATTAAATGTTCATAAACTGATCATTACCTTTCTGATAGAACTATCAACATCATTTCCGTCATAACTTTGTCAAGACAGAATGTCTTTTTGCGACAAACATTATATAATTTCACGAATGTTGAGGATTAGAAATGGCCACCTTTAGAGTATTTGTTTTGTTTTGAAAAGTTAACGCTGTTGTTGTTATGTGTTTGAACATTTCTTGGAAACAAGAATCAGTTAAAAATCATTACTGATAATAAGCAATTGTTTTGAAAGTAAAACAACAAATTGTACAGTGATACGATGATAGCTTTGTGTACTCTCTCCAAAATGGATAAAGAGACAGCTTAAATATGCCTGTACAAGTATGACTTTGTGTAAGGTAGACTATAGTTTTGGAAACAAAATGTCTTGTCATGGGTGAAAAGCGGGGGAAATGGTAACACAAATAGTTGATTTGTGTTTGTCATTGGTGATCACGAGGTCGGATTGAGGAACTTTAATAATTCAATAAAGAAATAGAATTAATGTATCTATAAATTGGTCGATGCATGAAACCATTTACGACATGGCAAAGCCTCGAAGTCTTTCATAACCGTCTGTTACTATTTGGTAGCTAACGTTCACTGGGAATGTGTCCGGATCTTTGAACGTTAAATAATAATGATAAATAACCACAGCAACTTGTATCATTTCCGAATTCCCTTATATTCATGATGTCTTCCTTTTACTTTCGCTGTACTATTGTTATCTTTCATGTCAAGTTTGAGTTATGATTTTGTGTTGTTTGTTCACGTGTTGGTGTTGTTTTTAAGAAAGTAAAATGTGTTATTACCATGTACAAACGAGACGTATTTTTTATTTATTTATTTATTCTTTGTCATTGTTATAATTCGTTTTAGTTATATTAATGATGTAATACTGTGTGACTTCATTTTCAAAAAAAAAATAAAAAAATACGTATAGTTAAATTGCGTTATTCATATAACATGTATTACCATCGTTTTATATTGCCCTTAATTTTAATACTAAAAACGCATTTGAGTTGATATTCAAACATTACAAAAAACGGTTCAAGCATTGATCATTTTGGGTAAAAAGTAATTACAAATTACAAATAAGTAATTGCAAAAAAATACTGAATCGGTAGAACCGTGACATTCGCACTAAAAAACTCATTACTTAAATCACGGTTGCTTATATTTAGATTGAAGATTAGAATGCATTGTAGTTAATAGTCAGAAAAAGACTGGAGAAGTTAGAAGATGATACTTGGGTTACCTTTAACACATAAACGTGCCATGCACGCTGTTTCTATTCATCTTGCGACAACGATTTAAGGATTATAAAAGAATTGTTAATTTCACCAAAATGTCTCATCGCATTAACATAAACTTGTCTGTACCCCTTTGCCCTTGTGATAGATTGCTGTAATATTTTTTTCTTTCAAAAAATTGACAATTAAAATAAAATATTTCAAAGTGGCACTTTTGGTATTCATTTACTGATATCATCTGAAACCGTATTCACTAGAAGGTCATTTACGTGTTCCTATTGCCATCTATCAAAGGAACACACATGGCGGACAGAATTACCTTCAACGACCTGATCAATGTATGGGTAGAAGTCTGTTTGCTTTAACACTTTCTGTACTTATAGAAATCAGAAATAACAGATTGCTGTGTTAAATGAAATTTAACTACATGTGAATTAATATTTATCAATTAAATCACACAAAATATAAAAAATTCATTGAATTATAGAAATGATGATCATATTTCCTTTTAAAAGTACTCTAAACGTTGATTTAATGGTTGAAATATCTATTATTGACTTGTATCATAGTATTCAGCACAGGTGCCTACAACGAAGTGTATCCATGATGAAATGCGTTGGCGATCATCTTCGAGATTACGAACATGCATTTGTGCCAAGGAAACGTACTCATTCAACCCTTTTCATGCTCAAGCATGAGTTCTGTACTATAACTTACCTTCTAGTAACTCGCGTAAATGATGTAACTTGGTAAAATTTAGTGTATTCACTGAAAACAGTAGTGGACTTTTAGGTTCTTCAAAGGTCTTCAAAGTCATTGACAAAATGTGATTGTTAAATAAGTGATCACCCGACCAAGAAATTGGACTAGAACATAGAACTTGAATCTGAGCGTGAATGTAGTTAAATGGATACGGGTCCTTATTCATGAAACCGTTCTTATGCTCAAGCATGGATTTTGTGCTCAAGCGTAATTCCTTATTCCGGTTATAACTTAACAATAAAATAGTAGTTCATCAATGATTTGGGGAAAAAAAAGAAAAATATTTAAAGCCGAATACCGTTACAATGTTTACATTTGACTTGATTGTTTGACAGGATTTAAGTGAGTTACAAAAGGCTGGTCTGAGCACAGAATCCATGCTTGAGCATGAAAACGGTTGCATGAATACGGATCAGCTGTTGTCATCCTCTAAAGCACAAGCACAAAATATAAATCACGATTAATTTTATACACATATGAAGGTTTACACTGTATTCTTCTCTCTGACGACATCGTTTTCATAGCAGGTGAAATAATTAAATTAGAGTATGAAATAAATATTTGTGTATAAATATAAACTAATTAAAGTATTATAAAAATATAACGAGCTAAACATATCTTAGCAATGTCTACGTACTTCTCGAACACTGATATTTTAGTGTCTCACAACCAGCGTGAGACGATACCAGTACGCTGTAATCATTAATAATCTGAAATCGATATTGTAAATATAATGTACTTAAACAGTCAAACAGTTTAAACAAAGAAAATCATTATATGTACCTTTGCTACATATAAAGATAATATTTTCGTCGAATTTCATGGGTTGCTCAATCCAAAAAGGCAAATTACAAATTGTCTCCGACACAATTCGTTGAATAAGAACACAATGACAGAAAAAAATGATATGATATCTGTGTGTTACTTGTTTAAACAACAGTATATCTTCAAACATTTATATGTAATCATTGAAGGACGACATAAAACCAACACAATACGGAAGACAACACGAACCCAATAAATATGCCATAATATTAGAGGAAATGTTTGTCTTTATAGCAATGTATGGCAACACAGTTCGGTAATATAAATGTACTAATCCTATTTTCATAGTTTCTCTTTAACGAAGTGCACACTATACATGTATCACTGATCAGAATTCTACCTTATTTACTTGAAATAGTTTGCTCTATATCACAATAGGTGTGAGTTTACATCAGACAACACTGGAGATAAAAAACAAGGTTCTTTACAATATTTAAAATATAATTCCCCAATTCATTACCAAAGAACCTTTTGGTAAATATAAGGCAATGTCTTTTTTCTAAACGCAAGAAAATCTAAAGTAAACCCGTGCTTGCGATGTCTGTTTTATTCATAACAATCCTTCGAACCGAACTCACAGTATAAATGGATGCTTCAAGACTACTTTGGATGTATAAACACTGAGTTTACTTGTCCTTGGTTTCTTATTTGCCTTTAATTAGTGAAACAAAATAATGAAATAAGCTGCCGTACGATATTAAATATGATATTGACAAGCAATAAAGTAATCACGACAAGGTCAAGGGAGATAAATCGTGTTTAACGACTGTTGTCAATGACAAGTATGTTCCCCTTGATAAGTATTTCCATTCGGGTAGAGACGTGGACTAAATATCTGTTTAGTTCCTAGCTTCACCAATATTTCACTTCAGTGTCAAATTGTAGTATTTCTCTTGTCCAAATTGCAGTTAGCATACGATTGAGATCACTATTATTTTTTCAGATGATTTGACTTTGACAAATAGTTATACCAATATTCTTCCCTTCTCTAAATCAATTGATATTGAATCAGACGCTGATACAGAATACGCATATGCCTAAAGCATATATACTTAAGAATGGAGTAATTCCCTTAGAATTTTATTTTTCAAGATTTCAATTCTTTGACAAGATTTCGTCGAGCCTCACCTATTCCAATCCTGGCGTCAACAGTCACGTAAATATATCGGTGACTCTAAGACCTTACCAGGTACCTAGTCCACATTTCACCATCGTTGAGAAGCGGATGCATCCCAAATATTGATACCAACATTTACTTTAGATTAAAAGGGCACTTCCCAAAGCTTAACGAATGCATCATTTTATATGGACGCAGTCGATCGTTCGCCTTTCGCCGTTAACACTCATAATCGCCCAGTATTAATTTCGCCCTTCACAATCAACTACTTTGTTAAATATGGTGTTTCCTTATGTTCACTTTAATGATAAATGCGCCCTCTTCAAGTACAGCGAAAAGGTCCCAATGTACATTATACATCTGTAAACAGTTCTAAAGAAAACATTGACAGTTTAACATTGCGATCGTAGAAATCGCATAAAACGGAGGGAAACAAGCCCAATGTTCATTTGGAGGAATATCATATGCGGAAATAAATGAGGAAATGTTTACAGTAATGCAAACACGTCAACAAACAGACTTTTGTCAAATAAGATTGACAATTTTCCTTCTATTGCTAAGGATAGGCTATGTGTGAAGTTTATACTCCAGCTCTACCTTCTTAACATTATAAAGATAACGATTTTCAGAAATTCCAATTAGAGAACCCATTTCTTGCATTTTACAATTAATAATAAAAGGAGAGCTTAGAGCATAAAATAATTATAATAATAAAAATATTAAAACAATATTGCAACTTTTCAATTGAAGTTTCTTTTATTTAATTGTATCATCAAGTCATTAAATACAAAACTAACACAATTCGTGCTATCAAATTCGGACATATGCACATTCCGTACAGAGTGATGGGAAAAAATCTAACATTTATTCTTGTAACGTGTTTCAGATACATTATATACAAAACTACCAAAGTTATTGCCGTCTCCCCGTCCTCCGCTCTCCGTTATGTCCCCGATCACATTGCACTTGTGCTTATCTATGACAGGGAAAAGAGATAGCAGAGCGTGTGACACTGACGCACGTAGACCCCGGGGTCAAGAGGAAGACCCGAGGGTCGGAAGATATACATCTCAGCCTCGGTAGGGTACAGCTTGTCCATGACACTAAGTAACTCCACCTGAGCGTGACATTCCGGTGCGCCGCCTCGATATTTTTCGTATTGTTGAAATTTAATATGTGCAGGTGAAACAGTACAAGTGTCCTAAAGTGGTGATAAAAGAACAGTGTTGTTTGTTTGGGCATGTTGACGGTATGATTGTGATATGGAAATGTCGCTTGGGTTCATGTTAACGATGAAACATACAAGTAATAGAATCTTACATAACTGCATTCATTCAACACTATGATATTGTTATATATGAGAATATAAGTAATTACAACATTTTAGTATATATTCATATTCATATTATGAACTTGTAAAATAATCAGATAATATATATTTTCGAAAAAACATTTTACTAAAAGACCGTTCATTAAATGTTTTGAGGACTATCAAATGTGTTGGGGTGAGATCATTGAGATGAGTGTTTTATGAGGTACATATGGTATTTTTGAGGTGATATTGTTTAGGTATATAAGATGTCAGCTGAAATTTTATAAGGTACATAAGATAATTAAGTTTCTTGGAGGTACATTTGATGATTGGAGTTCAGTTGTTCTGATGTACTCTAAATAACTTTTTTGAGATAGGACGTTTAACTTACATTTGATGATTTGGGAATTTAATGAGGTTCATTAGATACTATTGAACTTAGTTGTTTTGGGGTATTTTATATAAGATATGTTAGGATGGGATATTTAAGGAACATTTGGTGCTTTGAGAAGAGATGCTTTGATCGATGAGATGTTTTAAGAAGAGATATTTTGAGGAATATTAAATCTTTTGCGAAGAGATGTTTTGAGGAACAATAGATGTTTTTGAGAGTACAAAGATTTTAGGAATACAACAGACTTTGAGGTAAAATGTTTCAAGGAGCTCTTTTGAGTTACATTAGACGATTTCTGAAAAGATTTCTGATGAAAATTACTTTTGGAAATTGAGGTGGTTTGAGATACATTGGTAATACAGGCAGATATAACAGTAAATCATATAATTGTTTGAACGTGATTTTACAACAAATCCTCAAATAACAAACATATACTGTCCAAATGTATTAAAAAATTAGTAAATACACGATACACATGATGATTATTTCCAAATTTTATTGTTACGGTAATTGTTTTTTATCGTTACTTTTCATATTTTTAGAGAATTATATTCGTCTGATGTTGACACGTTTAAAGTCTGAAGGCGAGTATTATTACATACGTTTGCCCAATACTATTCAAATGTTGATGCTGAAAGTAGAGCTATTATGTATTTATTAACACAGAAATTTTCCAAAGACCTAATATACAAAACAAAAAGTGCCATATGTAAATAAGAACTAAATATGGTCGAAGATGTCTAAGCTAAATAGTCTTTTTCTGTATATTTGTCTATCACAATTAACGTTCATTAAACAGCAGGTCTACGGAGATATAACCGGCTTACGGTGTTTTGTATTTTTCACTCAAATATCTAATTAATTCTTTAAAAAGACAAGATACTGTTACTAAATAATTCCTCTAAAATGAAAGATGAAATATTGAAATATGTTTGCATTTATTTTGTGTTGTAAGTAAAATCGAATTAAATATTGTAAAGAAAGCCATTACCTTAAACACAATCACTTGACGAAAATAATCTTCTTCCAAGAAAGAGCTATAATGTTACATATATCTTCCGCTTATGAGTTTCACGAAATTGGTACACGCGTTTAATCCATTCTGAGAATATTTTCTTTAAGGATGGGTTCAAATTTGATTTATGACCTTCGGTTGAAATAAAAGATGCATTATGTGGTTGGTTGGACTAAAACCTCTCAACAAAAGAAGGTAAGAGTACCTTTACTTAGCAGTATAACCACTCCAATTAAATAGATAATTATACGGGCGCGTTCGTACAATATAGTAGTGTTCATTTGTCCATCGCAATCGGACGCACAGCTCGCGTGAGAACCGGTGGTTGCACTTTAATGTAAAGGTCAGGTTCTTTTGAATTTCATTTCTTAAGTCTTTTATAACATTTGAAAACGGCATTATCTAAATTCATTCTGGATGAATTCAAAATATTTTCATGGCTATTAACGCCGTTGAATGAAAGCGCACGTGTGCCGTCGGCCAATTAAGAGCATCAGGTTCCTTAAGGTAGCCCATCATTGTCAAAGATGATAATATATTAAATGTTAGACTGAATTGACGCCTTATGAAAAACGAGTAAATGCAGTAGTAAGTTTTCATACCTTCACCCTCATCGTACAATGCAAGTTTTACGTATTGCACTGATGAAATATTAAACTAAAGGTTCGATACTTTGACAACCATTGTATGAAACAGAAATAGGTGCAATTTTAGCAAAATCAGTCCCTAGTATAACGTCTAATGTAAGGTCACACTGGTAACACAATGCATATCACACAAAGGTATGTTGCAAAGATTGTATGTTTTGTTGATATTTTGCTTATTTTTTTGTCCTTGCAACAGGAAAATGACTAGTGACTTGGCTTTGCGTGACTTGGGATATCAAATAAAAGGAACATTCGGTAGGAAAGGCAAGAGAAAGCGGATTTTCCACTAGTAACAATGACCCTTATCATATTGGCGCTTACCTTAATAAATGCAAACGATGTGCATGAAAACTATCACAACTACAGAATAAAATATATCTAAAATCTCGGTGATGCCATCTGGTGGCTTTTGATAGCAGTAGCATTGTATATATTCAGTTATTTCTTCTGATTAAGTTGTTTCCGAATTTCTGAATAGTTAAAGTAGTGTTTACGGACAAAACGATTTAAGAGCACAATAAGCAAACAGTGTTAATTGCTTATAACAGCAAAACTCAGACAAACAAAATTGCCCAAGATAACTATTGTGAATCCATTAAATTCAACAAGCACATTTGAGAATTGTTTTATGTTTACGTAGCTACTTGTTTGGTTACATAGCAGCTACCCCCTGTCATGTATCAGACAAATAAGAGATTCCTGGAATCACCAAGGTACAATAGTATGCAATACAACAGTATTTTTGATGAACTGTTTTTTTCCTAGGCAACGTTTTTAAACGTTGCGTCTGTAAGGAACCACATGAATATTTGAAATATTACTATACATTTTTGTTGTTGAAAGGACGGCCCTCATATGTATACCATGAAAAAATTAAAATCTTCTCATGTCTTCGAGTTAAAACACGTTTGATTATTTAAGAGTAATATTATTTAATTTATACCTGTCCTTTAGTGGAACGAAAGAATCTCTGTCATGTCTTTTTGTCGTCTGAAGGTATTTGTTTCTATTTCAAACTATCAAGTATTGTACAGTACTTGTTCAGCTAGCATAATCGTCCCTAAAATAACAATTACACATAATAAGTGAAGTAGTCAGAGTAAGTCGTTTTATCTAATATAAACATAAACCTAGATATGTGTATATGCACTGCAACTTCAACTGTGGAAACTCATTAGCCATCAAATATTCAGTGTGACAAGCCCCTTTCCAAGATAGGACTAATCTTGAGTGTTGACGACAAGGAACGCGACAATGACATGATACATGAACAAACAAACACCATTGTCAAATATGAAAAAAAACCTGTCAAATAAGAGAATGAGTTGGTTCTTAATATACAACATATGTAATAAATTAACAACGACGAATGATTGTACAGTTGAAACAGAAAATCCAATCAGATGATCAAAAGTTGCGATTGAGGATTCTTTATTTCAACTGTCCAGCCAGTCCGAGCTGGTATTTTACTTCCGTGTTATGATATTGTGCCACTGTTGAAATTACTTATATTACTATAGACATTTTTGTCTGTTGATTTACGGTACTGTGTTGATATATATGGTTCCGCGTTTGATTAGCATCATTGTTTTATAATATATAGTGTCACTGTTGAATAATTGTATTGTATTACTATATATCATACCATTATTTAAACATTGTATATCGTAATGAGCTACTAAAGAAAATGTAGCTGTTGTGCATTTATTTAGTTATGCATTTGTTATTTATTTTTTATTTATTTATGTCTCGCTTCATTCCAAATACATACGCAAATATTTTTCAGCAATAGAAAATGACCCCTTCAATAATTATTTATTACAGACAGGTTACATACATATGCAAACATACATAAGGAAAATGAGCACACAACATATCTAAACTGTAAGACTATAAATTAATCATATCTTCGCTAAAACGAATCCATTACATCATGGAGTTATATTGAAACGTTCAGTCGTAAGTGACGAATACAAAAATGTGATAATCAATTTAATTATATAAATCCTATTTGCATCCTAAATGTCAGTTAGTACACTTAGAAGTATATTTATTTCACAGCACATAATTTCAAAAATATTAGATTAGCTTTAACAAGGTGCGGTAAATCAATCCTTGTACTGTCCTTTAACTTTGCTTTTATAGATAATTCCATTGTTAATTAATTATATCCCATTACAATAGATGTTGTAATTTTTATTAATATCGAAGTCTGATAGTACCCCTGTTGACAGAAATACCAATTTATGTTCATAAGTATAATACTGGTGTGTCACATAACGGTTGTACATCAAATGACACTGACTGAATCTGTCCGGGATAAAGTAAAGAAAGGTAGATGGTTGCAGTGAGCAAATTATTTTAAAGTGAAGTACAAAAAGAATTCGCATTGTATAAATCAGGAAACACAGTTCAATGACTTAATAAATTTGGTGCTCACGGGTTAAAATATCAAACAAATCTAATTAGTATGCTTGGTCGCGTTTTTCAAAGCAGCATGTGTCTATTAGAATTATTGTATCATCATAACGGTATGAACTACAATAATGTGTCGCTATAGTTAAACAAATTGTTCACTCAGACACGTGTCAAGTGTCGGAATCCCCGGCACAGAGACGATATTTGCATAATGACATTCATTAAATCAGCGTTCCTATACCTTCTGCATCCGGCAGGATTGAACGCTTGTCTATTTATTAGTAAAATCAACGTCGTCGATTTGAACATACACGTGCTGGTATTCTCTTGACGAACGGCGGAAGTTGATCGATAACGCATGTGTCAGTATTCGAGATTGTTCCCTAATGCGCATACCGGAACAGCTGGTTTCCAGGTGAGAGGTAGGGACGCTACCTGTTGGCACGTGCCGAGAGTGTCACATCTGACACGGCTGGCTGCACCTGTATAGCTCTTGAGAAGACGCCATTGTAGTAGTTATTGGTGAACGGTGTTTATACAGTTATCATACAACGGTAGCGTCTGTTAGCTGATAGCGTGTCACGGCTGACACATTTTTAACTGTCTCCTCGTCATTATACGTTTTCTGTTATTCCATTATTGTTTAAATGTGTGTGGGTATGCCTAAGATAATTTAAATACTGGTGGAATGTTTAGAAGAACAAGACATTCCTATAAAGAGACCATTAATATGTACTGACATATTAGTGTCAGTCTTAAAATGTGAATTAAACATATCTTTAAGTACAGGTGAAAACGTAACAGAACCATAAAGAACGAGTCTAGTACCCCGGTCTATATAATTACAGGGATGACATATTATGTGACAGAACAACCCATAACCAAATATTCAAATTATGGTATAAATTTAAAACTATACAATACGTAGTTTGTTTTTAAAACAACACATATATTCGATTATAATGATATGACGAAGACAACAAGGAAAACAATGGAAGAAACACAATAAATAATAAGAAAATAAATACATAAATAATCCCGACAGCGACCATCACACAACTTCTACACAGAACACTTCACCCAGTTGGGCCTACTTAACAATTTCCAAATAAAAGTTTAAGATACCAAAATATGTTAATTAACATTCGTCAGATGTTAAATACCGAAAAAGGGTTCAGTCATTTTACTATAACATTTGTTGACGATGAACTGTAATGATCTGCATGCATAAATATTGAGTTTTCATCGTAAGTGGAAACTGACAAATGGCCTTATTTAAATAAAAAATGAGTTGTTGCTTTTGATTCTCGCTAATTCAAAACATTGTGGTATTGGATATAATATACCGCTGTTAAAGTGAATTGTTCCTTCTCGTATAAAACAATGAATGAATGAAATGAAGATTAATTGTGAACTGGAGAAATATAAGGAAAGTTTTTGTTGTTATATATCACACTTAGAAATATTTTGATACCACCACCTTGAATTTTTATCAATATCTAATTTCGGAGAAAATGGACACTACTATCTAAGAAACATTTATTTTAAATTTCATGATGGCAACATAACATTTACATATCTAGTAGATTTTGTTACAATTCCAGATAATTTTCAGATTATTACCGAACAAATCATACATAACAGGTACATAGCTGATTAAAAATGCACAAAAACAACTATAATGAGATTGAGTCACCTTACATGCAGTACACACATTTCCTTCAATAACAATTCGGAACGAGATATCAAGAAATAGTGGGCGATGATATTTTTCTTGACCAATATCATTGAATTTTCCGTAGGAGAGGAAAAGAGGTGTTTTTTTTTAGTTTTAAACATATTTTATTGCCTTTTTTACATAGCAATGGAATTGGGCACAAGTTTTACAACTTATATCAAGCCCTTTCCCTGTACAATAATATTTTTTTAACAAAATGTCATGATGGCAGAACTACGTAAATAAGCTATGTATTATAAATTAATTAATCAGTGACATACATACACCCACACATTCACGCACCGAACCACACACATGCACACAAATATAAGCATGCACATGACNCCTTCTCCATGCGAACGGACTAGTTATACTATTCGCTGTTCACAACTTTCTTCTGATCAATGTTCATCACATCCCGTGCTATTATAACTTCCTCCTGTTCACTCCGTTCTTGCTGGTATTTCCATTTCAACTAGTCCGTCCGCACAGAGAAAGACCAAACACACGACTTCATTATGTATATATATATATATACGTATATTTGTATGTTGCAACTCGTGTTGTCAATCTAATAGTATTAATAAGATACATGTATTAATAAAGATGTCGATTTTGAGGGGCGAAGGGTGTTAAAATCTGTTCGAGTCTTGTATATATTGCTGAGTATTCATGAATATAATTTTGTTTTCTTGTTCCGAAATTGTTATATCTCCAAAAAGAAGTAGATTCAATGTAAGGGGGATGTATGCATTCAGTTCACGATAAAGTTTAATTCTCTGTTCAACATAATTATCACAGTTAAAAAAGAAATGGAAGGTGTCTTCAATAGGGTAACCACACATACAACGTTGGTCATCAACCAGGTTAACTCGGAATAGATCGTTTTTCAAAGTGCTAGAATGGTTTCTTAGTTTTGTATGTAGGATGTTATTTTTTCTATCACCGTAGAAAAAGTAATTGGGTACATGGGGCAAATGTTTGTCTCTAATGGCATTTTTAAACGATGAAAAAGAGGAGCTATGCCTAATACTTAAAGTTAACTGATTCCAGAGTCTAATAGTAGAAGGAAAGTAAGAGATGTTAGATAACTCTAGTCTGTTGTTAGGCAGGTTGTAGTTTTCGGCGTTTCTAAGATTATATCGAGCATTTTCGACAAGAGGAGGTAGTAGAGTGTTTAGATAGTTAGGAGTAATATTATGATGAATTTTATAAAATAATTGCAGTTGGTATGAGTATGTTATTATGCGTACTGGGACTTACATAGCACATCATTGTTTTTACTTTATTCGTATATGTGTTACATTTAAACAATCAGTGTTCAAAATAGCATCCATTATACTGTGTACGGTTAATGCTTAATTATGTTAAAGCTGAATTGAACAATGCATATTTGGCATGACTGAGCGTATCCCTTTCGTCTTGCAAGTGGTTTATGTAGGAGTGCACAGCAATATTGCCTCTTAGTGTAACGTATTAAATCCAGGATGATTGTCTGTGATTTAAAGAAGTGTTGGACACCATTGTATACAACCTCAGTCTATATCGCCTGTACACATCTCTAATTGTTTATAGTTCGGCCTTGTTTTATCAAACATTTTCTCAAATTACGGTTTTGTTAACGCTTCTCTGTTTCCTTCTATTTGTTTTATTTTTGCTCTTGTCCTTAATATAACGAGACATTGTTAGTTTTATAGCCAGTTAAAAGTTGTTAAAACCTTGAATTTCATGAATACCTAGATCAAAGATGTAACAAAACCCCTCATAATTCTTGAATAGCTTAATAAAAACTGTAAAAGAGATCAATAATATTGAAGAATATCATTCTCCAGCAATGTGTCAAGAGAATCGGAGTCGTAATTTTTATGTAGTTTTTTTATGAGTTGAAATGTGCCTTATAGCAGTGTTCGCGCCCTTTAACCGCGGTAGCCAAATCAGGTTGTCGCAAATTTTCACTGGAAGTCGGAAAACTACTGCTCCACTAGAGTGCCGACTAAGAACATGCCTTAATCATATGTTTTATTGTCATAATCCATGTGCACGAAAAGTGTTTTCACTGAAATAATTTAAGTGGTATTTATTTCCCAATAATTCGATTGGGGAGAAAAGAGCTTGAATGGTCACGGATTGTTACAGGCATCTTTGATACTCGAACTAAGAGATGGGCGCCATTGATAAACGTTTTATGGTGTGTTGAACGTATAGCGAGTGTCAAATCATATATCACATGCCCCAAGCAGCAGCCACCCGTGTGATCTTAAAACTTATGAAGTATCGGACACTGAGATTGGGATCTCATTATTCATTAGACCTAAATGATTTTATGATCGCACTGAATTGAGAAAAACTGCCCGCTACGGAAACTCTCGATAAACTTTGTGGAATGTTGAACAAATGACCTGCTGGAAAAAATGTGCAGTTAACGTGTACGATTCATTTTGCCTGTTTTACTTCTACTTAATATTGTATTGTGGCTTTGGTGGCGGGACTTTATGACATGTGGTCTGTGGGTTATCGCCAAGGAAAAGAACACACAAGAGATTCATCATGTCTTTACCTTGTACCTTCTAGATGTCAGATAGGTGCGAATGCAAGAAATAGCAACCGAGAAACTTCAACGCTTATTTACGACGCATATTCTTAAAAAAAAACATTTTATAAAGATAAGAATAAAGTAATGTGTTCCAACTTTATTTACTTATATAGAACTTAAATATATTAATTACATTTTTATCACAGAAATATCTTTTTTTTCAGTGAACATGAAATTGATATTTTTTCTGCATTATCAAAAACAGATTATGTTATTTTCTCCCTTAACCGACCAATCAGAGAGCAGGGTTTAGTGTGGTACATAACAAACAACGGCCATTAGTAACAACAGTCCGGACGTAATATGTTATCTCAACATTGTTTACCGGGAGATTACTTATCTGTTTACGGAATCATGTCTTACTAAAAAAACTAATCAACATATAATTCTTGTTTTCGTTAAAGATGATAGTTATATTTCACTCCTGGGTTGGAAATTTCCCTTTAGTTTTTAATTCGTGCTTTATGCTCATTACATTAGTCATTTGTAAAATAATACTGGTATTTATTAAGCATTTATAAGAACGTCTTTTATGTATGAATCGCATTGTGCCCTTTCCCATTTAAAATATGATGTTTTAGGTTGCCAGAATTTTGTTGCTTGAGATGTTGAAGATGACAAGGTTTAAGATTTGTCAATGCCTATGGATTTTGCGCAAAAAAATGTACGTTGAATTTCTTACATAGGGATAAAAAGCTACGCAATTTAATATAGCTTCATAAGTTTTCATTTTAGCTAGCCAAATGTTTGAATAAACACAAAAAGCATCTAACCATATTTCACTTACTGTGTACCGAGAAATTCTCATCCAGTCAAATGTTCGTACGTCGATGGTGACATTTACTTTCGTGCAATCAATATTGATTTCGCCATTCTCATTCTCATTTAATTTCTGTGATATTATGTTATTTACTTATNGGGGGGGGGGTATAGTATTGAAATGAAACAAAGCGCAAAATGAGAACAAGCAACATCACAAGGAACAGAAACATATTGATACCAACGAGATAGGGCATGTTGTAATAAAACTGAAATCACAATTACACAGTATGAGTAATCAGCTTCAATAAACACTTACAAGTCAATACAACTAGTGCGTAAGGTCACCCAGTACGACACTTCCCGTGAGACTATTTACATCACGCTCTATATAAGGTCACCCAGTACGACACTTCCCGTGAGACTATTTACATCACGCTCTATATGTGTGATGTTGATAGTATCTATGGTGTATAGAGATTTGTGAAATTGATAGTCTATCAAGTATAGAGAAGTAATATTGATAGTACAGGAATCTGACCCCATGCGTCATCAACCCGTGTCATTACAGATGGTGCATATGTTTTGTTTGATTCGGTCTTACGTTTAATTCCTAATATTAACATTTGCTCTCTAGGGTCGCTAGATCAAACTTCTATACTCAAAGTGAACTATTTCCCATTAACATAGATTGGGAGATGTCAGTAAAAGGGTGGAGAAATACACAAAAAAAATAAAACCAACATAAAATATGAATCTGTGCAATATTGATTAATAGGTGTTGTAACTGCATCGAAATGGGTTGTAATGATCTTTTATGTCACATTGTTAATATATATGAAATACTAACACTCTACGGGAGAAATTAAATAAATGACAGTATTACATCTGTGAAACTATTCTGTATTGTGTTTTTTACATGCTCGCTGTTTTAGACATCAAATGTTCCAGCAGTTGTTTTTACCTGCGTATAAGAATATTCACATTTATTAAAACCATTTAAAAGGTCCAGATATGATTTTGAGCTCATAGCGTATAAATATATTTTTTCCTGTTATAATGTGTATATGAGTAACGCTTACACTGGGGGCAAACATGGTTATTTTGTTGCACTCACGTGCAAACAAAAACGTTTGAACTTACTGTGTATGTAACACACCAATAAGATTCAAGGCAACGAAAAAAAACCATAATCTACTTACCGACCAGTACACGATTTGTAGGAATTTGTTTAGTTTAAACAATTTTGCATTGCATAAATACTTACAAAAGGATTGGATGCAAGTTATTCCAACTCACTTAGTTCTTTCTGGTATCAAAGTAATGTATATCTACAATCAAGCCAAGGCTTTGTCATGTTATATATGGATGTTTGTCGGTTGGGACTTATGATAGAACGAGACCTAGGGTGTCGTCCATCGTATACCATCGTTATGTCAGGCAATGTATTGTCTTAAAAGAATTCGTTAGCTTATCTGTGGTCTGGTACGGACGTTACAGGTTGTCTGTGGTCTGGTACGGTCGTTACAGGTTGTCTGTGGGCTGGTACGGACGTTACAGCTTGTCTGTGGTCTGGCACGGACGTTACAGGTTGTCTGTGGTCTGGTACGGACGTTACAGGTTTCATGTGGTCAAATGCTGTCTTCAGGTTTTTGTTTGTTTGTGTACTTATACGATTTTCTACACAAATATTGGGACTTGGGACGGCAAGTAATGTTTACATACAATATTCTTTATGAACGATACGATGTATCACTATCTCAGGTGATAAAATATCAAAATCCGCAATCAAGGAATCAACGATGACTTGAATTGCCCTTACGATCTATCAACAGCAACCACCTACAGGTATATTATGTTTTCGTACTTTAAAAAAGAGAAAAAACAAAGGATATTTTTGCGCATGTTTTTGTTTAGGATATCGCATTGTGGCGTGACGTCACAATAGCAAATTACGTCAGTATGATTGTGATAAACAGAACAACACAGAGAAAATATAGTAATGGTTGTTTCATAATGATATTTGTTTTATGTACAGTCAAACGGAACGGTCGGCACACATCCCGGATACATGTGAAATGTTAAATTACATGTTATAATGCTCATTCGATGAAAATTGCTTTTAAATGACAATATTTGATACATATCAGATACTCGATGACAATGGGTTCGTCTGAGTTCCGGTGACGTCTACCGCCCGACGTCTGTGTCCCGATGACGTCTACCGGCCGACCTCGGTGGCCCCCGTATGTGTGGCAGTACCTGTAATGGATAGAGCTGTAGATATTTCCTATGATATATGTTTTGTATGCAATTAGATCGTGAAAACTATATGAAACTCATATAAAACCCCAATAAACTATTTATCATCGGCGCCCATCACAACAAACCACAGCGCAATAAAAAGCGAAGTCTTTGAAAATCGATGCAATTAAATAGAATTAGCGCGTTATAAATGCCAGTTATAATGATATCAATCACTATATCTCGCATAAGTAAGGGTTTTCTTTTTTAATGGAATTCCTTGCCGGGTTGATCCAAATATAAACGAGTTCCTTTCTTTCAAAAAATGAATAGAATGACATTTAAAAATCAGTTATATATGCATTTCGTTCTCATTCAAAGATACTAGTTCAGCGCAGAAAAGCATGTTTTACAAGAATCTTTGCATAGTGAAAGTTATGCTTTCCTTAATGAAATTGTTAAGAGGTAGAAAAAAGATGTAGAAAATATTGAATTATAAAATACAAACATACAATGACATCGAAAAAGAAGGCTTACAAAAACAAACATCTGAAAACAAGATCTAAAACTATGAGAATATGTAAATTAAACGTTCTATAATGCATATTATTTTAGATTTCCAAACTGAAAACAAAATGAATCTGCAAGTGCATCCAATATATCATTGTGTGAGATATGCAACATACACTACGTGAACAAGATTTTTTCTTTTTTCTTTTTTCATTTACTATTATAGCCTCATTTTTTTTTTTTTTTAATTATAGTCACTTAAGTTGTCATTTTCTGTTTACTTGCAAGTTAATTACTTCTATTACTTCTCATACCTTTACCTAAACAGATGTTTCAGTTTTATATAAAGGCGCATTTGGGAATTTCTTTTATATACATTTTACATATGCAAATATGTATGACGCTATGTAAAATGTACACATTAAACTGATATCGAAAGGGAAAATGACACTAAAACTATAGTGAAGGCAGATCATACCACCCGCTTGTTCCTGATTTCCTTGATACTTTGCGCTACGATTGGTAAAAGGTCATTAATCTGCAGCAGGGAATCTGCGCAGAGCAGTACCCTTAACATAATTTTAAAGTTTTCAGTTATCTCGAATAAAGCTGCAAGACTTATTTGTGTCTTTGTGGTTTAACGTCCTCGCAGGAAGGAGCTTAATTAGACACCGCCGAAAAAGTTTGTGGAAGTAAGAAGAGAAAGTAGACAGATAACACATTCTGCAATGGTGGTAAATGTTCGATCTCTCTCCCACTACTTATCTGCTCTCCCTGAAAGTGTTACTTACCAAGTTCCATTGCATCTCTATTGCAGTTGTCTGTATCATAGGACAGGTATTGGTCGTTTTTGTTTCTGTTTTTATTTTTATAAATCATCTAACATTTCTTCACATTAAATACTTTTTAAATGCCACTCTCTACATGGAGATGGCATTTAAACAATCGTTTTTTCAAATTATGTATTAAAAAAGCACAAAGATAAATATGCAACTTTGCCCGCTTTAAACTCGTTTAGTCATAATTTTATTTACATTTTTGCGTAGAAAGATCATCGAATGTTTGGCGATCTAATTAAAAAAAATGAGCGTCCTGGTGGGTCTTTTCTTCGATAAATAGGGGGTTCTTCCTTTTTTATGCAGTAAGTACCCAACCAGTTACAATTGGCACGAGAACGCACATGTGGTGCGCATTCTTCTGGGTGACAAATCTATTAAATCGGACGGAATGCCAATGACTCCCTATATATAGTTACCGGTCTGTTATCTCTGATTGTCTATATCGGGTAATAACTGTTTGACTAGGTGTAATTCGACACCTCGATAGTACGGTCGACACGACACCGACAATACCGCGAGGTGTCGACTTGGTCACACGTTTACAAAGATGGTGGCCATCAGCGTTGAACACCACCCACCGTGGCCCACTGCGCATGCCTTATGGTTATGACAAAAGTCAAATGTCAACAGCTCGAGTGACAAGAGTAACAAGAAAATAAGTCTAAACAGTGTAAAAGTTACGATTAAGTTAGACCCCTGTGACAATAGCGCACGTGTTCACTGACAAAGCTGGGCTCCTCCCGAACATAAACCTCCCGAACTGTTCTCGTAATGACGTGGGTCTACCTACGGGGGAGACTTCGTGAGATATTAGCATGAATGTGGTACACCTAGTAACGACTACTCAATGCTTCACTATACAAGTTTATCATGTGTTTTTAAGTTTTATTTTCAAAAAAAGGATTATTAAAATACTGGTATAAAAGACATGTTTTCTTAAAAAATAAACACTATCTTTTAAGGAGCTCTGTTATAATTCAAAGACGGAAATTTATTTATAACTATCTGATGAAAAGAAAAATAATGTAGAAAATATAGCACAATATCAATACACAAAGAAAAAAATAACAACAACCTCAAAAAACAAAGACAAAATTTTCCACAAAGTCATTACTAAAAGATAAAGTGTGCGACAGCATTGGAACACACAAACAATAATCCCCAGATAGTATATACCAAAGCATCAACACACACATAGGAATATACCATACCATCAGCACAATGTCAATAATGCACGGATAAAATATAACACAGCAGTGATACACAGAAAAGAAAATACCACAGCGTCAACAATAGAAGAGGAAGAGAACATATACCATGTCAGTAAAAGAGTGGAGAAATACACAAAAATATTAAAACCAACATAAAATATGAATCTGTGCAATATTGATTAATAGGTGGTGTAACTGCATCGAAATGGGTTGTAATGATCTTTTATGTCACGTTGTTAATATATATGAACTACTAACACTCTACGGGAGAAATTAAATAAATGACGGTATTACATCTGTGAAACTATTCTGTATTGTGTTTTTTACATGCTCGCTGTTTTAAAAAATGCAAAAAATGTTGAGGTACACCAAACCTTAAAGATAGACATTATGAAGCACCAAAGAAAAATGGGGAAAGTTGAAAACAATATTCCGGAAGTATTCTCTGAACCACATGTGGCACCCAGTTTGACGTCTTCCGTCAGACACAGGAAGGTATGTACGTCACAACGACTTAAGAATCAGTAACAAGACTTGTATCGCCTCCTTTCCCTAAAGAGTTCATCACTTGTATAAGAGTGCATGTTCGTAATCCTCTTGGCCCTCACACAGGTGACAAAGACATGCAGTCGCGGGGTCATAGTTCCCACCTTACTGGTGTTAAACGTCCAATTAATTCTAAATTCCATAAATATTTCTCGGTCTACCTACGCGTGTGATAATAAGTGGGCCCGACTTTGAACTACGTGACTTATTCCATGGCGATATGGTTCTAAAAAGAAATAATAGCACAATATACGATGATAATTATCATCCACTTATTAAACGTGCAGATTGTGCGTTTGAAAATTTATTAAAAAAGGCAAGGAATGCATTTCTTTCAAATATATAAATCCAATATTTGAAGTAGTTTTATTCCGAATTAGGGAACTGAAGTCGTATAGCGCAATCTTAGTAATTCTATATTGTTGTTTATGAGTTTTTTTGAAGTTGCTCGGCGATGACATTTTAACGCAATGTCGTCCTTTATGCAAAAAACAACATTTGTATTAAGAGGAATTAATGAAATATTCCTTAACTATGGACTTATAAGTGTTGTTTGTCTCCAATCGTTTTTTTCGGTATTTACCGTATAAACCCTAAAAAGTTCTGGTTATTAGTTCTTGTGTTATTAGTCCTTGTGTCATTACTCATTGTGTCATTAGTCATTATGTCATTGGTCCTTGTGTCATTAGTCCTTATGTCATTAGTCCTTATGTTATTAGTCATTGTGTCACTAGTCCTTATGTCATTATGTCATTATTCATGATGTCATTAGTCCTTATGTTATTAGTCCTTGTGTCACTAGTCCTTGTGTCATTAGTCCTTGTGTCATTAGTCCTTTGTCATTAGTCCTTGTGTCATTAGTCCTTGTGTCATTAGTCCTTGTGTCATTAGTCCTTATGTCATTAGTACTTATGTCATTAGTCATTATGTCATTAGTCCTTGTGTCATAAGTCCTTGTGTCAATAGTCCTTGTGTCATTAGTCCTTGTGTCACTAGTCTATGTGTCATTAGTTCTTGTGTCACTAGTTCTTGTGTTATTAGTCCTTGTGTCATTAGTCGATGTGTCATTAGTCCTTGTGTCACTAGTCCTTGTGTCATTAGTCCTTATGTCATTAGTCCTTATGTTATTAGTCCCTGTGACACTAGTCATTATGTCATTAGTCCTTGTGTCATTAGTCTTTGTGTCATTAGTCCTTATGTCATAAGTCCTTATGTTATTAGTCCTTGTGTCACTAGTCTTTGTGTCATTAGTCCTTGTGTCATTAGTACTTGTGTCATTAGTCCTTATGTCATTAGTCCTTTTGTCACTAGTCCTTGTGTCACTAGTCCTTGTGTCATTAGGCCTTGTGTCACTAGTCCTTGTGTCATTAGTCCTTATGTCATTAGTCCTTATGTTATTAGTCATTGTGTCACTAGTCCTTATGTCATTATGTCATTAGTCATTATGTCATTAGTACTTATGTCATTAGTCCTTGTGTCATTAGTCCTTGTGTCATTAGTCCTTGTGTCATTAGTCCTTGTGTCATTAGTCCTTGTGTCATTAGTCCTTATGTCATTAGTCCTTGTGTCATTAGTCCTTGTGTCATTAGTCCTTGTGTCATTAGTCCTTATGTCATTAGTCCTTATGTCATTAGTCCTTATGTCATTAGTCCTTGTGTCATTAGTCCTTGTGTCATTAGTCCTTGTGTCATTAGTCCTTGTGTCATTAGTCCTTATGTCATTAGTCCTTATGTCATTAGTCCTTGTGTCATTAGTCCTTGTGTCATTAGTCCTTGTGTCATTAGTCCTTGTGTCATTAGTCCTTGTGTCATTAGTCCTTTTGTCATTAGTCCTTGTGTCATTAGTCCTTATGTCATTAGTCCTTGTGTCATTAGTCCTTGTGTCATTAGTCCTTATGTCATTAGTCCTTATGTCATTAGTCCTTATGTCATTAGTCCTTGTGTCATTAGTCCTTGTGTCATTAGTCCTTGTGTCATTAGTCCTTATGTCATTAGTCCTTATGTCATTAGTCCTTGTGTCATTAGTCCTTGTGTCATTAGTCCTTGTGTCATTAGTCCTTGTGTCATTAGTCCTTGTGTCATTAGTCCTTGTGTCATTAGTCCTTGTGTCATTAGTCCTTGTGTCATTAGTCCTTGTGTCATTAGTCCTTGTGTCATTAGTCCTTGTGTCATTAGTCCTTATGTCATTAGTCCTTATGTCATTAGTCCTTATGTCATTAGTCCTTGTGTCACTAGTCCTTGTGTCATTAGTCCTTGTGTCATTAGTCCTTATGTCATTAGTCCTTATGTCATTAGTCCTTATGTTATTAGTCCTTGTGTCACTAGTCCTTGTGTCATTAGTCCTTGTGTCATTAGTCCTTGTGTCAATAGTCCTTGTGTCATTAGTCCTTGTGTCACTAGTCTGTGTGTCATTAGTTCTTGTGTCACTAGTTCTTGTGTTATGAGTCCTTGTGTAATTAGTCATTGTGTCATTAGTCCTTGTGTCATTAGTCCTTATGTCATTAGTCCTTATGTTATTAGTCCTTGTGACACTAGTCATTATGTCATTAGTCCTTGTGTCATTAGTCTTTGTGTCATTAGTCCTTATGTCATTAGTCCTTATGTTATTAGTCCTTGTGTCATTAGTCCTTGTGTCATTAGTCCTTGTATCACTAGTCCTGGTGTCATTAGTCCTTGTGTCAATAGTCCTTGTGTCATTAGTCCTTGTGTCACTAGTCCTTGTGTCTTTAGTCCTTATGTTATTAGTCCTTGTGTCACTAGGCCTTGTGTCATTAGTCCTTATGTCATAAGTCCGTGTGCCACTAGTCCTTCTGTCATTAGTCCTTATGTCATTAGTCCTTGTGTCATTAGTCCTTGTGTCATTAGTCCTTATGTTATTAGTCCTTGTGTCTTTAGTCATTATGTCATTCTGTCAATAGTCCTTGCGTCATCAGTCCTTATGTCATTAGTCCTTGTGTCACTAGTCCTTCTGTTATTAGTCCTTGTGTCAATAGTCCTTGCGTTATTAGTCCTTGTGTCATTCGTCCTTGTGTCACTAGTCATTGTGTCATTAGTCCTTGTGTCATTAGTCCTTGTGGCATTAGTCCTTGTGTCAATAGTCCTTGTGTCATTAGTTCTTGTGTCATTAGTCCTTATGTCATTAGTCCTTATGTCATTAGTCCTTGTGTCATTAGTCCTTGTGTCATTAGTTCTTGTGTCATTAGTCCTTATGTCATTAGACCTTATGTCATTAGTCCTTATGTTATTAGTCCTTGTGTCAATAGTCCTTGTGTCATTAGTCCTTGTGTCACAAGTCTATGTGTCATTAGTTCTTGTGTCACTAGTTCTTGTGTTATTAGTCCTTGTGTCATTAGTCATTGTGTCATTAGTCCTTGTGTCACTAGTCTTTGTGTCATTAATCCTTATGTCATTAGTCCTTATGTTATTAGTCCTTGTGACACTAGTCATTATGTCATTAGTCCTTGTGTCATTAGTCTTTGTGTCATTAGTCCTTATGTCATTAGTCCTCGTGTCATTAGTCATTGTGTCATTAGTCCTTGTGTCACTAGTCTTTGTGTCATAGTCCTTGTGTCACTAGTCCTTGTGTCATTAGTCCTTGTGTCATTAGTACTTGTGTCACGAATCCTTATGTCATTAGTCCTTGTGTCACTAGTCCTTGTGTCAGTAGTCCTTGTGTCATTAGTCCTTATGTCATTAGTCCTTATGTCATTAGTCCTTGTGTCATTAGTCCTTATGTTATTAGTCCTTGTGTCACTGGTCCTTGTGTCATTAGTCCTTGTGTCACTAGTCCTTGTGTCATTAGTCCTTGTGTCACTAGTCTTTGTGTCATTAGTCCTTGTGTCACTAGTCCTTGTGTCATTAGTCCTTATGTCATTAGTCCTCGTGTCATTAGTCATTGTGTCATTAGTCCTTGTGTCACTAGTCCTTGTGTCATTAGTCCTTATGTTATTAGTCCTTGTGTCATTAGTCATTATGTCATTCTGTCATTAGTGCTTATGTCATTAGCCCTTGTGTCATTAGTCCTTGCGTCATCAGTCCTTATGTCATTAGTCCTTGTGTCATTAGTCCTTGTGTCACTAGTCCTTGTGTCAATAGTTCTTATGTCATTAGTCCTTGTGTCATTAGTCCTTGTGTCATTAGTCCTTATGTCATAAGTCCGTGTGTCACTAGTCCTTCTGTCATTAGTCCTTACGTCATTAGTCCTTGCGTCATCAGTCCTTATGTCATTAGTCCTTATGTCATTAGTCCTTGTGTCACTAGTCCTTGTGTCAATAGTTCTTATGTCATTAGTCCTTGTGTCATTGGTCCTTGTGTCATTAGTCCTTATGTCATTAGTCCTTATGTTATTAGTCCTTGTGTCATTAGTCATTATGTCATTCGGTCAATAGTCCTTGCGTCATCAGTCCTTATGTCATTAGTCCTTGTGTCACTAGTCCTTGTGTTATTAGTCCTTGTGTCAATAGTCCTTGTGTCATTAGTTCTTGTGTCATTAGTCCTTATGTCATTAGTCCTTATTAGTCATTATGTCATTAGTACTTATATTATTGGTCCTTGTGTCACTAGTCCTTGTGTCATTAGTCCTTATGTCATAAGTCCGTGTGTCATTAGTCCTTCTGTCATTAGTCCTTACGTCATTAGTCCTTGCGTCATCAGTCCTTATGTCATTAGTCCTTATGTCATTAGTCCCTATGTCATTAGTCCTTATGTCATTAGTCCTTACGTCATTAGTCCTTGCGTCATCAGTCCTTATGTCGTTAGTCCTTATGTCATTAGTCCTTATGTTATTAGTCCTTGTGTCATTAGTCATTATGTCATTCTGTCAATAGTCCTTGCGTCATCAGTCCTTATGTCATTAGTCCTTGTGTCACTAGTCCTTGTGTTATTAGTCCTTGTGTCAATAGTCCTTGCGTCATTAGTCCTTGTGTCATTAGTCCTTGTGTCACTAGTCCTTGTGTCATTAGTCCTTGTGTCATTAGTCCTTGTGTCATTAGTCTTTGTGTCATTAGTCCTTGTGTCACTAGTCCTTATGTCATTAGTCCTTGTGTTATTAGTCCTTATGTCATTAGTCCTTGTGTCATTAGTCCTTATGTCATTAGTCCTTGTGTCATTAGTTCTTATGTCATTAGTCATTATGTCATTAGTCCTTGTGTCATTAGTCCTTGTGTCATTAGTCCTTATGTCATTAGTTCTTGTGCCACTAGTCCTTGTGTCATTAGTCCTTGTGTCATAAGTCCGTATTTCACTAGTCCTTCTGTCATTAGTCCTTGCGTCATTAGTACTGTCATTAGTCCTTGTGTCATTAGTCCTTGTGTCATTAGTCCTTATGTCATTAGTCCTTGTGCCACCAGTCCTTGTGTCATTAGTCCTTGTGTCATAAGTCCGTGTGTCACTAGTCCTTGTGTCATTAGTCCTTGTGTCATTAGTCCTTATGTCATAAGTCCTTGTGTCATTAGTCATTATGTCATTAGTCCTTGTGTCATTAGTCCCTGTGTCACTAGTCCTTGTGTCATTAGTCCTTGTGTCATTAGTCCTTGTGTCAATAGTCCTTGTATCATTAGTACTTGTGTGATTAGTCCTTATGTCATTAGTCTGTGTGTCACTAGTCCTTGTGTCATTAGTCCTTATGTCATTAGTCCTTGCGTCATCAGTCCTTATGTCATTAGTCCTTATGTCATTAGTCCTTGTGTCATTAGTCCTTTTGTCACTAGTCCTGGTGTCACTTGTCCTTATGTCATTGTGTCATTAGTCCTGGTCGTTGAACAATCTGTAAAGAAATAAACACCGATTCCTTCAATGCGAAATAAAAAGCATATGATTGCATTTGTCAAACATGATTTATTAAAAACATAAAACTTTTTTTAATATCTAGCAAATTGTTTTGTTGGTTTAAAGATTATATCTCACACCTGCACCAACAAGTCGCATTTAGTCACAAATTAAAACAACTAATACAATGTACAATGCTGTTTTACTTCAACGTTCTGTGTCAGAGCCGTCATTATTCTTTCTATATTTTTAAACAAATGCCATTCTGTAAATCCTGTAAGTCTTCCTTATATGTTTGCTGACAATTTGCCATGCTTTCAATCTAACAATTCCCCAGTACGTTTTAAAAGATTGATTTTCAATTTAATGAAATTAGTGTTGATTTTGTTGAAACCAATAAAAACTTTATGAATAGCATCATTATTTACTTGTCGAATGGCAAACAATTATGCAGAATATACTTATACCTTATCATTCTTCTTTATTTATTTCATGAATATTAAGAGTTTAGTGATTGTTCTAGTATGGATGCAAATAAACTAGAAAACAACATATTTAGAAGCTAAACTTGAATGCTGACTTACAAAGAGAAGAAACTCTCTTTAAATTTTGTAGGAATCGCTATTTCAGAGATGAGAGAGTCGAAATATGCACCCATATGATTGACATATATCTACATGATATTGTGCCTCTTTTAGCAACATCAACAACACCATATAACTCCTAGAAACCCACTGTTCGGCGCTTAGTGCATAGCGGGGCGAACTATTGATAAATCGCACGATCTTGTGTAACATGTCAGGAAGATGTGCGCACGAAGTGCGCACGACATGCGCGCGGTAATTTTGAGACGATGTGCAGTCACACGTAACTGCTCAGCAATATTTTTTCGGAAAGTATTTTAGCAGAATAGCAATTAAATATCGAGAGGTAGAATATATATTCAGTGTCGCCATGATTGAACCTGGCAAGATACGTCGGGGTTTTTTGATGAATATATTCGAATATATATCTCTCTGTTCAAATGTCCCCTGGAACAGCGAGTCACACTTTGAATAGAACATTTCTCTTATTATTACATTTTTTTCGTCATTTTATTTATTAAATTATATCATAGATTTAGAAAGGTCAAATTTCGTGATTATACACACGTAGTTATTCTATTTGAAAATCTTCAATTAGGAGGCAAGAACGAGAAATCCTAGTTCTTTAATATGATACAAGTAGTATTTAGATATGAAAATATTTCATATTAGAAAACAAAGGTTGTGAAAGCGCGAACGTCGAGATCACGTCCGTTTCCATGATATTGTGATATGTGGTGTTTTCTCAAGAAAACGCACCGGCTTTGCCCCAATGGCGATCACATTGATATGGGCATCCCAATTCTGATGATTAAAAAAACCCGGAATAAGCCCCGTTATCCAATCTGGACGAAATGTTATGTCAGCACCCACGTAATACAAATATAGCTAACCATTTAACTAAATATACTAGATGGAATATCAATATTGACAAGACCCAATCTGAGTGGAGTTTATGCCAGGTAAACACTCGAAAACAATGGGCGAGTCTGCCACTTGTAACCTTACCCCGTGTGACAAGACATTACGTCGACAATTGTAATGAGCATATTTACTCATGAGCACGACCTGAAAACGATTTACCTGGGGGGTCGTCATTCCGCGCGTGACATGTCATCACTAAGGGTGTCAATGTCGAGAACTCGCGACACAGAAAAGAACTCTTGCATTGAGGCACACGTATAAAGTCTGCGGGGTTTTTAGTTGTACCTGTGACGTCAACAATGGATCACCCGTCGTGTCTACATAACAGGCCGGAGACGGTGGATATATCCGGACCGTGGTTAGATAAATTATATTGTCCTTGTCAGAGGAAATCATAAATATTGTTTGTTGTATTTGACAGACTACTATTATTACACGCTATGTTGTAAACACAGCTAAGTTCCGGTAATAAACATCTTCAAGCGACATGACCTATCAATTCTGGTCCATAGTTCCGGTCGTTTTGTGACATATGAGATTAAATTTGAACAATGCAAATATAAAACCTTCCGTTTATAAATCTATTATTTCTATTTGCTATGATTTTATTCCATTTTTTAATGCGAATGTTAAACAAAATATCTGTGTTGAATTCGGAATTAAAATGTAGTATTTATCTCGTTACAATTATAAAAGTACAACTCCTGAAAGGAGCGAAATTTTAAGCAGCAATATGCATTGAATTCTGTGATGCAACTGACAATGAAAGATAAATGCAAGTTTACGTGTGTCGCTGGTCTTGGTTTTAAAATTCCTATCTGAGAAAATGACAGCTGTACCGACTTAACGTTGCTTTATACACTTTCCATACTGTGTAAAGTATTTAAAATATTTTACTGAAGCAAATCCAAACATTTATAGAAATGTCGTGTAAAACTCTGGAAGATGCTAACAAGCCCCGGTAAGGAACTCTTCAGATTTCTGGCTGTATTCCCGTTGGGGGTTTGGAATTTTATTTTGCTGATATAAGTGATGGCTTCTGTCATTAGATAGCACGTGCACAAACACCTACTTGCTTATCTATTAAATACTTGTCCCTTTTGATGTGGACATGCGTAAATATTTGGGTCGAGTTAACGAAGAGAGCTGTCTCTCCAGGGGCTGATCTCTGTTCATCCCTAGCCGCGTTTATGGCGCGGTGCAATTTCACGGACCACGCGGGAGTCATAACGATTTCCCTTGACCAGCCCATCCGTTACTAATGAAAGCGGACGTGCAGTTTAATTGCCGCGTCAGAACACTGTTGATCAGGCGTTTATAATGAAACAAAAGCTCCTATTCAAAGGACCGGGGGAGGATGTGTACATGTGATAACTACAGTCTACCGGTGAGAGCAGAGAACACGAAATTAACACTTGGTACTTGTGGCGCAATTCGGGATCAGTAACTGTCTACAATATAATTTGAAAATGGAGGAAAGGGTTTTATATGATGTATTTTTATATGTTGTAGTCAATATACATTTGAATTGAATTTAATATTTCCCCATTAGTCCTAAGTTCAAGGTTATGACAATGACATTTTTTTTTTTATTGTTTATGAGAATAAAACAAAAAAAGGAAATCGCTCTCATATTTCCACGAAATTCTCCAGAAAATAATAATAAGATATGAATAAATATGTTTACGGCCAGTCTAACAATGCATGTACCATTTATGCTTATAGTATGTGATTCAACGCAATTTAGTGTAATACAGAAAATGTGTGACCTTTGACTGTAAGTGGAACGCATTTTATGGATATTTTGTACAAGCGTGGTTTACCCTCATTAAAATTGAAAGAGTCGAAAACGTTTTACAAGGACTTGTATGAAACGCCCACTGAAAAAGTTGAAAAACTGGTAAATGAGCCATGTCGTGGCGAGAGGAAGGGTGCTTCCAGAGTTTATACAAATGATTAAGTTTCGGAAGGGAGGAAGAGAGGAAGGGAGGAAGGGAGGAAAAGCGACAAATTCCCCCAAGATTCGTAAATCTGCGGTAATATATGAAAATGTGTTAGCATTATATCACGGTTCGTTCAATGACCAAATAACAGCCGCCATCAAAATACGCATCGGTTCCTAATGCGAGCATTTTGTGACTTATACTATCAGACTGGGAATTATGTAAAGATCGTTATTGATTAAAGCTAATCATCATTGTTTAAATACACTGTAGGACCACCAATTGTACGTCACATTCGAAAACAGGGAATATTTGCATGTATTACGCTTGGTTAGACATTTAGAGAACTTAATATTCTGATTCTAACCAGTCGTAATAAGTAAATGAAATGGCGTCATGGCATCGTGATATCGTTTAATTATCTACATAAACCATTAAAAACTAGTCAGAAAAACAACTTTGACGACATGTTAATGTAAAAAGACAAGATATTCTTCACAAATATTGACACACATTTTTGATATTATGAAAAAGAATTTTGCATTAGTTTTCGTTTAATTGAAGATTTATGAACGTTATCCCAAATAATTTTATAGTTCAGAAGAACATCGTTGAAGAAAACCTCTTGTCTCATTTCATAAATCTCATATGAGATCGAAATTCATTTCATATCTACAATTTATATTTGTATATCCACATGATGAATATTTTTCGGAAACCTGACACCAATCACAACCATTTTTGCTTACATTCCCCGAGGGTCAATAACAAATCTGATTTTATAAAACTCGTATAAAACTCACTTGATAAACTCCAATGTATGATTGAATGGAAACATGTAAGAGGTTTAAGTCGTTCGGGTATATGGTTTACCTGACCCTANTTAACTCTCATGCCGTCATCGTGTGCTACTTATAACGTCACAACCGTAGTTAAGAGATCAATTGAAAAAACAAGTGACAAATCGTATCGTAATTTCAATATATTTGTCGTTCCTTTGACATGGCGCCTTGGCGTAGGACATCATTATTATTCTGCCGACATGTGGTGTATTTTACAATGGGGACAACATTGTACATATAAATATACAGATAATTAGTTATAGAAGTATATTAAAAAATACAATGTATAATTAACGTCGCGATGCCTGTCCGTTTGACGTTATTTCAAAGTTCACAGTGCGATATGTTTTAGAACAAACTCGAGGAATATGGGGAACTGAAATAACAACTCAAGTAACAAGAATCAAGCACCTGTTTCAATTCTGATTGATGTTACCTTTTATTAATTCAGAAATGAGCAAGTCGATTGAAGTCTACTTCCGTTACCACGCATTCCTGGGTACAATAACAAAATGTTTTCTGTCGGCACGTGCAATTATTTAATCTAAAAAATGGATTTTCTCAAGAAAAACAGATAGAACACAGATCAAGGTGTGAAGATTTTTGAAACTGATACGGTTGTCGTCAACATGTAGGAATGCACTCAGAAAATTTATGAAGTTATTGGACCGATTTGGACAATTGTTTGACCATTTCCCTATTAGGTCGGTGAAATGTACCGTCTTAAATTATCTGTAATTTAACCAGAATTCAATTATGCACATGTGTAACCCTTATAATGAAAGGACCAAGAAATTGATTTGTGTCCCCAAAAACAGGGTTCTGGTGGTCAGCAACCCTATAAGGGGCCCAAGATCGATGCAATTTTGGACGCCCCGTTTTCTTTATTAGTCGTGGGAATTGATTGACCATCGGGCCCTAGAACTGATAAGTTATCTCTCGTTGACCAGGAAAAATAAAGAGGCTGTTGTGATGAAATGATCGGCTTCCTTCCGAACATTTCTTTCAATGGCGAACAGCGGCTTCGAATTGGGTTGTCCCCTGGAACAGATTTCAATAGTCAATACCCGAATCATTGATGCTCTGTCAGCTTATAGAATGTTAACTTTTATCATTCTTAATGATACAATTGTTTTATTTTGGAATATATACAACTTTTTTATGTTTATTGCTTAATATTCAATACCTGCAGATCAAGTTAAGCGGAGTATTTTAACTTTTTTCTGATGATATCTGTCTTTATAGGACTCCATAAATGTACTATTAAGTTAACCATGCTTTGAAAAACCTTTAACCTGTTTTCAAGAAAGGGGCGAAACTGTGTTGAAAGAGGGATTCAATCCGACCAGTGGTCAGTTTGTGTGCTGGTCAGTCGGATGGACGAGGGAGATACACGGATACAGTGGTCACTTTTGTTGTCCATGACGTTGAGAAATTATCCATTACGGGTATTCCATTGACTATGACTTGACCGTCGGCCATACGGACAAGTGCTTTATTAAGTGATCTCTGAGTTACGGCATTGGGGTCAAGCTAAGTCCTTCCCTAATCAATCTTGCTTTTAATTCTAAATCTGACCACATCGCTCGGGGCATATTTGTTCAGTTATTGTCAACGACACGCATTCACAGCTATTCTGTTCTGACAAAATTACAGATGAAAACTTTCGTGATTTTAGGCACCAAACGTTACTTAAACATCATTTCATAGATCTAATTTACTAACGATTAAAACGTTGGCGTTAGTGTTACTTCAAACATATTTGTTACTTTTTAACTGAAAATAATACTATATACCGAAAGCTACGTTTTGATAGATAATCAGGTTTACACATATATATGCAGAACTCTCCTGTTTATGGGATAAATGAGATCACTTGCGCCTGTCTCTAGCATCATTAATTCATAAACAAAGATACTTTTATCATTTTCATTACTTGGATTTGTGATTCTGGGTTGCAAACTAAGGGAGGATAAGCTTCATTGTAGTAGAAGAGCGAGAAGTGAGAGTTTCACTTTCTTTATTTCCGAGAACCATGCCACTTATGGGTTAAATATCAAACAATAGCATCAAGTAGTACACTTACAAGAGATTATGTATACAAATTTAAACTAATTAATTGGAGAGTGAGCTTACAAAGTACATAAGTAATTTTCCATATCAGACACTGATTTCGCTACGTTTTCTCGTAGCACAATACAAATATTTTCCGAGATTACACAATTATTTTACATTATTAGTACAGAATGAATCGTTAACCTAAAAACGTTAGGACTTCTGTGAAATAATCGCTTGATATATTTACAAATCATGTCTTTATAGAATGGACATTTGTGCACCTGTATCATAAATTGATCATGGGACAAGATATTTTCTCGAGTCACTCCTCTCATGAATTTTCTGCAGCTGTAAGAATTGGCAACACTTACGATCCCTGTGATGGCGAAATTTGATTTATAACACGTTTAGCATTGACACGTACAACATTTTTTTAACCCTTGCTTAAATTCAAGTGAAATTATGAAAATATGTTTGAAATTAATTTTGTTGATGAATGCAATTTGGTAAAGATACATAAACACTTTTAAAAACTTCATCAATCAGACGTCAAGTCACCCTTGACAAGATTTCGATGTGACTGAAGAAAGATTAAAAATTGTTTCTCATCATTAAATTGATATTGCAGTGAAAAATCCGAATTAAATATTAAAAGATGATACCCATACATTATCCTTGGTATCAGTATCATATACAAATATGGTAACGAGTTCGAAGCAAGGTCATACTGTTTCTGCACTGCCCGGCAAGGGCCATTAAAAGTATTTGTTAAACGACAATACGGCTGTTTATGTATTTTATATAATTTAAATTTAAAAATAAACTCGATGAGTTGATTGATTACAGTTTATAGAACATACTACAAAGGTGAATAGATAATTGATTATTGAGATTAAGATAGTCTTTTATACGCGTGTTTTTTAATAAATCAAATTTAAAATTTAATGGATTACCAAATTGATAGTTGATTGACGCCATAACTCAAATGGTTAATTTTATTTTTGAAAATTGCGTGAAGAACATTGATGACGCATGCAGAGTGTAAAATTATCATAGCACGTTTGCTTGTTCCCAAGAATAAAGGGCCACTCCTTTTCTGGTGGGCTGAGAAGGGCCATTCTTCACATTAGCGTCGTCTAATAAATCATTAAATATACCAACGAGGACTAACAGGTAGTCGGGGTTTGTCATAACGAGGTTTGATAGCCGACTTCCGGTGACATCCCTTTGATGTTCAAGTCGTACATTTGTCATCAACAAATGAAAAATCATCTAGCTCTTCTTTGGACAAAGATAGCACGTGTTCAATGACCACTTAAAAACAGTTTAAGACTCTTGGACACGACAATCCCGGGAACATCAATGTGATCGGAAATTATATAGGTACTCGAGATTTACCTGTGTAATTTAATTCACCTGTCTGATTGCATAATTGCGTCATTCAGGTAAGATGATTAGTTTGAAGTATTGATTTGTAATGGGATCATACTCATTCGTTGCAATTTACAGTAGGATTCAAATTAAATATATCTACTTACTAATATTTCTCGTAAGGCATTTGACACGGTAACAAGATTTTGGTACTTCAGGTAAGAATCAAATATGTCTCTTTGCCTACTAGTAACGCGAATCAATTATCAAATGAACGTAATTGAACAAGAATGTTTTAAAACAAAGCACAATTTTCAGCAATTTATAGATAATTATCTGAAGAAATTATTGGTTTGCAGACTATTAGAAAGTTACATGACATCCTATGCACGGAAAATTATGCCAATTTTATTAATTTTTGGTATTATTTAAGTGCAAGATTGTTGTTAAAGGGGACATAACTCTAAAGTCGAAACGCTTGAGTACGTCCGTAGATATTTTATACTCTATTTTGTATCAAGCAGACTTAATATTTGTGTAGTTTTAGACACAGTTAATCTATAGTTATCCTAAACTTTTAATTGATAAAAACACATCCACTGACCCGACTTATGGATAAGAACTAAAGAAAATAAATAAAAATTGACTGTAAATATCAACTTTTAACTTTCTGCAGAGACGTATATCCTACATAGCTTTATATATCTCTGCTTTCTGATTTGCGAAATTTTCTGTTTACAAGTCAAGAACGATGGTACATAGAAATTAAGCATAGTGATACGAGATAGCATTTTATAATCTCACCCGAGTATGTTTCTTAAAATAGATAGAAGAACTTGTCAGAGATATGTTTTGACAATATAGAATTAACGACCTGCCGAACTCCGACAGACTATGTTGTACAACCGGAAATACGGGGCTTGTAATCTGCTATTGTCATTGTTCGCCACCCCGGGATAGTTACTTGGTGTTGACCAATCTCACGTCCGGTCATCTACACGGACAGTGACCAGGTGATAATGACCAGCGACAGACTTATCAATCTAGAGGTTACCGTTAGCTTATCCAACATGACTCCAGGCTGTTTATCTACCGTTTACCGTTAACTGATATCTTAAAAAGCTAGGGGCTGTTTCTTCGTGTCACATACTGAGTGTGAACAAGGTTAGTTTAAATGGAACAACTTTATCTGTGTCAGTCAAAACCCCATGACACCAGTGGATTGATTCCTTGTGATATGGGTTTCTGTCCAGTTAAGTCCATAACGGAATCTTGGTCTACGTATTTAGTGTTTAGATCGGAATACGGTAACAAATAAATGATATGATTATCTACTGGAATACCTCTTAATTATTTAATTTCTAACAATTTTACTTTAATTTTACTGAACTGGTAACAACATGACATGTATCTATCTGGGACTAGTAAGACGAGAGTCCACTATAGCAAAGATGGACATGATATAGTGGTTAGTTTTGTAATTGGGAATTAAGAAATATTTTCAGTGTCTATTCAGGTGAAGGTTTCTTCAATCGTTTCCATGTAAAAGGTGTGGAAGTGATAACATTTGTTTGAATATTTCATAATGAAATTTAAAAGAAATATGGTATAAATTGTAGCGCAAGTGAAGAGCCCTGCAGTAGAGCTAGGTATTGAGTAGACTTTAACCTACCCTACTACTACTTCAAGGTATTAAAAATCACGGCGATTTCTATTTAAAAATTGCGTCCCGTGAGAAATGCATTTATTACACAATGAATACACAATCTAAGGAGATAACGTGCATCCATTGTGTGTTGGGAATCCATTGTATCGGCATTGTGTATATCTTGCTGTAGTTCACCAAGATAAAAATTCAGACAGACATCTTGATTGTATAGCTTCCAGACGTTCGAGTGAGCGGAACATTAGACAGTTAGTACGCGACTTTGTTGCGTTGTTTAACGAGTTCGGTGTTCGTCGCCCTCTGACGTGTTTAATTAATGTATACGTTGTTTGCTTTTCTGCTTCCATTAACAAACATTTTTGTATAGTGTTGCTTCACCTAATAGACTTTCAAGTGATAATAACGAAGATGTGTTTTTTGATGATAGAGGTAGAACGACATGATAGATTAAGTACATGTGTATATCTGTTGTCATTGATGTAATACGTTATTTCTATGTGCATCCCATGACACTTTGTTCATAAAGGTGTTTCAAATTCAGGTGATCAATTTACCATAACAATGAAGATATATATTTTTTGCTGATAGAGGTATATGCTTTGTAACCCACAAAGATGTTCTGACAGGTTTAGTAGACGGTAAGCATGGGAATGGAAGCAGAAAAATAGTATTGTGTTTGGTATTGTAATACCGCTAGTCAGCAGTTTAAGTTATTTGTATCTTAGATGGTTGTGTTTTCACTAAAAACAAGTATCTGATCTTCAACAGAGAACCTGAGTTTGAACAATGCTTCCCTGGATCAGGAACAGTACACATTGTTCTGTATGTTGTGCGATCAACGATGGTGAAATAACACGTTTCTCTACTTTCTGTGTCAATAACCAGTGTTTTATTGTTACCAATGTTGTTGTAACACAGAGATCATATGGATATCTTTGTCGGTTTCTTTAAACAATATGTAGCATAGCCTTTCCTTGTGATGTACTGTGTACTATAGTCCAAGTATTTTCATTTCTAGGACGTATTGAAGTGCTTCATTATTAAACTCCTTCACCCCTGAAATTTCATTTGAAATATTCCAACTTTTGAAAAAAAGGAAAAGTAACGAAATAATACTATGTATTGGTTAAATACAAGCGAATTACTTTCAATACCACAGGTATTCACGTTTTAAGATTGCACTTATCAATTATATTAACACGGTTTCAGTGTGATAATTTGAAAAAAGATAGGTGTAAATCTTTGGAAATTTCGAGAAGATAAACAAAGAAGCTTTCAAGCCCAACACCTCCCCAGTAATCTAGCTGTTGCTGTATAGTTATCAGTAGGTAAACAGAGAAGAAAACAACAGGTTGTCTTTCATTTCATTCGTATTTAATGCATTTATAAATCAATGAATGCAAAAGGTTTTTGAGACAATGTCTCTACCCGTAAATACTTTCGCACTCTCGTCCGTAGCACCATCAACTTCGTGTGCATTGGATGCACAAATAATTGGAAGTCAGTCAATCGTGTAATAATACTTCATAAGAAACTATCCATTTGTATTGGAAAATCAAAGCCGCTGGCTCCATCGTTAATTGCATAATATTGAAAGACATATCAGCACTTATTAATAAAATGTCCTGAGTTTATTCAATGTCCAAGTTACTAGCAAAAGTGATCCTGGACAGTTAACACGCGAGACCGGAACATCTGGAAGGCACTTGACGTATGTTTGTAAATAACATCACAATTTGGTTTTGGTCCACTGTTCATAATTGTCTATTGTCATACATTGGTAATAATTTGTTTGTCTTTACACTGACCAGTGGTCACCATGGTCGCCATAGTTGTTCTTCCTTGAGAGCACTTGTGGCGGGAGAGTAGACGGGACTGGATGATAAGGTCGATACAGCGTGCGAGTTAGTATGCGCGTGTTTTTCAGGAGACCTGTACATTTCCTGTTCTTGTAGCCTGTGATAGTCTGATTTGTGAGATTCGGGACTAGTGCTAACTGCACGTGGTTCTGATTTGAGTGAGTTCGTCGTGTAAATATTCGACATCGTCGACATGTCTTCCGAAGGCGCCATACAAAATGCCACTGGTCCACTGAAAGCACTTCCAGGAACAAGTTCGAATTGTCCACCGTTTGGCGGTGTCTGCACAGGGATAGAAGTTTGAAGAGGAAACGAACATCCATTCTGCTGCTGGGATGCCGACTGCACAAGCAGACGTTCCGAAGAGTACATGGCACGTGCGTTGTTCACTGCATTTTGCGAGGCGGGAATTTGCACGTGAATTGGTTGGAGGTTGTGATGAGCCATTGATGAAGCGTTGACGGTCTGTACACAGCCACCGAGGTGGTTGACCACACGATTTCGGACATCCTCGTTAATACCCTGTGCCGATCCCAAGTAGCGCATCACCTCACTAGCGCACTCGGAGAAACCGATGTTGTATTTGGCGGCTACAGTGGGATCGGCTGCCACAGCGGAGGTAATCTGTCTTCGTTGAAGAGCCCGGAGATGCTTAACTGTCATTTCCAAAATGTCTGCTTTCTCCAGCTTTGAGTAATGAGACGTCTGCAAAGTAAAAATTTAATAGTATCAGTATATGAAATTCTTAACTTTTAAAAATTGTTCCAAAATAAAAATGCGACAGCATATAAAGTTAGTCAGAAAAAGTTTTATAATTTTCATATTACTTTTAAAAGTACATAAATAATGATATTCGCAAGAATATATAATGTAATATAAGGTAATATCGGAAGGTAAAAGTAACTCATGCCGATTGCCATCACACTTCAATGAACATAACAATATTACTATTTATATAATAATGGTTACATGTCAATTTCTTATCGATTGATTGTCAACATGTTTGATATTATCATTGATAAGTTGTTTATATACTTACATCTTTTTTCATTGCCTGCAGCACCAGAGACTTAAGTTGAAGTAAACAACTGTTGATTCTTGCTCTGCGCCTTTTCTCCATCAATGGCTTCTTACTCTGTAAAACAATTATAATTCGATTACAAATATTGTACATAATTTTAACTGTTACAATTTTTATATCCATCACTAAATATTACAACTTGATGGCCTGATATTATGTTCATTCTAAATTTCCAATGATGCATTTCAAACATTGTATTTAACAATTAATCTGGAATGTTTTCTCGATAATTGTAAGTGATATAATTTAAAGTGAGATTAAATAATATTTTTAATGTCAATTATTACAAATAAAATATGATTTTGATAAATGGCTTACCTTTCTTTGTGAATATTTCTCCTCACTTTTGAGAGACATTGTATCATAATCCTGTTGAATATCCATGTTAGCACTGTGTATATTGTTTATTGAGACTGAGTACTCGTATGTCTCACAGCCTCACACTGCTTGTGTATATATGTGGCCTCTGACAGCCTCCGCCAAGTTTTATACACGATTGACATTGTATCGTGTCTGGTGTGAAGCGATTTCGTCTCTTGTTCCCACGGTCAGATTCCATGACGGCCAGCCAATCAAATTCGAGTATTTTCCCGGCAAAATCAGAACTCTCGTGCTATCTCACTTTTGATTGGTTGAGACTGTTAACATCTACAATCTGGCTGTTACGGTATGTCAATCAAGCGGTTTATCTGTTGAAATCTAAATAGGGGCACGTGGCTGTGTAATTACATAGCCGGCGCAGAGTTGTGTGGGAAAACCACGCCTTTCCTACGGTTTAATTATTGTTCAAATACGCCGTGCGATAAACCCAGAGGTTGACAATAGATGAACAAGGGCACACTCGCGACCACGCTATCAGTCGGCCGGCCGTTTAGCCGTATACGTATAGGAATGTTCAGGCTACTTTTTGTAAAGGGGGACCTCGGACTCGTGGGAAAATACCTCAAGTGGGAAGGGAGAGAGTTTAATTGTCTCACCACGCTTGTGTAGCATGAGAAAACGACTTGCCACCTGTTGACAATTGGCCCCTCTGTCGACTTTGATTTAAACCAACACGACATAGGTAATGCCTCTAGCATCGGGCCAGCACGCGTCTTATGTACCGGTAGTTATAACAATACCGATCGTAAAATTAAACTGTGGTCAACCCGTCGCGGAGGTATAACGGTCGGATATTGATAAGTAACGGTTTACACTAGGGTGTTGACTTACCTTGAATTATTGTCCCAGATATAAAATTGATCACCTATTTGAGTCATTACTTGTCTTATTTGTATCAAACAATGTCTACGAGCCCTTTTCCGGGCCAATAAAAGTGTTTAAATAGAAAATAAAATAAAGATTGATTAATTTTTTAACAATAGAAATATATTGAGAAAGTCAACATCATAAACAATATTTTAAGATTAAGGCAACAGTAGTATACTTGATATAGTTTGTGAATTGAAAAAAACGAGAGCGAATTACCCAATTAAGTATGCCTATTATTTGAAATATGTTATTTTTTTATTTGATATTAACTAGTACCTCTCTTATTTTGTGAAGTTCATTTTCATCACACTTTCCCTTCTGTTTCAACAGTAGTATTTTTTATTTGTTTTTCCACTTTTTTGGCTCCTACCATCACCAATGAGTCCTAGAAAGATAAAACAGCTGTATGATGCAGTGTAATTCTTTTTTGGCATAAATGTTGTTGTGTGTATCTTACGTTCAACATTTAAAATGGTGTGAGTTTATTTACTGAATAAAACCCATTCAAATTCATTACACGTGCATATGAAACATATATCACAAATATATTACAGCTATGACATAGCATGTTACTATACCGTACTCGTTCTAAATTGAACTGTTCATTCTGAAATATTTTACTTCATTTTCCATATCTGCAACTTTATTTCCTCATGTAACACATCTTGCTTGTAAACATGCATGCACCTGTCCATCCTGTCAAAATTTAATATATGAATTCATGTACATGTACCTCATGTTACACATTTTCATGTGTCTGAGTGTTGGAAATAAAATTTGAAATCTGAAATTAACTCCCTAATGCAGAATAAATAAAAGATTTTTCATAATTCTATCCCTATTAAAGGTATGTGGTTCATTTCTTCAGTAGTTCGGTGATCAGCCATCTGAATCTTTCTCGGTGACCTATATAAATCTTCTCTGGTGTCATAACAATTATTATCAAGAAGGTTTACCATTGGCTAATATAGATGATATGACGACGTCGCGCCTGGTTATAAGGTAACACAAGTCCTCAGTGACAGTGTTATTATTTAGTTAGGTATCAACACCTGTAGTAAACACCTCTGTTAATTATGTATATATAGCAAGGTGATGAAATAGACAACAGGTACAGCGCAGGTGTGATTCAAACAGGTAAACCATATCAAAAGTATCTAATCAAAGGATCAAACATCACTTTATGAACCGTTACAAGGTATACAATAGGTGTGCGTGATATAACTGTATACAATCAAACACTCAACTTTATTACATACCTGGTGAAATGTACAATTATATATAGCATCACCGATTTTGTGGCGATGTTTCTTAATTCACATATGACAAGATATTGTATATGTATATAATGTCTGCATTAACCTAGTAACGCAATTTTTGGGGATTTTATGGAAAATCCTCTTTGTTATTCGCCAAGCCAATCAACAAATCAAAATAACAAATAGTTCCGAATTGCTTTTGGTAACATGATGTTATTTTCTGGTCGTCAACTTTGCTTCGTCTGCCATTCTTATTTCGTTTAGAAATTTTGGAATAAAGATGAATATGGAAAGCAGATAAACATTATTGTAGAATTGTCATTATTATAACACTAATAACAATTAGTATTACTGTAATAAAAGAAACACCACATCTTAATCTTAAAACAACGTCGTAAATAACACTCCTTTAATTGCGCTTGCGTAGTCTCCCATTTGCGCGCTACGCAATACTTCCACATATAGTTAGCATGCTATTAACGACGTGTTGAATTGGCTATATATTACATTTTTAGCAAATATGTATTTTTTAAATTGATTTGCAAGTTAAACAATACACAGAAAATTACATATACAAGTTATTGTGCATATCAGAATATTTACATTCTGTGTTGCATTTGCCTATATGTCGTTAGTAAACCAAATTGCAGTATATGAGACTGTATACTACAATTTACAGTGATACGGCCATTGTAGGAATACAGCTGGTAAAAGATAAACAGACATGGCCGACTGATACTTTCGGTATCAATAGGCCTATAGGCGGAAAACATTCTGGGTTCGTTAGCATTTAGCAATAGAGGTCATCACAAAAAAAATAAAGCAACTTGACAAATTATGACAATATAAATTTATTATAAGATGTGTAGGTACCACAAATTATTGTAAGCGCCATTCTAGATACGAAATTACCAAATTTGTCAACGTCATCACACAGGGGATCGGTTTCGAGATTTTGAGTTATGCATAACATCAGTGAATAACCACAACACTAAAATTCAGGATTTCTAAAACCTTGTAAAAGTCGAGGGTATCGACAAGGTTTTAAAATGTGTATAAATAGCTTTTTCAGTGATGTCATCCATTACTCAAAATCACGAAACCGAGCCCCTGTGAACGTCGTCTGCTAGCGATACTAATCTGACCGATTAGACATGGAATCTATTTCAAACGAAATGTCCTTGGAATCGTTATCACCTACTGAAAGGACCACTTTAACGTTTCCGAGTATATATGCTTCTGAAAATAACGTAATATTCTAGTCGAAGGACACATAAGCGTTTCCGAGGAAACCAATCAAGTCCGTTCAGCGCCGCATCACTTCAAAATACATGTAATCTATCAATGCGCGAAAATCAGCTTTAATTTTAAACAAGCTGAAGTTATGCAATCATTATCAATTTTTCAACATATACACACTCATATGAAATAAATAGATTGTGTTCAAACCATTTTATGTGCGTGTGATTTTCAATGACACGAGGGACTATATTATTTCTTCTGGAAATTTCGGCTGTTCGGGGATTTGAACTTACTGACGTCACTGATATGATAAGCGGGAAATTCAAACGTATTTTTGCTTCAGTTACTATACAAAACAAACTATATACATATACATGTAAATATCAGCATTGAACTGTTACCAGATGCAGTATATAATCGATATGTTTCATATCGACTGTATACTGCATCTGGTAACAGTTCAATGCTTAAATATACTGTGCACTTTGATGGCATATTATCTCCTTCCTTTGTTCAAAATACATTGCAAAATACATTGGAAAACACATCTATAAAACTATTCAAAAACATTTGTATATTTTATAAGTATTATAACATTGGTTATATACGATTTACAAATCACTGAACGTTTAATATACGTATATATATATGTGACTTATTCAAAGTTCTCCAGTCTTATTTAGTTATATATAACTAGAATGTATCTCATTAGATCGCTCATTACTGTATGTATCAATGCATAATAAACATTGTTTTCCAATCCTTGTATAGTTAAATTTAAAACCAGATTTGTTAACATTACACCCGCATTGCCTATAACGTAACATACAGGAAAAGAACATTAATCTTTATTCATTTCTAAATACATATGTGAATACAAACTCAATTTTGAAATAATTCAAAAGTTAGAACGGATAAATATAAGCACGACGTAATTCCTACATTTCAATATTTACCTGTTTTTGTGAGCCATGTTGTATGTTGCAACTGGTTGACGGAACTGTTGTCGAAAAGAACAACAAAAAGTCTGAATATCAACAATATTTATTACTGATTACAAATGATATATTACATTACAAGTCCAATGCTATTAACACCTTTATAGATATATAACGCAATTATCTTAAACATTATTTTTTTATCGGGTTAATTAGCCAAAAATTAATTCGAACACGTCGATGACAATCTAAATTCTGACATACGTGTGCGCACCCTATCGGTGTCTTTACACCTGACCTGTTCTCACCCGTATTGTTGTAATGTGACGTGAGGTTGGTGTACACTTCACAAGTGGGCCTATGTGATCTAGCAGACCCCATGCAAATGTACGACTCACAAATATAATTGTGTTATAGCAGACCACAGACACGTACGACTTACAAATATAGTTGTGGTCTTACAAACAAAACTGTAATCCCGATTTAACAAACAAAACTGTAATATTGCACACGACGATCGACTTAAAAACAGAACTGTTGTATAACAGACAACAGACGATTTACAACCAGAACTGTTATATAGCAGACAGCGTACGACTTACAAACAGAACTGTCTTATAGCAGACAACGTACGACTTACAAACAGAACTGCTATATAGCAGACACCGTACGACTTACATACAGAACTGTTATATAGCAGACAACATACGACTTACATACATAACTGTTATATAGCAGACAACGTACGACTTACAAACAGAACTGTTATATAGCAGACAACGTACGACTTACAAACAGAACTGTCTTATAGCAGACAACGTACGACTTACAAACATAACTGTCTTATAGCAGACAACGTACGACTTACAAACAGAACTGTTATATAGCAGACACCGTACGACTTACAAACAGAATTGTTATATAGCAGACACCGTACGACTCACAAACAGGGTTATGATCTGAAAGACCGCATACGACTTACACATAGAAATCCCGTATGACCTACGGAAAGAACTGTGATCTAAAATACCACGTACGACTTACAAACTGAAATATGATCTAACAAACTCGTATGACTTACAAACTTACTGTGATCTAGCAGACCACGTACGACTTACAAGGACAACTTCGATCGAATATACCACATACAAAAAGGTGCGCATTGCAACGAAAACAGTAATCTAGCAGACTACGTGCGACTATCAAAGATAATTTCCATTTAACAGATTACATACAGAATAGCATCTAGCAGATTACCTACGCTATATGAAGAAAAATAGTTATTTTCATTTTTGTTTATGTTTAAAGCATTGTCCATTCTGTAACTTTTTGTTATTCTACTTTTCAATCATCATTTATATTCATCATCACTTTGTTCTTTCATACGTTTGCTTCATCTTTACCTGACACTTAGTGGATACCAGAACGTTGGACGGGTAACGTCCTCTTTATTGTACGCATCATTCGGTCTTATTTTTGGGTTAACTTATTTTGTGCGTTTTTCATAAATCTTTGTTAATTTGAGATGTTGGTAACATAAGATATCTAATCTATTAGAGTCAAGCGAATTGTTGTGACGTCATTTATAACTGATCCCATTTGGTGTCGGTGTCAGTCGGGGCCACTGACGTCATTAGCAATCGCCATCCGGGCATTTTATGCACAATAAAAATGCTGTCGTAATGGTTTCAATGTTGCGAAATATCATGAGAGACTTATGAATTGCCATGTTTACATCTCAGAAGATTTAATGTAAAATAAGTGTCAATGAAAACTAAAAAAACATAAACACACGACTAAAGCGAAAATATAATAAGGCAGTAGGATGCATTTAAGTATTTTGTTCATATATTTAGCTGTTAACGAAATCAACAAATATTCGTTCGTACATTTGATTATCAGAAGAAAACAACAACATATGGCAGTATTCATGTGGCCTGTTTAATTCTAATGGATCGTTTGGATACCACACTGACATGTCATTTCAGAACATGCCCAAAGGATAATTTGGACTCAGATCTGTATACACTATTACATTTCAACAAAGTGACACACAAAACGATCACTACATTGAGATACACATACCACGATAAAATCAACGAAACTTTGACTGACAATGGCCAGCCTCCGGCCAACCATTATACAAATGACAACACAGCTATACAAACTTAAATGTCAACGCACTATAGAAATACAAATGAATGGATATCTTTTGGCAATAGTAGTTTAATGGGAAAATGAAATAACTAACCATGATGTTGTATTAAACGATAAACACTAAGACATATGTATGATAGCACCTGTACAATTTGGGTAATGATACTGTGTGCCGAAAATAATTACAATGTTCCGTAAATTGGTTTCGTCCTTTTAGGACTCATCGGTGACGCTAGGATCCAAAATGTTGGAACCCCAAATTGGTCAAAACTTCTATTAACCCTTTCACCACCGTAGACCATAATGGACTCATCCATATCAATGCATGGTAGAGTCTACTGAAGTTTCATGGGGTTGAAAGGGTTAAAAAGAAGTAGATTTGTTATTTAATCCGGGAGTTTACAAAAAAAATTATTTGTTAAGAATCACGCTATTAATTGTACTGTTGAAAGTCGAAGTATCTCAAATGATAATGAAAACGTACAATTGATGTTACATTTAACCTACAAATATACATATGTATATGATTCGTGGAGAATCATGTTACTTATTCTGATATTTAAACCAAGATATCTCAGATGATAATGAAATTGAAATACACAACTAATAATGTTTTTACATTTAATCAGAAAGCATTTATGTTTTGTTCGTAATGCTTATATTGTATCCCCAAAAATATGTTGAAATTAAAATGTGTAACTGATTGTGATGTTAAATTTATTTCGAAAGTAATGATGATTTTTTCACATAAATGTTAATTCTTGTGGTGTATAGGACGACATATACCGAATTACATGTATATCAAAATTAATATGTCCATGCTTAGAAAAGAAAAGAAAAACACAAAAAAAACCCACAAAAGCAAAATACAACAACAACAACAGTACACAACAAAACAACGAAAACGTGTATGGTTTATTACAACTAAGTATTATAAGTTACTAGTATATGAAAGTTTTGACATCTTTGACGCCGTTAAATATATTGAGTAGATTAGTTGTACAAAAAAGCAGACAGTCACAAAAAGGGGCCAGACAGGTTTACAAATGTAGGCAGCGAAGGGTATGGAAAGAAAGTAACAGCCATAGACAGACGTAAACAAAATTATAAGACGACTCAATCGTATCTTTTGTTTACGTCTACCATTAGTTTGATTATGTTTTATTTTATTTTCAACCCAAACATTATGTGTTGGTCCTAAAAACAAGCCTTACTATATTTAATGATAATTAGTTTTCAGTGACTTTTATTTTAGTGATTAACAGACCGAATGGTTTCATTCTCGTGTCCTTTGTAACATTTCAATCCATTGTCGTGCTTTAACTACCAGACGTAGACTTTGGCTGGGACTATAATTGTCAAAATGATTCAGAATCAAACAAGCATTGAAGAATTTCAATTTCTATTTCACTAGGGAAACTGTATACCCAAACAGGGCAATACCTGATACATGGTCACGTCCAAAACATGTTTTCTGTAATTAGATTCAATTCCATTGTTTGATGTATTCCTTAAGTCGAGGTTGTTCTCACGTTTGTATGGTGTTATGGAAATGATTAGAAAGTAATACGAAACACTTTTATTAGTTAGCAAAACAGTGCGAAAACCTACACACGTGTACGGCCTATCAGAATACACGTACAAGCCCATACTTACCATATACATAGGACTAATTGCCCCATATTCGCCAAACAGCGGGAGGCACGCTTCCCCTACCAAAGCTCCAAACTTTCCCAGCACTGAATCAATGATGGGAACGTTCGCAGTTAGTATAATTCGTGCCATGAGAAACATTCATTCTCTATAGTATAATTTCCATAGCTGGTTTATCACAGATACACTAAACGTTTGACAGTATAATAGAAGGCATGAATTCAATGTATAAACATGTAGTTGATACATAAATACATTTCCTATTCCACAACAAATCTATATGACGTAATTTGTACAATAGTAATCACACAAGGTAATTATTCTGTCAATCATTTTATGACGTAATATTGAAACGAGACGAGTGTGACGTACTTAACGTGGAGAACAAAGGTCTCTTTGAACGTGCAGTATTTCAAGTTTTCACAATACACATACTTAGTTTAAAGTGTTAAAACATACTCGAGGCTATTGCATTTCTGTTATTAATGACTCTGCTATTTGATAGGACGGACGGTACATAGGAGCACGTAAACCTACATTTGAATAGCTCTAACGGTACCGCTAACACCCTAGCTTTATAGAAGGCCAGGTTTTCGAAAGTGTGAAACGATTGAATAGGCCTACTTATAAGCCAAGTGTTTGTCGTAGTACGGAGCTATTGTAACATGCCACACTTTCAATAGCATGCAGATGATATATTTTTCTTGCACGAAATCAAGAAGCTAGCGACTTTGTTACGTGCGTTAAGTAAATACCTTCAAATGTAAGATTATGTTCAATCCCTATTGAATGGCACGGTCTGCTCTAAGACGATTTTAAAAATATGGGACACAAGATTTTAAATTGAAAAAGTCCACATGCTTACTAATCATACATTGTTAGCATAGTGAATCAGAAAAAGTATGGATGATTTATATCGAAAATATTTGACGAACAATTTAGTTGTCATTGCCACAATAGGCACTGATATTAGAGAAGAAGTTCAGAGTAATTAGGTTTCATTACGTAGCACATTTTGTAAGGTCATGCCTGTTTTCACACTGCATGGTATGTAATAATTTGTTGCATTAATATTTACAATAAGCATGCACAGATCCATTGACGAGCATGTCATATTATTTGTTAGCAACACAGATGACCTCATCACTTTGCGTATTATTACAATGTCGGACCGCATTACGCAATGCATGTGTAGTTTGTTTACCGTCCGCCATGAGGCCGCCCATGAAGTTTTGTTTAAATGCTACATTAAATGAATATTAAACAAAAATTCGTACAAAATAAATATTGAAATTGGAAAAACACTGAACACTGTTGTGTACTCTTTCATTATGTAGCTAAGCCCACCAACGAAAGCACGCTATTCTCTCACCTTTATTTGTGATTTATGCTTGTTTTGATAAGGTAAGAGCATTCAATGATGTAAACATGGGGAGTGTCTTAAATAAATTAAACATTTAATAAATACGAAACCATCGATATTAACTATTAACTATATCAATAACACACAATCGACGTATGTTATTTAGTGCCACGAATATCATAGATGTATGGGTATACAAAATATTATGGTATTATGTTGATTTTTAAAATAATAATGATACCGTTCTATGACAAAAACAGCGTTACCTTAAATTAGAATGGTAAATTATTCGATATCCGAGAGTTTCCTCTTCGATATCCTCTGATATGACAAAATTATAATTTGGTGTTAATATATATATATGTAACAATCTAAGTGCGTAAATTGTTTCCACTAAATGCGAAAACTGGTTCTTGATTGTTGTTCTACATTCAGCAGTATATACATGCATGTATATGGCGTTAAACAGGGCCTTCTTTTCATGAAATCGTTTTGTTTTTTGTTGCGCATGATATTTTGCATCATAATCAACACTGTAAAACACTTGTTCCTTGCAATGTATTTCTCTTTATTGTGGATTATGCAGACCTCATGTTGCAGCATAAATATGATAAATGATTAATATCGTTAAATTCAAGTTGTATATGTGCTCCGTTCAGAAGATTATTCGACAAGGCTTAGCAACTCTATCCGTTTGCACATTACTCAAATAAGCCTTTCACAGCTAATTCTGCTTTCAGATGTTTCTTATGTTAGTGCATATGTTTATAATTTTTGGCATACTGTATCAATTAACACATTGTATAGGTTAAATAAATAGTGTGTGTCTAACAGTCTTCCTCTTAATACGTTTACCTTCAGTTAACAAAATAATAGCGGTCGAAATTTAATGATTATTTCCTAGTACACTTACATATACTACGCTGTACCCAATATTTATATTATTAAGATAAAGAATAACTATACTACGAATATAAGACGTTAACAATACGCTTATTTCAAACGGAACCTCGTTAGTTGGTTAGAATTACTGATAATAACAACACGTCGCTGTAATAATATGAATGTATTTATCCGGAAACAAATTCATATTTAATTGAACCTTTGTTGTGTATTTAAAATTTATGGATTTTATTGTTAAATCTCACTGCATTTTATACGGATTTCTACAGATTTGTTATGCAACGAAAAGATTTTATCAGCGTCAAAACACAAATACAAAACATACCACAGCGTTAACACAAAAGCTGAATTATGATATGTTTATTATAGTTCTCCACGTGTTGATTACAAAACAAACTTGTATGACGTTCAATTATATCATTCTAATGCATGTCGTCAATTAAATTACGACTACAGGGTGTGTTGAGTGCAATGCGGTGGGTGGCCTAAATACAATGTAACTAATAAAACAAATGTTCACACGTACTGACAGGTACTACAAATATCTAATACCTCATTAGATATATAAATGTCTTTGCATTAAATTGTCAGCAGTGAATATAACAAATCAATATATGTCACCAGTGTAAACAACAAATGTATATCCTCAGATCCATTTAGCTGTATATAAACAATGGAAGATTTTGTTGTAAACCACTGTCCATCCCGCGAATGGGTTACCTAGTTATTTCTCAATATTGCAAATATATATATATATTAAAGGTTTTCTGGACAGATTTGATCTGTTGTGCGATAATTACAAAGAAGGTTTTCTAATAGGCTTAATGGATACCAATGGAAATTATAAAATTACTGTTTATGATAAGAATCAATTACGTTGTTAAATATTGTTGAATGTTGTTGAATATTGCAAATAATGTTTTTGAGCTCATGAATAACGACTTGCACTGTGTAAAGGTAATTGGTTACCTGCATTCACTCAATGATTTGATGCGGTTGTCACGCATGGTGCCAGTTTTTATATTGTCTCGACGGCATCGATCCTATTTCGATTTTCGCTACATGTATCATATATATATAAACGTTATGTTTTACAGCATTTATGAAAAAAGTTATTTCAACTACATTGACCGTTCTTGTAGGCCCGGAAGTTAGCGCACGAGGACTTGATGTGGAATGACACCAGAGTACCAGGGGGAAACCAACACGGTCGAGCAGGTTACCCTATACATTTTGAAGTCCGTGGAATCAACCCCGCCGCCTTGGTGAAAGTTGATTGCGATTTCCACTGCGCCACTAAACCACTTAGTCCTCTCTACAATTATATCATTCAAAGTTATGTCGATAATAAGCATACTTACACTAAAAGAATAAAAGATGGGAAAGAAAGTATATGCTTATGTCACAAAGAGTTACATGTTGCATTTGTTATTTGCTTTAACTACATTATAGATTTCAGTTAAACGTTCGGTAGAGAATAGGCGTTGATATTTCAGTTATGGTGTTGTTTCGATAAAAGATGCGGTGTTGTGGTTGCTCTCTTTGCCTCTCGACAATTTATCACACGTGTTTTATTTATCTTCACTTATTTATCATTATTTTACTTCATGTCTATTGCTTTCACCATCAAAATAACATGTCACTTTGGGTATTTATACATGAGGTTACACACACCTTATGTGACATTGGTTTATTCTCTGCGCAAAACGGCGGTTATGTTAAAATAGGTATCATGTATCATAACAGTCATGTATTTACTGCATATTTAATACGTCTCTGTTTTTATGTATCCTCGACAAACGTGTCCAGCAGCTGGGGCTCGTGTGTATAATAACCTCAGTCCCGAAGTGGAACGTATGTTGACGTTAACTCTATGTGAAAGGCACGCTTTGTTTAACATAGCATGAATTTCTGTGAGAAATGTACGTGACGGATTCGGACACGTAATATATTGGTCTGATTGTGTATGGAGTTGGCCTTATGACCGGACAACGCTTTAATTGAATTCCATTAAATAGATCAAAGTGACCACTACTTTACTACAAAGCGTGTGCCCCATACCACGCGCGGCTTGCGCAGTACGCCACTGTGCACGGTATGACCGTGACAAACGACGTCCAACCAATCATAATCTAGACATGGAGGCGATGAAATGGCCGTCTTCCATAAAATTTGATATCAACATCAATCGCAGTTGTGGTAATCCATCTGGCTTCAGATATAGTGTTAATTGCTCAACTCTGCACGACAGGTATTTTTACAATGGTCATTTATAAGCAATCACGCATCTTACTTCAAGGGTCAAGGAATTTTCGCCATTGGTCAATTTTCTACGGTAGTTTAGCAAAGCTACGGGAGGAAATGAGAATTCGTACAATCGTTTGTAGTATAAACAATATCTATCGTATATCAACATAGGAGACATTGTTAAAATAACAAATACAATAGAAGTCAAAAGAGCCTTCATTAACACTAATCCAACACACATGTACGTAAATATGTACGCGGTCACAACTCTTTACCCCGTTGGTCACACTGTCACATGACATTAGAAGTAACACTAGGAGAATAAGAAACAAAGCTACATCGTCTGTATATATAGTCAACAGATGCAGCTACCAAATATGTTGTGGTCAACTTAAGAGTTTTTAGAAATATCAAGATTTTTTTAATTTTCGATCAAGACAAAAAATAGCTTTTATTCGTTATCTTGTCATCTTGGCAACCCTAAGAATGATTTTTGCATCGAAGACCATTTTGCAGAATGGGTAGTAATACCACAAATATTTTTTTCTAGAAAACAAGGTAACACATTTATTTTCAATTTTCTTAAAGAATATATCATATATATAAGTCATGCTAACGTCGTACACTATATACCGTGCACTTGAGTAAGTGCTACCCTGTTATGCAAGACACAGATTGGACGAGAGTTGCACAAAATTGTCGATATATATATATTGCAAATGTACAACAAGGATATATTAATGTTCTGTATTGTAGAATGATGAACATAACGGAGTTTCTTTTAGATGCAATGTTAAATATCTATATTTTGTCTTGCCTGATGGATCACAAAGCCAAATTATTAAAGAAAATGATTAGCAGCAAAATTTATAATCACGTTAGCAGATTTCTTGATAACTGTTGTATGCGTTAAACACATATACATTATAAAATGTAAAGGGATTTTTTTTTAGAATCCATACAACTAAAAAAACACTTTCACATTGAAGCACAATCAGCGACGTATGATTGCATATTCAAAAGAGGGTAGACCACCTTACCGAAATTAGTCTACGATATTTAACTTTACAGTTAGGATGTCACAGTTTTCAGTACATAGCAACTGAAAGGGAATTTTATTTCAATCAATATATTTAACATTGTAACTGCGAAAACCGAAGGTTGTTTTAATTTTTCACATAATGCGCTGACGTGTTATAAAATAACTCATTAGATATAACTTTTTTTAATTTAATGATCCCGTCTTTTCTGTATGGCATATTAATGTTTCATACTCCATAGTAAAGCTAATTAAAAACATATGTGTGCAGATTCTATATTTATATTTTCATTTACAATATTTAACACTTTTGATATCATTAATTTTATGTATTTATAATGCATTAAGTTTGAATGATTTATTGGCCTAAATAAACACTAATTAAACAGCTAATAAACACTACCGACATTAATCTGACTATCAAGGTATCTCCAATTATTTCCATATCTGTTTTCTAACTTCTGACCGGGCGGGTTGTATTGTTATGCCACGGTTCTCTTCATTAAATTTTACCTTTGTAAAACAAGTTTGCAGAATAGATAAGTATGCTTCTTATTCTGTCGAGTTTTGTGTATTTGTTTACAAATAGACATTATTGAATGAGACATAATGAAATGCAATGAATGAATTAAGTAATAGATTGATTACAACGCTAACAATGAACGAACAATACATGTAAATGTTACGTCTAGTCATTGCATTTTTGATCCAATATGTTGCATTTATTTTGCTGAATTGTGAAATATAAATTTTCGTATGCTTAGAGAATCTCTCAGTACGATATATTTTCTTTTGAAGCTGTTCAGAAGAACATCATCACAGGGAAGAATGACAACCGTGCGTATTTGTTTGGAATGCGTTGTTTTTAATGAACGATATATTTTTCACATCTGTATAAGGATATCACAATGTCTGTAAGGAGGCGACCCGATAAAAGACCCAGTTGTGTTTGAAAGTTTTCAATTATAGTTCATTTAGTCTGAAGCAAAAATTATCCAAACATCCTTTGAAGTCACTATAATCCGCGTCATATTTTTTCCTTTAGTATCTTATCTCTACATGGGTTTCTTGGGAAACATTTTGTCACATTTTTATCAATTTAGACTTAGAACTTCGTATCCTTGATGGCCTTTGAAGTGATCCTAATAAAACGGACCTATTTCCCGCGTGTGTGTGTCTGGTAATATGGTCCTGCTGCTGAGCAAATGTATCGCCATCGGGAACAACGAAACGAATGTCTTGTTAGCTTCAAAAACGCTCACACATGTTAATCTACCATAAATACTTTTCGACAGATACGATGGAAATTGTGTTCTGAACTCTTCAAAGGGTTTTCAATTCCAGCGCTTTGTTGAATTCGAATACATGTACATGTACTTTATTACAATATTTGAACAAGGCAAACATGTGTAAGTTAGATTACAGAAATAAATATTGGTAGTATTGGGCTATCAATAGAAAAGGTAAATGAAAATAATCACCAGAAATGCAAAAAAAAGGAAGCACCTATTTGATGTTTTGTTTGTGTGCTCAGAAAGCTAAACAAAAGCTGAATATTGTACAGCGCCATACGGTTCTGTCATCTATATAGTAGTCCCTGGTCGTATTTAAGGTCAAAAGAATAAAGTATATCTTTATTTAATAAGAAATAGTCATTTTAACTGTACTTGGTAATTTAATGAGATATATTTTATATTCAAAGGATGGATTGTTTAGAGCAAGATCATTTCTAAAGAAAACATTAATCTATTTAGAGAGAGATATCAGTATGTTATTTCAAAAGGATTCTGTTAAATAGCAAGCTAACAAAACTCCGTTTCACCCAGGGTCTTTATCCTAACAGGGAGGCAACGAATAAAGGAATACTTATCCACAATTATGGAAAAGAAATTTAAAAAAAATCCATTTCGTATAATCAAAAAAACATATTGAATAATATGAAGTATGTTGAATTAGTATGGCGGACAGATGTGTACGACTTTTTTTCACAGTTGTTCCATAATTATTCTAATTTGTGACGTCACAAAACGTCAGCTGTGAATGCTTCCTGCATTCCACTAGCACGCTCTCACCGCTGAGGTGAACACTTGGTATGAACTGGTGTGAAATGTTAAAACCCACTATACACGTGTTTGTGACTTCGTGCCCATAACGTTACTGACAAAATCTTACCGACATGATGGACTAGACCACCTGTAGATGTAGGCCTATTTAGGGGTTCACACGGTGTGTTCCTCTCGAGTTGGCATTATTTCACATATCGTTAAAGCAATAATTAGGTACCAATAACAATTTAATCATTATTATTGTGTTTTCATGACCATAGTTGAATACTAAACCAAATAAAACTAACTTAGTTTTTTTTTTGCATTTTGCATTTTGCATAACCAAAACAGCTTCATGTGCATATACAACATACCACTGTATGTGATTTGTGGTTTTGTGGGTTGTCACAACTGTGCCAATTCTGTTCGATTTGATAAACAAAATGTATTCCGTGCTCCGTTCAGATTACAAAATGTCTATTACGGCTGATGTTATTTCCGCTTGAAGTACTTGTCTCTAGCATTCATGTCATTAACTCTCTCTAAAGTAATGGGCTCTCTCCAAACATCTTATGACGCTGAGTTATTAAACTGTTTTCTGTGTAATTGTTATGTCAAACGTGAATGTTATGAGTAAAATGTACTGTTTGATACAGGGTATTTGACACAGCTAGTACAGAAAGAACTGGTGCAGAGCCGTTATCTACGCAGTGAAGGTTTGCAGTGTCCGTCCCTGTCACTTCCTCTACGTGAGAGCATGTTCGCTGTCAGATCAACATTCACTATCGGTACATGTACATCTATCCAAAAGCTGACTTCTGAAGATTTCCTGTAATGACATGAATTTACAGAACTCTTTATTTAATCACATAATTAAGCTTACAAACTGCTTAATCTAACATTAAAAGTTGTCTAATACATATGCTAGTCAAATATTTCATGACGCACGCCCGGTTTAATGAAGACAACCAGTAACTTTTGGCGGCAATTAGAGCAGACGGCGAGACACGCGCTGACAAAATACGTCAATGCACGAGACAGCACTAGATAACGCGCGTGCATCTTCCCGCCACATGGCTCAAGAAGCAGAACACTACCAGATTGTGTGATACGGTACGACCCCACAAACCACAGAGCAAGTAGGAAGGCATTTTATTGTATTAACATTTTTTATGTTATCAAATTGGTATTTTTAACTCTTACTGGAAATCAATATTTTCTGAAGTCATGTACTTTTCACTAACATATGATGCGTTTGAATGATGTTTTGTTATTATTTTCTTTCTTCATTGATCCCCTTGGTGGCCCCGATGCATGATTGCCCATCGGCTACTTGACACGCGTGAGGGTTTTGATGGATGGATAAACAGCACTCAGCATCTGCAACCAATAACGACGATATCATATGTAACGTGGGACACTGACCACTGGGAAAAATACGGGTCATGGTCGTTTTCACGCGCGCGCCAGATTTGCCGCCAAATTATATCTTTTATGTATCCGTTATCATAAACTCCCGCTGGGTTTTGTCAGTGTTTCTGTGATTTCTACGCATGTTTAAATATCACATTTCGGTTAGCAGCATGTCCAAGCGAAACTTGATCGTTTAGGCTTGGGCACTTTTGTTTAATTGCTGTCGTTTTATTTATTTTGTTGTGTTTCTGTTTCTATGTGTTCCTCTTTACACAAAATGTGTACGCGGTGTTTTCTGTTGGTTTAGTTTTGGTCTTCGTATTACTTTAATACTATTTGTAGTTTACCCTTCCTTTTATTTCTTTCGTTAGATTTGCATCGAAATGTGTGATACATTTATATCAGTATGCTATTGCAGCTTATTTCGGTTGAATAACCAAACGCCGTGTTACATCTCAATTGAATTGAAATATTGAATTGTTGCATCTCAGTTGAATTGAAATATTGAATTGTTGCATCTCAGTTGAATTTTAGTATCATGCTTTTTGGTATTTATATACATATGTGTATTACATTACGGACTTAGATATAATCTACTTCCGTGATTACATTTGTTGATAACCTTTTACCTTGATTACGTATTAAGTGCATGTATACGTATACGGATTTTCTATTTTTTATCTATCTATCTATCTAACTATATATGTTTTAAACTTTCCGTACGCCGGCATGCAGCTGCACTTTTCTGTCTTTTTGCACTTTTTTTATTATTATTTTAAAATTTATTTTCCGAGTTCCCGGTGTTTGTTGTTTTATTTCAATAGGCGAATGCAGAACAGCACAGTAAGACTACGGTTGAGAGTGCGATGACATACCGTCACACTGGTACGTAGTCCGAATTATTCTGACGTTTTATCGACTTTTTTTCATATCGGTCTGTCGTCGATTAACGTCAGAACTCCGGCCCTCTATAATATGCGGGAAATATGCGACCCGCGCCCGGAGCGCACTTCAAACTGATATTTTAGAAACAAATCGTCACTTTCACACACATGTCGCACATGGATCGAAAGATCTATTCTTTATGCACTAGGTGGTATCAATAACATGTTTCAAAGATCATTACGAAAAGTATTTTCCAACGTTTTCTATACCAACCCATGTTTTTTATGGAAATTAGGCCATGAGAAATGTCACATGACTTGACGAGATCTCGCGTTACCGAAGGTATTTCCCAACGTTATGACGTAGGCCGGCGAGATTTTAGTCACGTGGCATTGGAAGGCGGGGCTATCAAAAAACTAGAGTAAAACAAAGTAAGTTTGAAAAAATATGTTTTTAATGATTGTATTAGTTGGTTGGGGCATGTTATGTATGTTCATCTTGTGCATAAAGAATAGATCTTTCGATCCATGTGCGACATGTGTGTGAAAGTGACGATTTGTATCTAAAATATCAGTTTGAAGTGCGCTCCGGGCGCGGGTCGCATATTTCCCGCATATTATAGAGGGCCGGAGTTCTGACGTTAATCGACGACAGACCGATATGAAAAAAGTCGATAAAACGTCAGAATAATTCGGAATAACTGGTACGTTATACTTAAGTATGAGAACACTTGGTTCCAGACAGAGTGTTTCAAATGTACGCCTTAAGTATCTTTAATGGACCACGATTTTCGCCTGTGTCCTTCATGGCAAATCTGTTATAATGTTTTGAATCACCAAAAATATAACCTCATTTAAGATTTAAATGCAGTTACGTACATTATAATGTTAAAGTCAGATTTCATAGATTAGAACTTTTATTTCCTGTTGTTTTAGATTGTTTTATTTTACGAAAAGCACTTAAAGAAAAAGACAGAGTTGATTTGTACAAAACTAGCTGGATTGCCAAGGCGACGGTCGTCTTGGGAACATGTTCCTAAGATCAGTATACAATCTAGCCTTATCAGATATCGCTCGCCACCTTCCACCATTAGCTTATTGAATTAACATTTATCAATTTTAAACCTCTGCAGTGACCGCTAGGAGGTACCAAAAGGTCGCGTTCTGTCAACCACGACTGTCTGTCATAATGACCATTATGGAAATCATTACGCCATAAAGATTAATCACCGGCAAGATCGGTACAGTGCATGCCGATATTGGAAGTAGTCCGTATCGTACGTTCGTCGTCTGCCATCCGGGACGTGTTGATACCAGCGTGGTCTCTTTCAGCGGTGTCTTCTCGCACGGTCGAGTCTTATCTGATTAGATAAGTCGCGTGCCATAGGCCTTCTCTGTTACGTGGTGCGCAATACAGCCGTGTTTGTTTATCTATCACTGATCTGAGTAGTATCGGCGCTTTGTCAATTTTGCGGGCCATGAATTTAATCATTTAACGAGGCAAGGAAACCTGTGTAATGACTCTCTGATCCGACGGGGGCAGATGACATCTAATCTAAATCCGGTTCATCGTAAAACGGAAGGGAGGGGACTTACGTCGCAAGAGCTGGAATCACGTCAATTCCTTTATTGTATACATGTGTTTATTTAGGTGAAGTATGTTTTAAAAGATACAAATCTATTTGATTCAGGAGATAGAAAAGTAAAAAAATACCAAAACGAACAAACAAACAAATGTATACAAATAATGTTATCAAATAGGATACGATACAGTAGTGATATAAAATAGTGTGGTTATACAGTGCATGCATATATACTAACAAATTGCATCAACATATATTTGTTAAGGATTCCTGGCAACTGCAGGCAAAGCACCATAAATGCAGTATAAACCTGCCTTAATTTCGTTTTGGATTTAAATGTAGGGGTTGGTTACAGCAACCTTATTGTGATTAGAGGTCAATGTTTCGAATCTCGGTCAGGACAAGTTGCGTTATACAATTTGTTTATTTCATCTGAATGTATTTTTTTCAGATATGTTACTCAACGTGTCATTTGTGTATTGAGCCTGTGTATAATGGCGCTGTGCTACATTTTGTCTTTTTGTGTTTCCGCTTTGGTAATTTTGTCCCTATGTGCTGGCGCTGTGGTAAATTTGGTTATTTGAAGTGCCGCTTGGATGACATTTGTCCATGTGTGTTGATGCTGTGGTAATATCTGTTCATGTGTATTGACACTGCGGTAATATTTGTTCATGTGTGTAGACGCGGGGGCAAAGATTGTCTATGTGTGTAGACGCTGTCGTAAATTTTGTCATTGTGTGTTGCCGCTGTGGTATATTTTGTCCTTGTTTGTTGACGCTGTGTTATAATTTTTGTCCTTGTGTGTTGCGGCTGTGGTAAACTTTGTCTTTGTGTGTTGCCGCTGTGGTAAATTTTGTCTTTGTGTGTTGCGGCTGTGGTAAATTTTGTCTTTGTGTGTTGCGGCTGTGGTTCCTTTTCTTTTTTCGTTCATGATGTTGTATTGTTTATACTTGTGTATTGACGATGTGTTTTTGTCCGTATGTGTTGAAGCTATGGTATAGTTTATATTTTTTCCTTGTGTGCTGACGCTGTGGTAAGTTGTGTCCTTTTGTATTGAAGCTATAGCAAACTCTGTCCTTGTGCTATGGTTTTTGCGCTGATGCTGAAGTTTATTTTGTCCTTGCGTGCTGATACTGTTGGTTAGTTTTCCGTTTAGTTATCTTTTACCTTACCCTCAGCGTAATCATCTTGAAGTAAGTCGGCTTATGACTTCACTATGACGTCACCATCGCGGTAAATTTGCACATGCCTAAACTTTAGCGAAATAACAACTATATTGACAGAGTATAAGAGGAAATTGAAAGAGACATGCGTCTACGGCATAAATACATTTTTGGCAAGTTAATATTCATATAGAAGACGTTGAAATAGAGTAGCTTTTTCCACACACTTCACATGTGTATATACGGTTTTGTTTTTGTTTTCATTTTTGTTTTACATAGGGAAAACGTTTATCTCACTAGGGAAAAGATAACCCCGTCTTTACTTACCTAGATCACATACGCAGTAATTCTGATAACATCAAACTGTGTCATACATTTCATACGCCCATGACAAATGTGCAGTGCAGTGTATTAGGGTTACAACTTATTTTCACGGTAGAAAAGTGTGGGAGAAAAATGATCAAATCGCTCTTTCGGGTGCAGATAACTATATAGAAATCTCAACCCTCGGGATGAGATATTTAAAGTTTACCGTCAGCAATTGTCCGTGCTTAAACTAAACAATCATCCTCCGGTTGAGATTTCCCTATCTACAGTGATAGATTATATCAATCTGACTCCCTCAGATTGTTTGCAAGCCCGCTCCAATCTACAAGTCAACTACAGACGTTGGTCAATGACCATGAACTAAAAGGGTGTGAGGTGTATCACGTCATATTATCGTTAAAGCGCGTATGACATGCATCATTATTATTTTCATGAACATTTCTCGCAATCACATTGATCGGATCCTATACACGTGACCAGTCCTCAAAAACTCATGTAGACTGGTTATCCGGTGAATATCGATTTCTAAATATAGCCTGTATGGAAATTCCCCGGAACCTGTCGTAGCGCATGCGCAGTTAGACTGGAACGCGATCTGTCAGACGACATTATATAAATATGACATTCATTAGCAGGTGACAGTGAATATTGTCAACCCGAGAAAACCATTGTCCCCCGCCTCAGTCAATATCACTCTTTCAGGTTCATATCACATCTTATTCACCAGCACAAAAGTTCATAATTGTATATTATTATATGCATGAAAAATTCTCGCAATCACATTGGTCGGATCATATACACGTGACCAGTCCTCAAAAACTCATGTCGACTGGTTATCCGGTGAATATCGATTTCTTAATATAGCCTATATGGAAATACCACGGAACCTGACGTAGCGCATGCGCAGTTAGACCGGAACGCGATCTGTCAGACGACATTACAAGATGGCTGCTGGCGAACGTTTCCCCTCCGTTACATCCGAAAATTACCAAAACTATTCAAGGATAAAGATGCTGTTAACATAAAACAAAAGGTCATTGAACACGCAGTGCATGTCCTCCGTGCTTATCTTAAGAAAAAGAACATAGACGATGTTTTCGAAAGCTACGATGCTGAACTGTTTATTTCAAACCTGGCTTAATTTTACACGGAGGCTCGCGTACAAAAATTCAGACCATTGAGTTTTGTTTTGTTTTATTTTATTGTTGAAGCATATAATAAAACAGTTATGGGCTTTTGTCCATAATTATATAATATGTTACAGTCTGTTAAATCGTCTGCTAAGTATGAAGTTGGTAGGTGTCTATAGCATGGGATAAACGTTTCATGTCCCCATCTTTGCGATCTAATGGTGTATTTATATAAAGTTTGTATTTCAAGATTGACCAAACAAGTTAAAAAGATACCGTTGTCTTTAAAACAATCATTTCATAGTATTATTATTGCAAAGACGGTTTGCGACAAACCACTTGCGCACGTCCCGGTATGGTAATAGACGTTATGACATGTGTCACTACACATATCGGTGATCTCACAATAACTGTTCCCACGACCTACTGACATAGTGACAATGCCAGCAGCCGACATGTACAGATAACACAATGCACCTCACAGCACCAAAGAGTTACAGGAAGTGTATACGGTTACTTCCGGTATGTGAAGACTTCGGGTGTCTATGGGCGTGATATTCTCCGTCGTACGTGTAACATGTAATGTTTCCCTTGTGGTCTGAAGACTGCGCGGTGGGAGTCTGTGAAGTGATACACATGGTGGAACTGTCGTGCACATATGGGTTGTGACCCGCACAGAAACTCTATAGCATCAGTTACAGACGGGTTCTCCTACTGACCTCGTGCTTCATCGAGATACCACACGCACAGACATTCAGTAATACCGTGTAGCGACAGGTGTCCAGGGCACACAAACTGTTACATGCTGTTCCTCAGCGAGTGGTCGTTGGGTTTCTCTTTACCAAACATTTAGGTATCCAAACAGGAACACAACGTGCCACGACAAAACAAAAGCAGCTACGTATTGGAAACGGTTTTACCGATTTTGCTGTAATTTTGATAAACCATTTCTAAAAAGATAACCACACCTTGCCTTGCCCTTTGCGGGAGTTTTATGAGAAATAATAAAGATAAAACGAATAAAACATAAAACATAATCAACAACATTTTGTGTGTGTAATATTTCAGCCAAATACAAATATTTTAATCACCGAGTATAAAATTCTGAAACCAATCTTATCACTGTAAATATTAATCCCTTGTTCACAGTCGTCAGTACCGATGGAGACTTTGTAATCTAAAGGAGAAGAAGCAAGGCGAGGACAGGATTCAAATCCTGAACTTCTGAATGTTGCACTATCGCTCTAACCGACTGATCTACCCGGTCTCAAAATCTCAAAAGACAGTAGGGTTATTCAAATTCTTATTCATATGAACTAAAACTAACAAAATAGTGACGCTTTAAACATATTTTTGAGCGTTTTCTCCAAAATCTAGGTCACTCTGATGTTCATTTTGATATGTAATATCATGGAAAGTCGAGTTAGATTCTCTATTTTTTCATAGAGCCTCACATAAACAATCGTTTACGTTTGAAACTGAGGGCACTTATTATTTTATGGAAGGCCGGTCAATACAAATAACAAAAAACATGTAATTTGAAGCTATTATACCAAAACAGCCGTCCTGACTATATTCGTTTTGAGACTAGTAGAAAGGTTACGAGAATTAACCCATCCTATTGTTCGTGACGTCATGAATAATGAATTTCACAGAGTCGGTTTGGTACATTGACGCCATTAACAATCGCTACCCGGGCTTACATTTCGGAAATAAGAATTTTGTGCAAATTATTTCAACTAATCAATCAACTACCCGTTGTATCTTACAAAATCAATTTACATGTACATGTGTAATATCAATTCAACCCTAGCAATGGACTTATTGTGTCGGTAACCCGCGTCTATTTAAAACGGGAGAGGGCTTGGGGTATGGATGATGTGGTATTGGTAATACATTGGTAACGCAATTTAAATTGACCTAGATCTACATATTGATTGTAGAAATTTTAAGAAGAAATTTTTTAGAAGACCTTTTTTTAGAAAATCACACAGAATGTCCCTATACAGTTTACAGGAAACGACGATATGAATGAATGAATACATTAATAACATAAATGAACGAAGAAACAAACAAATAAATAAATAATAAAGGGGTTAATAAATGAAGAAATAAATGAATAAATGCATTAAATAAAATAACATAAATCGACATGTATATGCATATACATATATATGTTTGTGTAACAAATTGTTCTTATTCAAACAATTTAATGAATACCAACTCAAGCAAAAAATGAAGTGCATGATCTCTTTGTCAACTATTGAGCACACATGTATTACATTTTCATTCTTTTGTCACAAAATACATATATAGTCCTGTGCAATCGCGCAGGTCGAGCAGACCTCGCTGGTAGGGGGACCCCCAACCCTTGGAAAGCTTGACTTGCGGCATTGCACAATGATTTCAAATTTCAAGTTTTCATGCCTAGAAACTGTAATGCAAAGATCTGTCAGTATATTTGTTTTATTTTGATATCTTTGAAAATAACTTTGTAAAATATTCTATAGTTTACTACTATAAGAAGCTGTCTGCCACTACAAAATACTTATTATGTATTGTTTTCTATATAGGAAATACAATTTTACTGATTAATTATCGAATATGATACACACATATCCTATTCTGTGCTATCTGCACCGTCACAGGATTGATTTTTTTTCATTTTTTATTATTTTTCTTCCATTTTTAAAGGACCCCATTGGAAATAAGCCACTTTGTGGCTTTATGGGTAATCCTAGGTAAATGGCAATCACCCCCACTCCTATTATGCGATCTATTTATTTATATATACCTTCATTTACTAAAATAGTCTTTCTCATTTTGTCTCATTTTATAGTAATATCTGCCTTTTTTTTACAGTGTATCAGACTTTTTTTTAGATTTTTGTACTCTGTGATATATGTCAATGATTGAATTAAAAAAACTTTTATTAGGTCAGATCTATTATTATTCTCAGTCTTAATACAAAATACTCTTTTTTATTTACAAGCTGCAATGTGATTTTAATTATATATGTTATTCTAAATTGTGAAATCTTGTAATAACATGCCTATTTTACCTGAATAAATATTATTATTATTATTATAACTATAATTCTTGTCTAATAATACTTAATACTAATTGTGTCCGTTATTATTATTATTATTGCTATTTTCGTGTTTCATGATCCATCAAGGATGTCAATGTTATCATTATATATGATCTGTGTAATATACGTCTCTGTTTGCTTACTAAATGTACATATGCTATAGATACCGATACATAAAGTACAGTTTCTTTCTGTGCCTTGAGCAAGTCTATGCTATTTTTATCTGAAGTAGTGTTGGTGCTTGCGAAGTGGATTTTGACGGTGACTGCAGGTTCTTGAAGAAACGACGGCATGTAAGCAGGTGCGTGTGAACCATGCATAATGCAAAGGGTAACACATAGCGTTATATCACTGTATACATAGTTGCATAGTTTTACTAAATAAGGAATGACTATCATAAAAAGCTTGTAGACAGCGCAGCATAGTTTGTGCTGTAAACAATATTTATTTTTAGACAGACAGTGATCACATGACTACGTACTAGCTAAGTCATGTGACCCTATGGCCTCGAGGACCATAATGAGAAACAGAGGGGTATGTTTCTGTTGTTTTTAGGACAACACGTAGTAAATTACACACATTAAAGCATGAGATAGCTATATTAACAACTAAAGGTTTCAAATATGGCAATCGGTCCCCACGAAATGAAATAAGAGGCAAATATCCAGAAAAAAATCTTACGAAGCAGCGTACCGGTAGTGTCCAAGATGGCGGTAACTGGTCGAGTGTGTCTGTTTGTTGCGAATATTTCGTCGTAGGCTAGTACCTAGCGAAATTTGCACTGCATGTGGCAAGGAATGACAAATTGGTATAAAACAGTAAATTAAATTGCACATGTTCTGAATGAAGTTGAATACGAGATTGTGCAAGTTCAACGCTGAAGTCTGGTTCTACAGCAGGATTCAACACGATGGGCCTCTTTGTTGTGCAACGCCACGTAAACGAAATATTTATTTGATATAAAACAATTTCGTTGAAATGAAAACGTGATATGTTGAATAACTAATGAAAGGTTAAACAAGTCTAAATAAATAAAAATGGTAAAATAAACGATGGTAAAGACGAAAAATTAATGCCCCGGGTGAGGATCGAACTCACGACCTTCAGATCGCTCTGTATATTTGTGATTATGAGACTGACGCGCTACCTACTGCGCTACCAAGGCACATATGTGGAGAGAATTTGATTAAAAATATGAACTCAACTCTCAAAGTAAAAATATGCTTTCTTGTTATCTCGAAATAACTGTAAACATTCAACAGTATAATCATTATCTCTGATACTGTTCTTATTGTTAACTAAGTATATTGAGTCAGTTAGGCTAATCATGCCGGGCACAGTTCACTTCTTACTCCAGAAACTCAAGATGGCGGACGGGTAACTGTCAAAACGTCTATAGAACCAGCTAGCAGAGCAAATTTTATACCAATACAATGTATACATTATGACAGAGATACTATGATCATACTTATATATATATATATATACGTATCTGATTAAACATTGTATTGGTATAGTTTTGTCGACCGCTAGCATCTCTCTCAGATCTAAATCTGTCTGATTTAGACATTCTATAAACCACATGATCGGGAGTTACCTCTCTTTGTCTGTCAGGGTTAATTAGATGTATAGCACATAAAGGAATTTTGTTTAACAACACGTCGTTAAATAGCGCTTTCATCTCATATATACATTAATTATCTCTCATTAAACAGTATTCATTCATATAGTAACGCTACATATCTATCACTATATTTGTACATATTGTAAATTTCATTTAACGCGACATGTCATTCTTATTTAAACTCAACACCATATATTAAAGTGGAATAAGTTTATAAATGTACACCTATAATATAAATCTAGTAACAAGTTTCGAGTATGATCATTTTCTGACATATTCTCACAAGTACTGAACTATGGGTTTATATCCAAAATATTGCTAATATTTAGTTGCATGACAGATGCTTGTTACGCACTAAGACAACTCTGTACGTTACAAACATACTGCACGTCTACTAAATTCTGACACTGAACGTCTCCTGAATTCTGACAATGGAGGTACTAGATTAATTTTACTGTATTTACAATTAACAATTTTAATGAGTGGGAACGAGTTGTATTAATTCTTGAGTTTAATTTATATTTAACTGTAAGGTGACTTGACTTACCTCATATTTGTGAAATATTGTAACATGTGTCATCTTGCACATTTGCAATCGGGACAATAAGAGATTAATTTCACCATATTGGAAATGTCTGATTAACATTGGAACACTAAAGAGTTGGTGGGGTGGGGTTCGTCATATGGTTATGGATTCAGTGTCCATATAATATGTCCAGGGGAAAAAAAACACTCCTCGATTCTCAGCCTCTCCCATTGCATGTTATCCCCGAAACCTACAAGAGTCCCGTAAATGTCACTCATGTTTTACCATTACAATGCTTATTAACCCTTTGAAGTCCATGTTGAACTATTACATATAATTGCGCAAAACAGTAGCTGATTTGAAACTGTTATCACATAACTTTTCCTATTATGCATAAGTACCTATTCTAATGACGTAATAAAACAGATAATTCAGATCACACGTACACGTGTAACAAAATTGCCTAGACTATCCTAAATAGCTCATTTTCGGGAGTGGCGTTGTCTTAATGTATAACGTAAACAAACGAATAAACAATGTGTTGTACATTGCGACTAGTTATCTGTGTGTCACGTGTCTACCTGATGAATCGTTCAAATTGAAACAATAGGTAAACCCGTTTAATCAATCACCGTCGTGTGTAATGGAAAGTTATCTCCCTTGATCCGCGCGGATAACGACTAAGCCTCTTATCCTGTTATCATAGGGTGAAGCGTGGGAACCTATTGCAGTGTTTACTTTGAGATCAAATTTAAATTATCAAGTCAAACAAATCAGGTGAGACACATGTTTGTAAGCCGGGCGTACTTTCGCTGTCTGACCCGTGGTAGAGATAGCCCGAAGGTTGTTTCAGTACTATTGCTGAAACAGACGAACGCCCGCGGGACTAGACAGAACGGATATTGTGGTTTGACCCAACATTCTGAGTATTGTGCTCATGAATATAGAAATAAAATCTAATTTATTTCAATCTTTCAAAGAAATCCAACGTGTTTCATGGAGAAGAGCCGCAATACTGAAAACAGTAAATGATGAATTCAGGAAATGTAAAGCAGATACGTATATAACTACACATTTACGTCTCTGTAAAGGTTTAACATATTTCAAAGAACTAGAGCATCTAAGTTAGTAACATGTGGTCAGAAGGTATCACAGATTTTCAAGAAATATTTGGAAATGAAGAATAAGTACGTTTATATCGATAGATCGCTCTAAAAGTACACGAAATCTTCGTGCGTTAGGATTCGGATTTCTATTAAACCTCTAATGAACTAGAATTACCGCCAACTCTGTTACGTAATTTGTGGAATCTTTAAAATATGGTAATGTTAAGCTTTAATGCATGTTTACATTTAAGCCAGACCAAACTAGTGTTTTAAATACAGGATCTGTGTTGTGGAATAGAGTTAACATCAATGCTATCATTAACAAGTCCCGCGATACATGTATATTAACGTTTGGCAAAAGGGAAATAACTCCTGTACTTTTTTTGTACAACTTGCTGGATCTGAAAACAACGTTTTTATTTAAGAAAAAAAAAAGGATTGCAAAAGATCAGTATTGTATAGACACAAAACTAGTAAATTAGGTTTAAAGAAATGGTAAGCTATTTTTTTTTTTTAATTTAAGATATTTACAAAACATGTTTTTGGATCTTATCCAGCATCTGGAACAGGAATTGAGACGCTGTACTAATGAAGCAACCTCAATGTGTACTATATGTCACGAACAATTAACAGTAAAACACCTGTTTTATAGTGCATCGACCTTCAGCCAACACTGGACACTTTTATAGTAATATAACAAATCTTAAATCTCTCTTCAAAACGGTAAATATCAAAACAAATCTAATCTATATACATGAAAACTGCTTTTCAAGTTGACATGTCTTTTATTTTTTAGTTTGTTTGATGTCATTTACTTTTGCGTGTTTTATTTTCCTTTATTTGTCTCTTAAGACCTCGTCTGTATTGATCGGAGCTCAATAAATAAATAGAATTGTCACTATAAAATGTTTTACCGTTTTATAAAAGTTTTTAATAAAATGCAAATGCTCTTGGTCGGGTACAGTCCACGTACAGGACAGACGAACATGGCGGTCATTCCTCCCACATCTTTCACTTACACAGTAACTGCTGTCCCGTCAGTGATATTTCTTTGATACAAGTAATAGAAGGGAACACTTCTGACCACATATGCATATACTACTCTCTGGGTTTATACGTCTCTGATTTGACGAATTTATTTGACGAATTCTAAACCGTTGACACGTTTTAACAACTATATGGAACCGCGATTTACTTATTTTAAAAGTGCAAAACGTCGTATCGCTTTTCAAATTTCATAACTAATATTTGTGTAATCTTCATTTAATGCCAATATATTGCAGTAATACAAATAATATACATAATACAAGGATTCGAAAACAAGTACATGGTACATATATAAATTCGTCTCCTTATATTCATTAAGTAGCGATAGGGCGCCGTTGATTGTTGGTGCATAAATACTGAAAGGAAATAAGGGGGTGGGGGTGGGGTGTGGGGTGTGTGTGTGTGTGTGTGTGTGTGTGTGTGTGTGTGACTTAAACATTAACTATTAACTAATCTTGTTTAGCACTTAGGTCATAACTGGTAACTCATTGTAACCTTCAGGTGTAGTCCTATATCCTAGCACTTCCAATAAGATCCAACCATACACAGTTATTTTACCCACGAGAGATGTCATGTGCTTGTTTGTTACTGTAGCAGGAACCAAAGTCCTTGGTGTAATGCATAGTGTACATTTGTTAATTAACCCGACAATCACCTTGACCTAGGTACATCAAGAGATGACGCAGTTTGCTTTAGAATGATGTTATAATTAGTCGTATTTGATACAGAGGCGGATCCAAGGGGGTGTCACCAGCGCATGTGACGCCCCCCGCCCCGGACATTTTAAAAATCATGCCCTTGACTTTTCAAAAATCATGTGTAACATCTATCGTGTGACACCCGCAGCTCCGTTTGGTGTGCAGACGTATATTCCAATAGTAGCAAGTTTATCTGAATTGGCATCCTCCTCCCCGGAGAGGTATATACTGGCTGTACACGTCTCTGCCCTACCCCAACCTTCCAAAAGGTATGCAATAACAGATATACCTCACCAATGATACACACTCATTGTTTTTTACAAACATGTTTGAACTACCAGCACGGAATCTAGTCCGTGCTACCAGTAAATGTACTTAACGCGACACACGTGGACAGGCGATAACTTTGAATTTCTTAATTGTTCAAAGCATTGTTAGCTTCACATTCTCACAAGCCTTATGTCTGCAGCATTTCTTTGTCTAAATACAATTCATAACATAACACAAGGACAGTTTATACGTCCCTGCATAACCTGAATGCCTTTGAATTTGCAATGCTAATATTAAGATTTATTAAAACATGAAAATGGTTTTGAAACAGGTGAAAATTTATTTTCAAATTAACAGGTCACTGGTGTAACACTCTTAAATCTGATTACGTTTTGAACAATTAGCGATGGGAGTCTTAGCGATCAAGGGAGTTCGTTATGTCGAGGATATCCCCCGCGGAGAGATTGTACATCGAGGACCCCCAACCTGCGGGGTACCATTATAATTGTATATCAAAGACAACTCCCCGCAGGGTACATTCAGAGAATTATAACTTTAGGTAAAATGTAATCGCTGACAACTGATAGAGTCGCAGGGTATCTTGAGCAAATCGTTGTGATATACTTTTCAAGATATATAATATATACGTCTTTGCTTAATAAGGATAGGAAATGTTATAATAAATAGCACAGATGTTTCACGAATGTCGATAAAGATAATTGCGGGATGGCAATGGTAAAAGTATAAATGTATATATATAAAGAAGGGGACTGGAAGAGATTGTTAGTTATGTACCCATGACCGACGCAGATGATGAAACTTGTTGTTTTGTAGATTGTCATTTAAATGATGCCATATATTAGGAATTCACACTTCCTTGTACATTTAAATCCAGATTATATAGTACGTTTTACCCAACCTAATATCTGAAGATACAACTACCTGCTGTTTTCTTGATAGTGTGTGTACATTAACATAAAACTGTCTATATATGATAATTGTGTTTTATCATCGCTTCGGCCTACACTAATTAAACCAATGACCAGTTTGTTAAATACCCATGAACCTTATACGATATAATTGTGTGTATTGGTAATTAATATGCACAATTTATACGCGAATTTGATTATGACTCATTTTAAAAATAAAATGAAATTATCTTAACATAACAACGTGTTTCCTTGAAATATCACTTTATCTCATTTATTGTATATGCCACACAATTAGATTAGATGCTATCTAAGTCCGGGTATATACCAATGTCAACATGTAACAATACGATTCGCTCACAGGCTGTTTTATATAAGTTCCTTGTTTAATTAAATAATATTAATAAATAAATATATGAACGAATCAATTTATATACAAACCAGTAGTGAGAGATGTTTAAACTGACTTGATACATATTACCAGAATTATAGAATAATTTTATATATGTTTAATCAGCCTTCGGTTACAAGCCAACCGAGGGGAACGCAATTACAACAGCTTATTTTATATACAGTGTGTAACTTCTGTTTGTTGATGGGCATTGTATGTTTATTGTGTTATTGTTTCTTGGTGACTGTTTGTTGTGATATGCAAATTTTCATGTTCCTGTCTTGATCGCCCTAAAAATTTAGCAAATTTCTTCGCCTATTCCGTCTTTGCATATTGCAGAGTTATCTTCTCTTGAGAGCAGGTATTGATTGTTACGTCATTGGTTTGTATGAGAAAATTACGTCGTTTTCTCAAAAATTGATGACGTTTCTCTCACAAACAAATGACGTAACAATCAATACCTTCTCTCAAGAGAAGATAACTCTGCAATACGCAAAGACGGAATACATATATTAAACAACAATTTTCACTGTATCAATACTGTATCAATTGTATCAATACTGTAGCATGTCAACGTTGCAGCACGTTTCCGTACAGAACAACTGCATAATCTACATATGAAATATTGTCAAGGAGACATTGCCTTGTAGACGCTGAATTAGACAGGAAAGGACATGTAATTTAATTTTGACCTGGTAGAATAGATATGACTAACACATGTCTGTGTATTATGGTGGACTTGTTTTGCAAACGTTTTTTACCCTCGTTAAAATTTCCATTAAATACGTTAACAAATATTCTGATTATTTCTTCAATAATCCAAACCAATCCATATTATGACGGCAGGTACAAAAAAATACACGCATTCATTCCCGATATGGTTCAACTTTTCATTATAATTCATTACCTTTGAGTTGGTAAACACGACTGATATGTACAAATTACAACCGTTTATAACGGATCATATTGCTTAAAACTAATTAAGTTAAAATGAATATCACAAATTAATCGTGATACACAAATCAGTACTCTTAAAAACGTCCTATACAATTTCTGATACTGATAAGGGGTTACAAACTCTGTATGGAATAGGATTTCGCGTTTCTTGATTACCAAAATACATGTTCGCAGAAGTGTTTTACTAAATAATCCTGGATATTTAGTTGTCTCCCTTGGACCATTCGTCTAATCAGAGACGTATATATACGTCTCTGGTCTAATAAAAATAACGGCTTGAAATAAGATGTAAGTAAATATTTTATAAGAATTATAAAAAAATTAAAAAAATGTATTAATCACTCTTGTTGATAGGGTTGGACGCATAGCGGATTTTGATATGGAAAAAACGGAGGACCAGGAGAAAAATTAAGCGGTCGGGCAGGTGACGGAATTCAGGACATGTACATCGAACAAATACAAAACCTACAACACAACTAACTTTCACTGCTTTTTACCCGTTTTTATCCTATAGCAAATTCTAAAAAAACACTGTACATAACAACGCACTACAGCACAAGACCACAACCAAATCCGTAATTGTTAATATTGACGGAGGAAGTTTCTCAGATGACGGTGGAGATGAATAATGAAACCCTGGCCATGTTGGTGAAACGCAAAATGCTGTTCCCACTTCGCCAACCGACCATCATATATAAATTGAGGTACCATTGTTCGGTGTTTTTCTGACATGGGGTTGCTTTACCAATTCTGTTACGCGACCTTATTATTATAATGCAAGGAGCTTAACCGTGTTTTAGTACATCACATGATAATTTCTGGGACAGCTATTGGATAAGTACCCTTGTTCTATTTGGTATAGTTAGCATCCGCCCTTGACGACGGGAATTATACCTGGAGACGGGCACTATACCTTTTTTTGGACCGCTGAGACTGCGGGAAAAGTAGCGTGACGCTAAGAGTTGCGCCCCTTCTCCTAGGGAGCGCAGTACATATTCTACTTTCACTTCATTGTTGTCGTCTGCCAAAATTGCTTCGAGATTCGGGACCGGGAATGCCAATTGCTTCGCAGAGGCTCAGCAATGCATAAAGACGAAGCAGGCGACACAATTTGCCGTCGCAGTCCTCAAAGACTTCCTACTGGAAAGGGGAACCGTATGTGACCTAGCGGTGATTCAATCCAGTGAGTGTGAACAGTGTTTTGGCGGATTTCTATGCCAATATACGCAACAAAAAAGGTGAGATCTACTCAAAAAGTTCTCTTATTGACATCAGGCAAGGTTAGCGGCGGCATTTACATAACCATCATGTGACAGAGATTTCGACATTCCATTGTTTGTGCACCTTCTTTCAATTTTAGTAATTGTACCGTTACAATTAACAACAACTTATGAATCAAAACTTCATATGTTACGTTCAAATTTCCAGCTGTTGTTAATTATTGAATATGTTATCAATGAAGTTCCTCATGTTTGTCTTTTATTGTCAAACGACAAGTCACAGTCATGTGGTGTACTAAATCTATTATGACTCTTTCCCTCGGGAACAGTTTACTTATAGTGTTGTCTGGGGAGATATAGTGCCCACCCCAGGCAACACTATAAGAGAACAGTTCCCTCGGAAAAGGGCCATAATAGAATAATAAAACCCGAAACCTATACTTATATGGTTGTGAAGGGAAACAGGAATTACGTTTGTTACGTAGCTTGTTGGAGTTCCTCTCGTACCCAGAGTTACAATTGATAACGATTGGATTAACGATTGGGCCATGACATTCAAACTGCAATGAATGCCATATTATTTCATACACATGTCTAGCGGCAATAATACCATGTAGTGGTAAATATCTACGGTATAGCAAACATCTTTGTGTTTCGCAATAGTTCGTTTTTGGACGAATTTCTGAAAAATAGTGGGGTGTCATACACATGTTTTGAGAATGAGTTTTAATGGTATATTTCACGTATATAAACAAATGTCGGTGCCCAGATTTCTCGTGATTCTACCTACATTTTACAATAGAAAGTCCTTTCGCATATTAAACGCCCTCGTACCTATACACATTATTATTACTTATAACTCTCTTGTAAAACAAACAAAACTGGTTCTAAACGAGTTCTCTCCCTTTACCCAATTATGCAGAGTAACGTATGTCACTTGCCTACAGTATGGTCGATATTGTTTACATTGCTTAAATTAACCCCATCTGCATGTCATAAAGGGGCTATTTAATCAAATAACACCTTTAAAATCGAATAGATACTGAAAAGATGTATGTATGTAATTGATAATGACATGACCTGGAGCCAACGTCCAGTGTAGTCAGTTTTATTTAGCACCGACTTTCCCAAAAGATATGGCTACAACCGAAAAAACACACCAATATCCGGGGCTTTCAGTGAGACGACCGACAACACAGTGTCAGTGAGTCTGTACACAATACAACTCAAGCAAGTACACTTTGTATCAGAAGATATAAACCTGATCAGATTTGAATTAAAAGACAGGTTCAATTAGAGTATGCACGCACGCAAGAGCGTAGGGAGAGTTTGAAACCACACGTACAATTACTCGGTTATAACGATGATTAAGATATTGTTTGGAAGATTCAGAATAAATGCATATATTTGTATTCCAAAGAAGTTAGGTAAATAAAGTGATAACTCGCTAATACGCAATGCTATCTCATTTAGGAAAATCGGTTTAGCACACTGTGACAAATTACAAGCCTTGTAGATAATATAAAGGCAAGTTTATATACCGTAGGTATGTTGATAACGGGGTTGGCATTTAAACTTTTTAAGGCCTCGTCTCAATGGCTTCATCTGTTGTGAATACTGAACGATCAATCAGGCAGTGATAACAATGGAAAGATCTCAAAACTGTATCGGCAGTCAAATGGGACAGATGCTATCTGTATTTATCAGGATCGAAGCTGATTTTATCTTAGAAAGAATCTTGTTTAATGTGCATTGTCAGCGGATCTCGTTGGAGCATGCCTATAGTGATAGGAAAGTAAGGAGTTTCCAAGTCATGGAGTGACAGGGTTCAAAACACACAAAAATGTCATTGAATGCTATTTCTTCTGTCATTTTGGTATCTTCGCATTTCTGTTTAATTGAAAATGTGCAATTATTGGCAAACATAGTGTTCGTGAACCATCAAGGGCAGATAACTCCAATACACCTATTCCGCTGTCTTGTAGGTAGCCAGGCAATTTCAGTCACTAATGAGATTTCTCGTTTAATAAGCTGACATTTAATTTGTTTTGATTTATTTTGCTGTTTTAGATTACGGAAGAGGTTCTCAGTGGAGACGAGAGAAACATATCCGAGCAGAATGCGGCAGAGTTAAAAAGGTCCCGTCCATCATCAAATTATCGAATATCGTTTGAGATTGGTAATGGAATGTAGCGTGGTTAACTGACCTCTCAAATAGATACCGTATGCTATGTTACGTCATTATTTTTCATTCATTGGCGGTTAACAATTACACTGACGCCAAATCAATTTACAAATCATGGCATTTTACTTTGTCGCGGATCGTCGTTCTCTCTCACTGAGAGGGTGATGGAATGTACATCATGAACGTTGAAAAAAAAATCCACTAAAAGCAGATCAACTTTGTTTTTCCCTTTAAATGTATCAAAATAACTCCAAAAAGCATTCATTTGTTTCAAATACACCTCTTATGCTCATTACACGAATACTGCAGTAACTAGGAGATAATTTGGTCAAAGGATGTAGATTTTGAGTTTGTGTGAGTTTGGACTTGAATGATGGAGTTTCGAGGAAGATTTGTAAAGTTTAGGTACAATGAGATAGTCTCCATCCTAATGAGGTAGGGTTGACAGTTATAACATGTTGGACTACATTTTACCGATTTGCCAACGTTTACGTACACCTATATGTAGGCAAAACGGAGCGAACATGGACATCTGCTATCCGGGCAGTAGTATGAGGAGTGAAATTCATTCCCATTCTCAAACTCATTACTACCCCTCACGATATCCCGCGATATTACCGTCGTCTAGATAGCCAATAACTTGTATCTGATTATCGTTACAGTAGATTTGACAACGTGATAAGCCGGCTATTTTTGTCTCGGTGTACCGGTTAATCGTGATGTATTATCACGGTAATAACGGATTTTATCATTACCTCATCACTATAAAAGTAGCGGAGATCTAACGCCTGCATTACAGTTTCGTGACATACAAGCTCCAGCTATTGACCTGGCCCATACCCCCGGACCCTCTCACACCTCTTAATAACAATTATAGGCATATCGCTGGCGATTTAGATGTCGAAACTCCATGACTGGATCAATGTTCTAAATTTTAACTTTTGACTTTTGATATTTCGAACTTGTGATATTATGAAGAATTCGGACGTGTTAATACAGCTGTAATTGTGTTAAGATTAGTTTGTTTCTTTAGATATCCTAAAAATATATTCCCTTTTTCACATTAACGTCACAGTTCGCGATTATTTTTTCTGCTATCGCTTTGTAGTATTTCTCTATGTAAANCCTCCCACCCCCACCCCCAGCCCCAAATAAAAAAAACCCAGAAATATAACAAGAAGGATCCGTCAAACAACCATTTCTTAGAATAAAATTAGAGCTCCTGATATAATATCCAAATATCATAATGTGCCGGTTTTTTTTTCAAATACACCCCATTTGTTCTATGCAGAGGATAATTGATCTACAAACGAAACCACATTTCCATTATTACATGACCCTAGACTTCATTGCTAAAAAAAAAACTTCTACTTTATGACCACCTGACGTGGTAATGTGAGCACTCCTCCTTTTCGTTTAGAACTGATATTCACCGATATGACCAAGCAAGACATGACAAATGAGACCAGACACACTTTGAGATCGGTCAAATGAGACCAGACCAGGCCACACCAGTCCAGACTATGTCTTGTAGGTTGCCACCCTGTTAGTCAACACAGCACGATTGAGGTGCTGTATTTATCAAAGGTTCTTGTAATCTATTTTAAATACAACAGATACAATGTTGTCTTTTTAGTATCAAAAACGGTCACGTTTGAGCCATTTGACTCGCTACATTGGTAGCATTAATTCACAAGGTAGGACCGTACTAGATTACCGATACACGATGATCACACGGTCATTTAATACAAATGTTTTATTATAGAGATTGATAAATGGTGGGGTCAAACTGATACATCAACTCGGGTCGCATTCGATCGATCTGTGGTTTGTTACTGTAGCATTGAACAACATAACAAACTAGTAATAGTTGTCTGTAGTTCAGAATGGGCTCGAACATTCCACATGTCGGAGGAAAATATTGTTTAAATCAATTGTGAATGTACGATGGTGTATAAAAAACCCAATGCACGTGACATTTTGAAATCGGAAATTGTTCTGGTGTTGGGATAATCGTCTACCTAACATGTCGTGACGCAAATTTTAATTGTTAATGCAAATTACCCAATTTTCATTTGTCGACTGACGGAGGTACACATGTTATTACCGTAGAAAAAATTTACTATAGAAGTAAATAAAAATCCAAATTAAAAAAATAATAATAATAAAGGAAACGCACTAAAAGACAAAATCTATTTTTATTCGGACTGTTAAAATGCAAATATTCTTAAAAAATAAACTTCTATCACCACAATTATGGAGCAAGTCTTGTTGGTCCAGATGTTAGCGCGCGGTGGCTCTTAATATGGGAGAAAACTGGAGTACCCGTAGAAAACCCACTTAGTCGGGCAAGTGACCTTGTACCTCATATCCACTGCGCCATCTGACCACCGCAAATATTCTTCATATTCGTGATCACACGAAACGCATGCGCAGTTGCTCATATAGTTTCTAAGATACGTAGTTATTGCAACTAAATTTCATGTAGAAATGCTACGAATGTGCATTTCAGCCCTAACAAATGAAACTCAATTGCTTTACAAACATTTTCTTTAAGATGCGCAATGTAAAATGTTTGTAAGCCTGTGTATACTACAGTGATTACTTATCCTATTGATTACATTTCTGTTTTTCTTCTTTGCCTGTTCAGTCACGAAGGTGTATATCTGCACACCACACGATTATCTATAGAGTCCGGTAAAAGAGGAAGGTGGTCCCAAATTAAACTGATTTATTAAATCTCGTATTGTTGTGCACAAAATGCAAGAGTGCGTTAAACCGAACAGAAAACTAAGGCCACGGTCATGAGGTCACGTGAGGTCACGTAGTATCAGGTGACATCCAACCAAACTAAGGCCAACAAATGGATATCACAGTAGTTGTCGATTTTTTTGTGCTGAATCTTATTTTGCCAAATCGGATATAGTGTTGTTTCATCGTTGCACCGTCTTATCTTCGTCGTATAAGTAACACGGAGACACCGGGTACGCGTATAATTTAATTAAGCGATCCGAACTGATGATATGATTTTATCTTTCTTTATTAAAATGCTGTAAAACCAAACTCCTTCTTGAACTATACATGGCCAGACAGAGATCAGCGTTATCAGCGATACAGTGTGGTATACTAAATATCTGGATATTCGTTAGACGTTTTGCCCTCAGGAAGTTTTTAATAATAATGATTTCGCATTTCCTAAATCAGCCGAATAATGTTCAATGTAAAAATTTCAAACGGAAAAAACCCAGAAGGGAAAATATTCACACAGAATACAAACTCAAAAGGGGAAACATGCACGCAACGGGAAAAATTCTTCACAAGACAAAACGCACAAACTCAACCCCTCCTCCACAAAAAGCCATGCTCACTTGTTATACGTGTCAAACCTATAAAGACAACGTTGGTATATTCTTGGTAAGTAAAACGTTATCGCTCATTGGTATCGACAAAATAATAATAATAAAACAAACACTTTGTTTAAAGAGAAAAAAAGTTTCCTATTTTCCGTATGACAACATATGTACAGGTTATGCATGTATTTCATATATCGGTCGTGAACCCAGTACACTGCATCGCCCCCATACTGGTAATAGGTTACCCACTTAACTGCTGTAGTACATCCATGTAGATACACCAGAACAATATGCCTAGGGCTATATGCCATACCCTTTTGTGTATTTTTGTCAAAATAGTTTCAAGACAAAACAGATGTTGAATATGTGTGTATATTTCGTTTCTAGTTCAAAGCCCTGTTTAGTTATAATACGTCCTTGACCGGTGAACGCATCATGCGGCTAGCGTGTAATTTATTTGTTAATGTCTTTTATTAAAATGGCATTGTTATATCATATTACAATGGATACAATTAGAACATTTTCATGTTATCATTTTGAATTGTGTCCGAAGCACCTTCAATGAATATTTAACAGCAAGATGTTATGATTTTATAGTTGAGTACATTTGGGCACTCAGCGAGAATCATCAGGAAACGTTTTAAGAATCTCTTCATCTGAACGTGATTATATAAGTATATACAGATATTTTTGTACATGACACTTTTTGTTTCCACAATTACTCTTTACAGCTGTGTAATTATATCTGTATCAACATTGCAGTGGTGATAAACGATACAAAACTATATTTCGAATGTGTTGCTTCAGAGGCTGTTTATGATATTGAATGTATATGTTAGCTAAATCTACCTCAGCTATCCTGTTAAGTGTTACGAAATGAACGTATAGCCTTTCCATGATTAGTGCCCGAAGTATGTTGGCATTCTGGAGCGATGGTCTTGTCTGCTGATTAACGGATACACCGGCATGCGTACACTTTTAAAAACATTTATATTTCATCTCTGTTTTTAAATAGTTTTCGATATGTCTTTTTCAGTTTGTGTGTTTTTTTTGCTAAAATTGCTGTCCTTGTGTTTTGACATTGTGGTATGTTTTTTCCTATTGTTTTGACATTGTCGTATGTTTTTCCCTGTTGTTTTGACATTGTCGTATGTTTTTCCCTATTGTTTTTACATTGTGGTATGTTTTCCCTATTGTTTTGATATGTCGTAGGTTTCCCCCTTATTGTTTTGACCTTATAGAAGCTGTTGCTACTGAGTGGATTTTGTTCTTTTGTTTTGATGCTGTGATACACGTTGATTTTATCCCAGTGTTTTCCACGCTGTGGTAGATTTTGACCTGACCTGGTATTTTGACGTTTTGGTAGATTTTGATCTGACCTGGTGTTCTGACGGTCTGGTAGATTTTGATTTGTCCTCATGTTTTGACGCTTTGGTAGATTTTGATCTGACCTCGTGTTTTGACGCTGTGGTAGATTTTGACATGACCTGATGTTTTGACGCTGTGTTAGATTTTGACTTGACCTGATGTTTTGACGCTGTGTTAGATTTTGACAATACCTCGTGTTTTGACGTTATGGTATATTTTGACATGACCTGATGTTTTGACGCTGTGGTAGATTTTGATCTGACCTGGTGTTTTCACGCTGTGGTAGACTTTGATCTGACCTAATATTTTGACGCTGTGGTAGGTTTTTGACATGACCTGATGTTTTGACGCTGTGGTCGATTTTGACATGACCTGGTGTTTTGACGCTATGGTCGGTTTTGACATGACCTGGTGTTTTGACGCTATGGTCGGTTTTGACATGACCTGGTGTTTTGACGTTGTGGTAGATTTTGACATGACCTGATGTATTGACGCTGTGGTCGATTTTGACATGACCTGATGTTTTGACGCTATGGTCGGTTTTGACATGACCTGGTGTTTTGACGCTATGGTCGGTTTTGACATGACCTGGTGTTTTGACGCTGTGGTAGATTTTGACATGACCTGATGTTTTGACGCTGTGGGAGCTTTTGATCTGACCTGGTGTTTTGACGCTGTGGTAGACTTTGACATGACCTGGTTGTTTGACGCTGTGGTACATTTTGACATGACCTGATGTTTTGACGCTGTGGTCGATTTTGACATGACCTGGTTGTTTGACGTTTTGGTAGATTTTGACATGACCTGATGTTTTGATGCTGTGGTAGACTTTGACATGACCTTTGTGTATTGACGCTTTGATAGATTTTGACATGACCTGATGTTTTGATGCTTTGGTAGAAATTTAATCTGACCTTGTGTTTTGACGTTGTGGTAGATTTTGGCATGACCTGATGTTTTCGACGCTGTGGTAGATTTTGATCTGACCGCGTGTTTTGACGCTGTGGTAGATTTTAATCTGACCTTGTGTTTTGACGCTGTGGTAGATTTTGACATGACCTGATGATTTGACGCTGTGGTAGATTTCGACCTGAACTGATGTTTTGACGCTGTGGTAGATTTTGACATGATCTGCTGTTTTGACGCTGTGGTAGACTTTCATATGACCTCGTGTTTTGTCGCTGCGGTAGATTTTGACATGACCTGATGTTTTCGACGCTGTGGTAGATTTTGATCTGACCTCGTGTTTTGACGCTGTGGTAGATTTTGACCTGATCTGCTGTTTTGACGCTGTGGTAGACTTTGATATGACCTCGTGTTTTGACGCTGTGGTAGATTTTGATCTGATCTCGTGTTTTGACGCTGTGGTAGATTTTGACATGACCTGGTGGTTTGACGCTGTGGTAGATTTTGATCTGACCTGGTGGTTTGACGCTTTGATAGATTTTGACATGACCTGATGTTTTGACGATTTGGTATATTTTGACATTACCTAGTGTTTTGACCCTTTGATAGATTTTGACATGACCTTATGTTGTGACGCTTTGGTAGATTTTGACATGACCTGATGTTTTAACGCCATGATAGATTTTGACATGACCTGATGTCTTGACGCTTTGATAGATTTTGACATAACCTGGTGTTTTGACGCTGTGGTAGATTTTGACACGACCTGATGTTTTGACGCTTTGGTAGATTTTGACATGACCTGGTGTTTTGACGCTGTGGTAGATTTTGACTTGACCTGGTGGTTTTACGCCTTCGTGGTGTGTTTAAACTATGACATGTATTTTCAACATATTAAGCCTGTATTTAAAAAAATGCAAGTCATGAACACTTCAGATCCTTCATGTACATGCGTAATTTATCCCTAACATCGCGTATTCATCTTTCCAGTCGGCGTTACAATTTGCCAGAGAAAGTAGTGAAACAGATCTCGGCGGCTTAACGACAAATTAGATATAATGAACTTTTATGACAGACACAGACCTTTGTATATCTTATTGGTATGAAACCCAGTTCCTGTCTTAGGTCACGAAATAACAGAGTTGATTTATACTCATTGCAATGAATAGATGCAATTTGTCTTTTGACAATTTATGAGCCTGTATCAAAACGCCTGTAATAATTTGCACAAAACAGTAATTTCGTGTTGTTACAAGGAATAGAGTCCCTGGTTGCAATATGTTTTTCTGATGTAAGATATCAAACATCGACCAAACAGCATAATTATACATCAGCTGTTCAATAAACGTGGGTATTTTAACGGTGTATAAGTCATACAATACGATCATGTAACACATGCCTGTGTTACCCGTACTGGATAACATAAATCTTACCGCAGATTTAGTTAAGTCTGTCCAATACAGAGGGTATTGTGTACTAAAAGTTGACCGATATAGCTAAGATACAGCGCTTCCACATGATTAGACATTCTATAATACAATACAACGTAATTAAAATAAGATAACAAAAGATTGGCTCCCCGGGTAGGATTTTAAAAACGATTAAGATGAGATGATACCACTAATGATTCTGAGGACTCTAAGAACAAAGCTAAACATATCTTTAATGTCTTTTAATTATTAAGAATCTTTAAAGTCTTCGTACACGTTTCGTGTAAAACGGACTGAGTTTCGGGTTGAGAATTTGACAAAGTTGGATAAACAATTAATGTGTTATGGACCTGATACTTTGATGAACATTATCTAACTGTGACGGATAGTTATGTAGTGAGATAGGAGGGAAAGTTAAGTAAAACCGAATGTACCATCATGAACATTCGAAAGATAGTTTTGCTGTGCGTGTGGATGGCGTTCTTCAGCCAGGACGTATACGGTAAGAAACGCGGATAACACTGATCAATGCCTTGTACATTACACTTATTGTGACTACTATAACTATCGGTAATTAATTTTGTCATATTTTACCCTCTGTTATAAAGATGAATTTATCATGACAGCGAATATTAATTCTTTACATGTGGAGTGCGAGATTTAAACAGGACGAATAAGGAATTTGCCCCTAAAAGGCGTAAATGTGAAGGGGCGCGATTTCGCGGTATGCAGTATTTATGTTAATTAACCCAGCATTAACAATCTGCTATCATGGTTAAGCTAAAAGATTATTCTTATTTACCATGCAGTATAACTTGCCGACTTATTGTGATGTAACAGGAGGTAAACAATACAAACAAAACGGCACTTACCTATTTATTTGAATATTTGATGTATTTTTGAAAGTTAAAAGCAATAATACAATGGATACATGCATATCTTTATATTTGACATAATGGTTTGAATCCGAAGTAAAAATAAAGCGCTTGTTTCAAAAGTACATTTCACAGTGTTTGTATAGAGTGACTTGCTGTTTTCTAAAATTACCTAGAGAACATATAACGCAATAGAAAATATCTATAATTTTTCCATGCTATTGAAATAGAAATATTATTGACTTCTCCGATTTATGGCACTTACTAATGAATTATTCATTTTCAAATACATTAACCCAGTATATAAACTTTTCGTCACCAGCACAATGCGCGTACCGGTTTTAAGTTCATCCGCCTGTTACGGCACGATTGGAGAAATCGTGCAAGAGTGACAAATCGTGTTGCGAACGCAGCATTAATGCGCGATTTTTGAAATCAAGTCGGGGTGAGAAATCGTGCCGTAACATCCGTCGCGATGTCTTAAAGCCACCATTCCCAGATCATCATTTTTTTTTTTTTTTTTTTTTTTATTAATATATGAAAACAATCGGAAAATGAATCCTCCATCTCATGTTTCAACTCGTGATCGTATGAAGCAGCTTATGTGCCGTCGCAATCTTCGGTGTCCTTTTGTTAGGGAAAGATCAATATATAAAAACTGCCCCCATTGAAATACTTCGAATCTTAATCGTTTCCTTTACCGCTCATTTTCCACATTTGTTCAGCGTCCTTTTACAAGTTCTACCGTTTTGAATTCGTAGAACTCTTGTTTTAATTTATCGTTACTTGTCATTCCACTATTCCTTGTTTATACAAAATACTGTAAGCTGTTTGAATCAGTGGATTCGTAGAATGAATTTCTTTGAATATTTATTTTTCATTTTTATACCAAGAACAAAGACGCAATTATTTATAATAATTGATTAATTATTTAATTTGTGAAAACATGACCGGATAATTGTTTTAGCTAGTTTGTTCTGCGTCATAATTTTGTAAAGCAACATCTTTTACTTTTCCTGTCTCAAAGGAAAATAGGTAAGTGCGCACATGATCAACTGAAAGTGACAGGCTTGAGCTTTCTATTTTGTTTAACTGTTTACTGTTTAAATGTTTTACTGTCTACTCTTTATATTGTCAGCGTTAACCAATTTGCGAAAGACAAATTAGAGATCAGCCAAGTGGAGAAAATGGTGTCCGAAGATAAATGTTTTGTCGACTATTTTTTGATATTCCAACATAATATATCTTGCACCGTTATTAATTATTTGGTATCAGGATAACAATTATTTCTTGATCAGAAGCCGATAATCACTATATAAATACTACTGCTCCTTACGACTCCATCATCAATATATCATACACTTTTCGATCAGACAGTATATCATACAATTTTTCCTTTTTATTCCACCATACTTTATATCATACTATTTTCACTTACTATTCCATTAGACAGTATATCATACAATTTTTCCTTTTTATTCCACCATACTTTATATCATACTATACACTTACTATTCCATCAGACAGTATATCATATCATTATTCCTTTTTATTCCATCATACTGTATATCATACCATTATTCCTTTATATTCAATCAGACCACGCATTGTGCCATTATTCCTTATGATTCTATTGTTAAGCCAACCATCAATTAGGAAATGTCAACTTATTTCCACCACTCGTCATAGCATGTTTATGGTTATTTATATATTTGTTAAAATGTGCAGTAATTTGCAAAGTTAAAACACCTAGTCGGTACATAAAAAGCAGCTTTGGAAAATATCGCACTATACCCGACATTTCATTTCTGGATTGTGTTATGATGCGTTTTACCTGTTTATCACATATATGATCCATTTTACTATGTCATACGGTCATGTCAACAACCGTGTAATACAACAGGAAGGTGCTGCTATCTGTCAAAATCGTTGGAACAAATTCCTACATCACTAAAGGTTCTACTTATATTTACTATACCACATGATACATTTACTGTTATTTTAAATGAATTTGAGATGTTTATTTTGTTGTTATTATTTTTCATTGCATTTAAAACTGTTCATCACTTTTAAAAGAAAAAGAGAAACAAATCTGAAACTACTTTACACTTCGCGGAACGACACTACTATGATCGGAGTACTTTGGTTGTTTACTAAATGAGTCAGCTGAGATGATATTATTGTGTTTGATTTTTTTTCTTTCAAATTATGAATGTTATGTGACAAATAGAATCTTACATGAGTGTCCGAGACATATTGAATTTATAAAACGAGTTCAATAATTTGATATGACACGAGCCTTTCAAATTATTGAACTTGTTTAATAAATTCAATATGACATGGACACTCATGTAAGATAACCTGTGTTTTTTCTCCGGTCGCAATATACCGGTGTCCCGATGCATTGCGACAGCCCTAGGTTTATTACTTATTCACTAAATCATATCATCACCGCTGTCTATTACAGGTTATACTACGTCCTCTGGGGATCAGTATGAGAACAGTTATTACACCTTCAGCTGTAACTCTGGGTATTTTATACAAATGGAATCGGGGACCTATCACAGATGTTCTTCATCTAGCGTGAACGTATTGTCGACTTTACAGTCGAATCTTGATGGGTACACCTCGAGAGAGTTATACATCAGCGACAGCCTGTTTGGGTACACTTCCACCAGCTGCTCTGCTTATGTATCCGCAAGCTGGTACTGCGGCCGTAAGTATATATTGTTGATATGCTGACTAACAAATGTTGAAGATTGCCATTGCATTAGTAAACAAGATCAAGGATGGGCAAATGTACCCGTTCATTACACATGAACTTTCGTAAAACTTTTAACATTTTTATATGCACTGTAACAAAAAGCTTACCCGTGTTCCAATAGACTTTTTTTGTAAAGCTTACCATTGCTCCTCAACACGTAGCGATTTTAGGACGACACAGCTGTATAATGCAGTGCGATTCCTATTTGGCTTACTGTATATATTACCATTTTTAGCTGCCATCACCTGTATGTTCCGTTTATCTTTCTAGGTAGACTCTGCAGGTGGATTATTTAGTCCCCGTGGTTTGCTGTAATCTTTTTTGGCCACATTTATATCTTTAGATCAGAGGCATGGTTCATAATATACACACTTTACAAGTACTTCTCTAAATGTTTAAATTCATAATTAAGGGATTTTACGCACATTTCCCTGTGTTTCAACAGTAGTTTAGACCATTTGTATTTTCAACTGTTTGGTCCTTAGCGTCACCAATCAGTCCTAGAGAGACGAAACAGCTGTATAACGCTTTGTGTATTCATTTTTGACTTCCTGCATCTATACAAAATAATTAAAGGCGCAATAACACGTGTGTGTGCCCGCGTGTTAGGTTCATGTTTCAAGATACAAGGTAGTAGGATGTAGTCCCCAAGGTTTGCCGTAACCTTGATGACCTCAGTTATCTCTTTTGATTGGTGTAGTCGAAATATGTTGAAATAAATGTTCTTCCTAGTTTTTACACGTGATTTTATTATCTATATCATATATCTATATAGTTCATAAACCTCACACATTTGTGAGTTTGGAATAAGAAAAGTTTGCTGTGTTTCGTTTCTAAGGTAACGGTGTCTGGTCTGACTGGGCCTCATGGAGCGACTGTACCGTGTTATGTGGAGGCGGGGTAGCCGTATCTAGGACCCGCTCGTGTGACAACCCTTCGTACGAGTACCCAGGGTCTTACTGTAGCGGAGAAGCTACGGAAACACAGTACTGTAACACGCAGACTTGTGATGGTAAGATTATAATATTGTCTCATTGTTTTTGTCAATTCATAACAGCAATGATACAAAATTGTTTTTCCTTTGATAAACATAAAATACAGCTAGAAATGAAAATGTAGTTTGAGACTGACAAATATCCGATGTCTCATTGTTTTTGTCGATTCATAACAGCAATGATACAAAATATAGTATTATTTACAACAACTATGTTTTTATGGAGGAGTAAAAGTCTCATCACATTGTTTTTGATTTTATAAATATAATATAAAGATAAAAATAAAAATGTAGGTAAAGACTGACCAACCGAATTATTGGATTGTTGTGTTATACATTGTTCCTACTTCCTTTACAGATGATGCACAGTTGGTGACGCACAGAGGCCGTACGTAAACATATCTACTTAACCTACAATATGTATAGTTCTAGTTGGTGTTATAATTGTCACATTGAATTGTCATTACACATTTAATTCATTGCTCAGAATCATCGTCGAAATACAAGGGCTCGTTCTCAATATACATATCTTTTCTACACCATTGAAATATCTCAAAATGAAGGACTTTATACGCGACAGCAACAAGAGTAGTATACTGTCTTTGTCAATGATAAAAACTCTAGAAGATGTCCTGAATTGAGGTTGAAATCCGGTTAGCTACTTATATATAAAAACAAGTTTGTTATAACTGCCAGAACATTCTAAATATAAGTATAGGATTATTAAAATAATATTGTGTTTCAACTTTGGATATGGGTCTTCAGCTACGATTCTTACGTCATACATACTTGCACTGCTCTGAACACTCAACACGTGCTATTATTTTATATTGAAAGGAAATTGGAAAAAAAAAATGAAAATCTTCTGTTTAAAATTGTAGTGTAGTATAGAAGTAGTACGTCTAAATGTAATCATGGACTGTGCGGCCTACACCTGTGTCATCTGGCTGGTCCAGAATCATTCATTGTAAAAATGTAATTAATCTAATTCAAAGAGTATACATTTTTCCATACTATTTTACTATGGTCGAGCTGCTAATCTATGTTTTAGTTTTAATTGTCACTCATACTAATTGTTCATAAGCTTTAGATACATTGGCTTCTTAATTAATTTACTTCTTTGATTCATTCTAATAATATAATTACATGTTCATTTGTTGCTACCTATATTATATGTTATAAGATTTGTTAAGAACTGAGCCATCTCATAGTTCTGTAAATTATTGTTGTTGATCACATCCGCATCAAAATGTGATGTGGTAACGTTTGTGGTGGTAAGGATGGATAATATTGGGGCAATGATGAAAACATTTCATTGAATTGGGAAGTGACCTGGTCAAGATATAGTTCGTTAGAGATAGACACCTTGTGTTTTACCTACAGTTACAGGTAAATACAGGTATGTAGGCACAGTTAGACCAGCATTGTGTAGGTCAGTATAGTACACAGGTATGTAGGCACAGTTAGACCAGCATTGTGTAGGTCAGTATAGTACACAGGTATGTAGGCACAGTTAGACCAGCATTGTGTAGGTCAGTATAGTACACAGGTATGTAGGCACAGTTAGACCAGCATTGTGTAGGTCAGTATAGTACACAGGTATGTAGGCACAGTTAGACCAGCATTGTGTAGGTCAGTATAGTACACAGGTATGTAGGCACAGTTAGACCAGCATTGTGTAGGTCAGTATAGTACACAGGTATGTAGGCACAGTTAGACCAGCATTGTGTAGGTCAGTATAGTACACAGGTATGTAGGCACAGTTAGACCAGCATTGTGTAAGTCAGTATAGTACACAGGTATGTAGGCACAGTTAGACCAGCATTGTGTAGGTCAGTATAGTACACAGGTATGTAGGCACAGTTAGACCAGCATTGTGTAGGTCAGTATAGTACACAGGTATGTAGGCACAGTTAGACCAGCAGTGTGTAAGTCAGTATAGTACACAGGTATGTTGGCACAGTTAGACCAGCATTGTGTAGGTCAGTATGGTACACAGGTATGTAGGCACAGTTAGACCAGCATTGTGTAGGTCAGTATGGTACACAGGAATGTAGGCACAGTTAGACCAGCAGTGTGTAAGTCAGTATAATACACAGGTATGTAGGCACAGTTAGACCAGCATTGTGTAGGTCAGTATAGTACACAGGAATGTAAATAGACTAGTGGTGCCACACCATTCTGGAACTCTGACATTTAAAATTGGCCCTGGTTTTGTTTTGGTATTTTACCACAAATTCTTCTTGAATGCCTTACGTTAAAAGTTCATGTCAAGTTCATTAAAACTGCGTAATAAACAAATATAATTTAAAATAAGTGTGATATGAAGTTATCATTTAATGATGTTTTACATGATGATGCTGTTGATAATAATATCAGCATTAAAAAAATTAGGGCTTCATAAGCTTTACAAGTCCTTTCCTTAATATATTTTCAAGTTAACATTTTTCAAATATTTTGTACTATTTGTCTTCAAAGTATCTTTTGGGATCATAAATCTTATTTACATTATAGAGAGAGGGCTTACAGAGACTGTTCCTGTTGATCAATCCGTTTGCCAATACAACATGTATGTCAATTAAATATCTTGAAATGAAATGATTAAAGGAATCATGCAGCAGAGTAACGGTACAATCGACATGCTTTTAAGTCCAGGGTCGCTCCTTTATAACCTTCAAAGGACAGGTATAGGCCCGGCGGTCGGTAAGGTTTTATACCTGAAACATAATCAGATACGGCGTTCCTTTAAATTATAACATAATGTGTATCGAGAATAGAGCCCATTGATTTCGAACATGGCCTTGAAAGTGATGCCTTTTTTTTCACCAGCCTGGACATTGGTGTACAAGGCCCCCGCGGGTACGACGGTGTCAGGATACAGCGATTACTACTCACACTTCATTGACAGCACCTCGTCTAGCACACTCAATGATGGAAGCGTGTCGGTCATGCGCGACTTCAGTTCCGGCGGAAGTGCTTTCAAATCTGCAAAGCTACTACAGTGGGAGTCTGGCATCACCATATCAGCTGTAAGGAACTTTTGCTGTTGCCCTTTTTTACGAACTGTCACTGTTATTGTAAAATATAAAATGCAATGTCGTTCAGCTATAACATAATTAGGGTTTCCTTGTCCTACTGATCACTATATAACACACTGTGGTTTTTCGTATATAGTAGACTCCCCTTAATTTTATTTCCATTGACCAAGTGTCTTAGATGGTATCAGTTTCAGTTTAATAACCCGAGGTCCAGGGATCGAATCCCGGTCTAGCCCCGCTGATATTTTACAACAAGAACACTGTCTTTGAGTATGTTGTGTCGATTTCATCTTCATCTTCCCAAAGCTATAAAAAAAGATCCACAAAATATGATTTTCTACTCAGAAATACTTAATTAAAGCTTTATTCATATCGAATAAGTTTCCAATGCAAGAGTTTAGCGACACGTTTAATACCAACATTGTTTGTGTATAAAGGAAAACTTATATATATCTTGACACTTGTCACACAAGGCGTAACGGGTGATGTCACAATGTACATTGCATTACAATACTATTAACATAGGTGCGACTGTCGGTTTTCAAAGACGGAGAAGAGGCAGCCTACGTGATATTTGATGCACTCGGGAGAGGGAAATTGGACTGGTTCAACTGCGATAACATCATCGGCTCCAGCTACACAGACATAGCAACCTACTCTGAGAATTACTGTGGACTTTCGTAAGAATTTCCGGTCATCGTAAAGGCAATACTAACGCATGACTCGTTTATTAATCGTTTATATTCAATACCATACTCGCATATCGTAGTTGCAATATTTTAATCATTAATGGGCTTTTGTTTTAGGGAATATGATGTTATATGGACCTGAGAGAACAAGATTAACCGATACGAAGTAGAGGTCAATATCCAATTTCCAGCCCATTTAACATATTCACCGAAATGAAAGTCATAAATAGGTATAGAAGATGAGAAATTGTATTGTGTTTTATCACATGCAAGATGCTTGGCAGAAAACATTGTAATGTTACAGTTGAAGTGATGTCATCAAGTGAATATTGACCTGATGTTTCTAAAAATAGTAAAACCGAGTCAATATCACAGATCACGGACGTCCACGTGATTATGGTTCAAATAATGAAATCGCATTTTTTGAAGTGTAATAAAAATTGACCCAATACACAGACCTAATTCTATTTACGCATAAATTACCTGTTGTAGACCGTATAGCTCTACCTACAAGAGGAACTTCTACATCAACGGGTACAGCTCCTCGTGTTCTGCTACTGCTGGGTGGATAATGCTGAAGGATTACAACTCAATTGATGGGTGTTCTACCTGGGAACCAGCTACAACCAGTAGTCCGTATATAAAGTATTCGACAAGCACAACACTGCAAAATTTTTATACGGGTATGCAACTTCGAATGTTCTCTCCTTTGACTATTTGAACACGATCGACTGGTATTGTTATGTACATACTGGTACGAGATAGACAGGCATATAATACCAGGGCCCGTATTCATGAAACCATTCTCATGCTCAAGCATTGATGCGCAAACTACCTATCTTGTTACTCACTTAAATCATGTCAAACGAAGCAAAAAGTCAAATATAAACAGTGAAATTAGTATTTGGCCTTAAGTCTCTTCATTTATTTCCAAATTATTTACAAAATAAGATTTTGTTTTTAATTTATAACCATAACAAGAAATTAGGCTTGGGCACAAAATCCATACCTGACCATTATAACGGTTTCATGAATACGGGCTCTGGTGTACAATCTCGCCAATATTGTACATGGTAGATAGGTAGGAAATGTCTTGTGTATATCTTTTCTATTACTAGCACGTGGACGGTATGTAATACTTACCAGTATATACTCATCAGTTTTAAGGCGGTATAGACAGGTAATAGGTAATACCTAGTGTACCTTCCCTCCACAACTGACGCATTGTGTGCTATACCTTCTGTACTTCATTATTACTATGGATACGTGATAGAAAGATAGGTAACACATTATTACCACTACTGACACGTAATAAACATATAAGTGATACATGTTCATCACTACTGACACGTTATAAACATATAAGTGATACATGTTCATCACTACTGACACGTTATAAACAGGTAAGTGATACATTTTCATCACTTCTGACACGTGATAGACAGACAGGTAACTGATACATTTCCATCACTATTGACACGTGATAGACAGGAAAGTGATACATTTTCATCACTACTGAGATGTGATGAACAGGTTAGTGATACATTTTCATCACTACTGACACGTGATAGACAGGAACGTGATACATTTTCATCACTACTGACACGTGAAAGACAGGTTAGTGATACATTTTCATCACTACTGACACGTGATAGACAGGTAAGTGATACATTTCCATCATTACTGACACGTGGTAGACAGGAACGTGATATGTTTCCATCACTACTGACACGTGATAGACAGGTAAGTGATACATTTTCATCACTACTGAGATGTGATGAACAGGTAAGTGATTCATTTTCATCACTACTGACACGTGATAGACAGGAACGTGGTACATTTTCATCACTACTGAGATGTGATGAACAGGTAAGTGATACATTTCCATCACTACTGACACGTGATAGACAGGTTAGTGATACATTTTCATCACTACTGACACGTGATGGAGAGATCGTCATTACCTCTATACATCCTTATCACTAATGTCATTAGAACAGTATGTAATCCTCCGGTACATCCTCGTCATTATTAAGGTTTGATAGACAGGTAGGTTGTTAAATGTTTAAACGTGTTCGACTGTGATTAAATAGTCTATGCCATCAGCACAATTTTTTACGGGATAGACAGGTAGGTAATAAAGTAAATCCTCGTTATACTGGCACCATTTGTCCAGAGAACGTTTGGCGAGATAAAGGGTTTGGCAATAAATGGAAGGAATTCTTAAGACAAAACCCTGCTTTTAACTATGTTGGGGGTAAGCGGGGAAGCAAATGGTACGAAGGGTTTAAGGCGCAGTGTTACTGTGTTTACTTTACATCACCAAAAGTAGTATGGCGTTGTAGACAGGGAGTTAGATTATGTTAAGCACCTGCTGTAGTCCTGATAACTTTGTTAGTTGAAGTAAAACATTTTAAAGGTTGATACATGTATGTTGCCATAACCATGTTTATATTCATGAACACAAATTGCTTTTCATTTGGTACGTTTATATAATTGAAAAAACAAGGTTAATCACTACATGATATTGACGATTTTCATTAGAATTGTCTGTTTTCTAAATTAAAGGTTCAGTTGCCAACGGCGATAGCTTGGCGATATTCATCATGGGTATGTATTTATTTGATCTCGTTATTAAATATTGCGCTTCATGTACGTGTAATTTTAGTGGTTTGTATTTTTAAATCTAGTTGTTTTGCATGTTTGTTTTCATTTGTAATGATGCATGGTTCACATGTAAAGCGTACTTATATATCATCATACTACATTAAACTTTTGTATAAGCTGCATCATCAAACATTAGAAACTTAGATTTGTATATTTTGTCATTCCTTTCTATTGTAATCTAAAACGTCACATTCAGGACATTATTAGCAAACTATAGAATATAACAAAAAACGAGAGCATACTGAAGTAGGAATAAATCCATACTCTATAATAATAAATGACACTTGGGCAAATATTAGTAATAGAAAGATTTGAATAGAAACCCTTGAAAACCCACAAAAAGATAAGACAAGTGTTCCCGAACAGGAAAAGTAAGCGTTTCTGCTACTCCGTCAGCAGCCATGTAAATCTAGGCCACATATAAATAATGTCACGCTCTCAAAGTGAGAACCGGAATAGTGACAATTAAATCACAACACACAACTATACATAAAAACAAATCCTCCCTATCGTATTTCTATTAACATCCTATTTTTTCAGAATGGCACATGGTGTTCAAAGGAGTGCAAGGTGTAACCCCGGCAGCAGGGTCACTGGTTGACCTTTGGACGGGTTCGACCGTGGAGAATGATAACGACGACTCGAAAACCACCATCACCACGTCACCCGGCAGTACCGTCAAGTCAAGTCTGGTGGAGGACTGGGAAGGATACTTTACCTTGATCGATATGGTGAGTTAAACATTATTTTATAAGTCTTACATCCTGTCGTCGTTTATCCAAATCTGTTTCGCACAATATACATGTTTGAGCAATCTTTTAGGTCAGGTTTTATTGTAACGTTACTGAAAGGGTGCTTTATTTAAGCTAACACAAGTTTTAGCTATTACCTGATTTTACCAGATAAGGTATTGGCGCACCCATACTCTATGCGTTTAACATATATATAAACAGAAACAATTAGCGTAAACATAAATTTGTGCCATGTTCAAACTGCAAAACATGATTGGAATAGAATACCACCATTGAGTTTTCTGTTTATTAATAATATCGAAATTTTGAAAAGGTCACATGGGAACATCTATGACTCGTCGGCGATGCTTACAGTATCTCTACCAAATTTGATCTAAAACGATAACCTTTTTGATCACAGGTGAAGTACGCCTATTTCACGAGTGGAGACGAAAAGGCCTATGTTGTGTTTGATGGGCGGGGCACCACCAAGACCACGTGGTTTGCTGATGGGAAGGAAATATACTCCAGTTACAGTGACGTCACTACCGATACACCAACCACCAGTGGCATAACTGGGTAGGGTAGCATTGCATTATCGAATTGATACTAAAAAGTAGCCTATTATCTTCTAATTGAATGTATAAAGAAACGTAACTCTCAAATGTATACCTGAATTTAAATGTATCCATTACATTAATATATAGATTAATGTAATTCCCAATGTATTCATCAATTTAAAGTTTTTGACACCACTATGTATCGGTCAATTCAAATATGTGGAGGAATGTAGCTCCTTTATGTATACATTGTATCATAAATATGAAGGGATGTAGCTCCCTAATACAGCCACCAGCATGAGTGTGACCCCCGAGTACAGCAATAATATCAAATGTATGAAGGAGCGTCACTGCCAAACTTGTCTATCAGATTAAATTTGCGGAAGTTATTTTAAACCCCTACATACATTTCATGAATTATTTCTATCATTATATCAAATAATTTCTCATAGAGCATCAACAATGTTTTAATTGAAAAGTGATTTCTTTGCGTATTGATTGTAAGGTAACCAACATGTTTTAGCAGCCTTTTAACGCCTACCTCCTTCAGTATATATACGTATAACATAAACATGACATCATGAGTATATTAAATAAAATATTTTCAATGACATCACTAGGGTATACGTATCGCACACGTTAATTACTCATTTTATCTCGAATGGGTGTAAGGCCTCAGAATCAACAAATGTATTGCTGCCTCTTTGTAGACATTGACTACGTTGCAAATACCTTTGTTTTCTTCTAAAGGCATAATTGGAATTCTATTTAAAATTCCATCATAGTACACATAAGTAATCAGTAAAACATTATCATGGAATAATGACTTTCATGCCATTGGGAAACATACTATCTTATATTCTAGACGAAAACTTGTTTCATTCATGCTAAATAAATGCTCAACTAACTTGTGCTGCGTTGTATTTTCAGTTTGTCAGGGTATGATTTGAAATAGATAAGTAACAGCCTATTCCTTATGTGTTCTCTCCAGCTATTCTGTACTTTTCTCATTGATGAGATTACAGCATGTGGACGTCTTCAAAAATCTTACCTCAAGGGAGACAACTCTTATTCAATTAATTTGGAACTCAGCTTTGTTTTCCCAAAATAAAGTTTTTCTTTTATATTTTAAATTGCTGTTCTGTTTTCATCAAATTTCAACTTGAGTCGAAATCCAAGTTTGTTCTCATCTCGTGACGGTGTGGAATATTGACTTTCTGTGGTGTTTTTTTTCATTTGTTTAAAGTGACACCTACCGGAAGTTTGCTCTAATCAGAACTAGTAGTTCCTGTTCCGGTTTATATGCGTGGATGATGGTTCTAGACGTTGGCGGAAGTGCACAGTGCTCTTTTGATAACAACGTCCAGACACGCCCCTACTTTTTATATAGCAGTACCACCACAGACAATCTTGCCCAGTCAGGTAAAATAGGGGATTTTTGTTTACTACTCTTCTTACAGATTTCGAGTTCGGTATTTGTTCCATTGGTTATCATTTTGCGCAGAATACTTTTATACGAAATACGAAAATTGATACTAAACGTGGTATTCTGAAGCATTGAACTGTTCTTGTATGGTATTTATGATCTATTTGAATGACACAGCTTTGCAAGCAAACAACATAGATCATAAATACCATACAAAAACAGTTCAATATTTGTATTTACGTTTTCTATGCCTCTTATATTCTTTTTTAACTTAGAATTTATTTTTAAAATTTAAAATTCCCGCCTTATCGACATTCCACACAAATGCGTTTAATAGTTGGAACAGCGTGTTGTCGCGTGCTGATTGGCAAACAAAGTAGTACTTTGAAATTTTAACAAACACTAAAATTGTATTCCACAATTCAGTATCAAAACAATTACGTATGATATGTCTATAAGGTGATTTAAGTTTAACAATAGAACTCTGAGCTGAAAGTTAGATTTGAAATTGTTTCGCTTTTTTTTCCGGAACAAATTTCGCGCATGGATAAATACAGTGAACACCGTAAATCCGACCTTGCCACGAGGGAGTTATTTTTGGAAGTTAATTCGAACTTTTCTCTTTGCTAATTTTGTGAAGAATCAAGACGTGAGTTTATTTGTTGATTGTATGGGAATCTGACTACAGTCGGCAGATTCTATAACAGCCTCGTTATTTGACATGTCGTCATAAACTGAGGAAACTGTGGCTGCGAGACGTGTTAAACTGATAGCGTTTGAAGTGAATGATCCTGCGACGGAGCACAGGGGTTCGTTACAAATGTCTGAAATGTTTATGTGCTGTGACTCATATTAGTAGGTCTGTAACATATGTGTCAGTAGGTCTATAGAACATGTGTATTTCAGACATTTATAACGAACCCCTGTTGATGAGTGCAGTGTAACAGACGATATTTCTGATAAATTGCATGATCGTTAAAATTGTTTCCATTGCCGGCATTGGTGATTTCAACCGATGTGCATTTTGTACGATATTGCAGCAGACCTTGGTCTTGTTTTTGTTGTTATATTTTTTTTTTTTTTTTCTTATAAATTTACAATTATATTGTCAAATCTCACAATGCCCTGCGATATTTCAACAGCCGTCATGCTTATTTACATTGGATATTGTAGTTCCGGTCAGTGTTGTATTAATATGCTAAGAATTGTGTCTGGTACTGCATGGTAAGTAAAGTCCCATCAACGATACAGCTTTCAAAGAGGCTATATACACATGTAGTGACAATGCCATGCAAATGTAAATATTTGTTTAAAACAACATTTTAGTGGCATTATCAAAATTTGTTATAAAGACGCGTATCCAAATGTAGTGAAGAATCGTGCTCTTTCAGCAATGCTCCGTTTTTGTTTCGTGAGAGCAACTAATATCTTTCTTTTTGAATGATAAATCGTCATATTGTGTTTTTATCTTTTACTATCTACTTTAAAATACTCTACGTACGAACATAAACATTTGATATTAATGCTCTTTAGGTGGTTCATGGTATTCTGCTGGATTTCCTGCTGCGCATACTCTTGGCATTTTTGTGAAAGGTTTGTTATTCTAAACACTTTTGTGACTGTAAACAAAGTGTGCCCCATATGGTATATGGACATTTATGTATTATTATGGTATAAAAAGGAAAGTATTTTGAATTTGCCAATGATGACTTTTCCAAATATCACGGAATGAATTTTGATTTTTTTTATTATTTACATTTTATACATTATTCATTGATACATTACAAATTTATATTATATACAAAATGTACTATCTATTGGTTGGCAAATAAAGGTGACATAGCGTTACCAATAAACAGGTAAATACTGTATGTGTATGTCTGTTAATACAGGGTTCTACCCAGTAATGAAATGGGCTTACGGCCAATCAATATCTCCGGCTACCAGTGTCTACGACCTTTGGACCGGGACCTACACTTTAAATGAATTTACAACCTCTGCTCATTCGTTTGCGGCCGCCACGTCTACGTATAAATCAAGCATCGTAGACAGCTGGACCAGCTACTATATCAAGGCGGTAAGACTGAGAAAGCAAATTGTTGAATTATTCTGATATAGTTTGTATTTTGAAAGTAATGCATCATAATGTATTTGTCTATCCTAACAAACATTGATTTCACAGGTGCGCGTGTCTATGTACAAGAGCGGCGTGGAAGCTGCATATGTGGTGTTTGATGCCCACGGATCTGACAAAACATCCTGGTTTGATTGTGACAGAATCCTTTACACCAACTATCAGGACTTGAATAGACGGACAGGGTCATTTGTACACTGCAGTTTGGCTGGGTACGTGAGAAAATAATACTGTATACATATTATAAATGTATTAGTACCTTTTTAAATGGCGTGCATCACGTATAATCTGATGATATTGTTATTACACAGTAGCCGAGTATGTTAAACGGGGAAAATGACAAAACAAATACAAATCAAAGTGCAGATTGGAAATGTAACCGGGTTCGAACCCGTAAATACACCCCCCAAAATGATTGTTTTGTTTTTGCCATTTTTCTATATATAGATATGTGAGAGGGCACTAGCCAAAAACGATTAGAAATACAAACTAAGGACACGCCTATTTAAAACAATGGTTCGTTTATTTTGAAAGCCAAGCAAAGTATACATTTATACATGAGACTATTTTATCCATTGAGGTTTTATTAGCATACTAATCGTCAAAAGACTGTGAATCCTTGTCTAACGTGTTCCAAAGCTTGTGTAAACTACAACAAAACAAGACAGGTGCCTATCAAGCCTTTATAAGTTCAGAATTAACAACTTAGTGCTTAAACAGATACTTTATTCTGTAAGTAGTTTTTCATGTAAATCATGAGAGAATACAATTCAGCCGAATGCCAGGTAACGGCTTACCCTTTGGACTAATTAGGGCTGCCTGACCAACTGCATTGTGTTTTCTTTTGCATATACAGTAAATGTTACGTTAATTTAGTAACAGTAGCGCAAGTTTTGCCTGGACACTTTAAACACCATTGACCAGGAAGCGCAGTCGGTCGGAGCGATAATACAATTAAAGTGAAGTCTGGGGCTCGCACTGCGGTCTAGTTTGGCTGATTTTGTTAACATTCAGAACACTGCTTTAGATTATATTTTTTTAAATATCTATCTAAGGTATGTTTTTTTTCTTTTCAAAGATATAATCACGTGATACAAAACAGTTTCTAATGTATAGTTACGGCGTTGGACAGTGGTACAGGGATCTTTAAAACGTCAGCTGTTCGAGTCAACAACTTTATAACGTAACCTATTTACTAAAAAGATCAGAATAAAGAAGCTGATTTGTAGTCCAGGTGAACGATCTTGATAGTCATTGATGCTGGTAGCTTTCATGTGTAAATCTAGGAGGAAATAGGTACGATAGCAATGTATCTAAGTCGGTTGTTTGTCGGTCATCTGCTCCTAAAAAGTGCACAACGGTCACAGTAGTCTTATGCCAAAAGCCAAATTCATATAGAACCGTTGTAAATTTAGATGATTTATGCATAATAAAACGACCATCCTGCATCACTTATGCAATTAATTTGTGTTATACTGTGTTTCTTATCTATCAGTTTTATTTTTGTCTAGGGATTCCAAAGCTTATCGACGGTTTTTCATGGAATACACGTACGACAGTTGTGACACGGCCGGTGGATGGATTGGGGTATTTGAAGGGTCTGTTTGTGGTTTTGACAACATAGGTACATCGCCTTTTGCATTGTACAGTGACACTACACCTGGGTACGAATACAACGTCAGTGAGTATAAACGAGCTTATATCTAATTGAAAATATGTGATAAAATCGAAATAGAAACATTTTGAATATTTTTTAAGAATCCATAACTTATTTTAACACATCTAGATAAATACGATTTCTATTTCAATTTATTATGTAAATGGTATCTGATCATTTAGACGTACACTGTAATATATGTCAACTTATACAGTGTAGGTCTGCGACGTTTTCACGTATGGTAATCGGCTTATACATACATTAACTGATGCATTCTGAAAGTAAAATGGGGAAGAAAAAAGGAATACGTTTGAATTATCTTCATTTCAATGACATATGAACTAAATAAACACACCTGTTTTATACCTGTAATCAGATAATTACTGCACCTAGTATCTATTCTTTCCACATAGATATGGCGATTGCAGATGTATTTGTGATATCTGTTGGTAAGTGAAAAACATTTAAACATTTGACACAATCTAAATCACAGTACAATTTCTGTAATATTAATTATTTTTAATATTACATCAGCAGGCAGGGATATGTATGCAAGACCACACACTTGTGTTTTTCTAACGAATCATAAAGCACGAGTTTATTGCGCGGACGAATATATACGTCCGCGCAATAAATGAGTGTTTTCTGATTCGTTAGAAAATGTGTGTAGTCTTGCTTTTATCACATACCTTCCGTATTTGGTAGAGATCGTTACAAAGATTTCATAAACTTTGATATTTTTTGTAAATACCGGGAACTTTTCAGTTCGCCATGACAAGGGGATTCCCATAAAAAGCGGTTCCGGCTAGTAGATAAATACAACATTCCGTATTGCACATGTGCAAAACAGAACGTTGTGTTTCATGGTCTGAAAATTGCTTGTATTATTATAACAAGATTCAACAGGTATGTGATAAATAAGTATGCTGTTATCTGCCTACTGATGTCGTCATGTTCAATTTAATAAATATTAATCGACAGTGATTGAGATTATCTTGTATCTGTTTGAGAATGTATTTACTAGATTACGTTTATCTTACTGGCTGAATATTATATATACAAAGATTTGTGTTGCAAGTAAACTAAATTCATTTGTTACTAATGGGATTGTGTTGTCTATTTACTGACAAAATATACCTGAACGGAGTAAACAGTTTTTGCACTAGCCTTTTACCCCTATGTAATGTTTGTAGACTCTACCATGCATTGATCTGCAGGAGTCAATTATGGTGAACATTAGAGAACGAGTTAATCCAATGGCTGCAACGGTTCCTAAAATCATAATTTCAATTACTAAATAAGGCGAAAACAGCGAATATTAAACAAAAAGGTGCACAGATGTGTGTTACTGCAGAAGTAATTTTGACAATTTTATTTTGGTATTATGTTAATTGTATTTATTGTTGCAGCAATGGACGACTTCTGTGACTTCAGTCCTTGTCAGAATGGCGGCACGTGCTATCACAGAGGAGTGAAGTATGAATGCGTCTGTGATGGAGCATATTATGGTCTGGACTGCGCAGATCGTAAGTTACCGTTTAATTCCTTACCAACTTAATTAAGTATATTTGTCTTCATTTTGTAGGTATTTGTGTTTTACTACGAGTGTAATAAAGCAGTTTAGCGGAAAACGCAAACAAACATCCGTTAATTCATGTGATGAGTGCATTATGTTAACATATATTAATTCTGAAAAGGCTCCAACACTGCCTCAACTTAATCCAGGTAAAATAAAACATGGTGTAAATACGAAGATAGATTGCAAATTCATTAAGGAATAATTTCAACGTTTTCAGTTGACGGTAACTTTACAACATGGACGGACTGGAATACGTGTAGTACAACGTGCTATGCCGAGGGAACACAGAGCAGGACCAGGACCTGTACTAATCCGACACCGGCAGGAACGAACGGTCAGAGTTGTACGGGAGACACATCAGAGACTCAGACATGCATACCAGACCTGGACACTTGTTCCGGTAAGATGAAAATAGTCAATAGTTTGTTAAGGTTATATACAATAGTCACAGTTTAGAGATTATGTACTGATTACGCTGTTATTGTTATTGCAAATCATAAACAGTAGAGTTTGTTATATAAGGATAAAGTAAGAAGCACACAAGTGATTACAACTGTACTATTACACTGCACCATACAGATGGTTTTCAAGGCCGTTTCAGTAATCCTAGGTCCCAAACAGTTCGAAGTCCTAAAATTGGCCAAATTACCGCTGAAAGAAACTGGGATACTTGAAACGCCCCTTAATTAGACAAATCTCAACTTAAAAGAAAAATCAGCCACATTCAAATTAAAAATGAGTGTGAACAATATGAACCGTCTTCTAAGCGAAAAAGGTAATTGTGTATATTAAAGAGCAAATGAATAAAACTACCTCTTTGCTCTTATTCCAGTGTACAATACGGGAGATATCCAGGTCGATTCGTCCTACACAATGGTTTGTAGAACCGGACTTTATATATTCGTGACCAGCGCCTTCTATGGGTATAGTAGTACGTGCTACGATACAGATCCCCTTTCTGACGTCAGAGTAGCATGTCATGGACAGGCGTCAAACTGCACCATAACTTTTAACGACGCAACCTTCGGTGGAAACCCGTGTTCATCTTACTCGGTTACAAAATACGGATATGCAACCATGTACTGTGTCGGTGAGTAATGTATGCATTTACATGTGTGGCGTCTTCCTAGGTGTTTGTAGATTATATCTAGTCTTCCTTGATATATCACCAATCCCATCCCCTTTTAATAGCTACAATTGTGCAGGGCCTATGGTGGCAGAATTTCAAGGTTTTAATTTATATTATCGCACAGTATGCGCCTGGTGTCTACCTCCGAGATTTCTTGAAAGTACATGATGTTTGTCCTTCTGTTTTGGTGACCCTTCGACTCCTGTTGTCTGTCCACATCAATGTATAGTTATGATAATATGGTTTGTGTATTCTTTGTTACCAAAATTGATACCTGCTATTTTTTTCTTTATTTTCCAGAATCGTTGCGGTTATCAACATCCCAGGGGCGTATGTATGATATTTGGTTTATGAGACAATTATCAAAACTCTTTAATTAATTACAGACCATGCATAATTTATCTCAAGTACCATGAAACATTACTGTTAAGAACTAATAACTGAATATATATATATATATTACAAAAGGTTTCCTATACAAGAATTATTCCAACAATGTGTTGATCATTTTCGAATTCTCCATATCCGCGCTGACAATTGGTTTCAGTTGTATTATCGATAAACTATTGTTTACCCTCAGCTTGGCGGCTGGTTTTCAAATCTCCAACTGGAACCGCACCACCTTCTGGTCATGCCGATGTAGCCTCGTTTTACCTATCGTCCGATACAGTTAATGACGGCACTGAGAGCGTGATGACCGATTTCTCGTCAGGAGGTTCTATGTACAAGTCAGCCTTGTTGAACGAATGGGGAGTCAACCGGACGTTTTCTGCTGTACGTACCTGCAATAATATCATGTTTTAACTTGCTATATAGTATGTTTTAGGACCGCAGTAACACTGCACACAACTGTAATTATAAATTAAAAAGTACTCTTTCCGGTTGGACTATAGCTTTCATAAATCGTTGATAAAATTTCATTTCTGAAAAGAAAATCATACATTGCTGATTTATTTTCACAGGAATATAATAAGGTGGAATAAGCAAAACAAATATACAAAAGTATTCAGGGTGTTAAAATAAAATAAGGCCGGACTAGGATTCGAACCCTAGACATCCGAGCATGATATCGTCCCTCTCACCAGGTGAGCTACCTCGTTAACGGTAGTACCAGGGGCAACTCGCGCTACAGTTGTATCCATTACAAAATTAAGGGCAGCTTGATTGTAGGAAAAAGTACAGTGGAATTACCTTATGCTTTGGAATTATTCATTAATCATGATTATTGGTCTTAGTTTGAGAATTTGGCAACCTAGTCAGACTATCAAACGTTTCTTTGTCACTTCCGGTTGATTTGGAATTGCTATGAAGTAATTTTAAACGAAATTTAATTTTAAAATTATTAAACGTTATTGTCATGGTGTTTACAACGAATTCAGAATATTGGTTTAATATGTTTTCCTTAAAAAAACACCATATTTATCACTTACGATTTTAGTTGTATTTCATTGTTAATGATGCAAACTTTTTAACGACATTCATTAAGATTTTGAGGGTAAAATTCTTTTACTTGAATCTATAGACGTTTCATACATTGTATCTTGATATTTCAGGTTCGATATTCAATTTACAAGAATAACGAGGAAGTTGCGTACATCGTGTACAACGGACAGGGGACAAGCAAGGACACATGGATGGACTGTGACAATATCCTGTATTCAAGTTACACGGATATAACGACAGTGTCTAAGAACTACTGTGATATCAAGTGCGTATAACTTCAATTAAAATAATAATTAATAATGCTGTAAATGTACAAGCTATCACGTATGGAAATATTTACGTTGCAATTCCTTGATATAATGATAATGAATAATTATCGAAAACCGCGACCATTTGCACTCAGCGAAACATGCCACTTTGAGAGTATACGTTCAATAAAACGTTACTGATATGTCTATACAACATTGTTTTTGTTTGCTTCAGAAAAAACATTTTAACGTTAAGTCCCAAAAAGTATTAAATAATAGTCTTTTAATGCTACTGTTTAAGCCGATTATATATTGAAGTAACAGTCACAGCAGTTACCACGTGTTCCGTCCATAGCAGCATTTAAATTATTTAATTGAACAAAGTCTAATGCCAACCACAGAAACTTATGAGTAATCTATAAGGAAATTGTGGTTATATATAAATAAGTCGCATATATATCACATCCGGAATCGAATTTCAGTATTAGAAAGTAATAGCAAATCGAAAGAGCTGTGTAGCAGCAAAAGTTTTTGTATAATTTTCCTGTCAAACAGACTTTAATCGTATATTTGTACTATACACATATACTATAATGTAAATGTGTATATTCATGTTCACTCTTTATATTTATAATACGTTTTGAACTACGTCCCTTAATGCAGAACTATACTGCGGTCGTTTGCCGATGTTATGCTGCGCATTATGACCTAGCGTGCCTATGCTTCTTATTTAGAAATAGGAATCACTATAATAATATAGTCATACCCTATGTCTTTTCATACGAATGGAGAGTATTGATGTAAGAAAGGTACACAGCATAAGTAAATACGTTAGGTCTGATAAACGGTAATATGGTAGCATGGTGTATACGAGAGTCATTCAATATATTATGTCACTAGTGTCAGGAAGCATAGGTGTGATGTGAATAGTTGGATCTTTCTATTACATTCCTTCGAAGTATTGCCCCTTAGCAGAAATGCTCTTTCGAAATCGCGGCATCAATTACGTAAACGCTGCACAGTAGTCTCCACTTGGCACATGTGTTAGACACTAGAAGATTGCACTACCCGGAGCATTCATAGAGGCATACCGTCTCCTAGCGAGATTTAGTTTAGTAAAGGAAACAGGGAGAATTTACTGGTGAATAGGGTCGATTGCTAATCTGTTCTACTTCCTCTTGCTTCAAGAAACGACTGTACATTATGGCTTTTGTGGGATGAGACATGAATTAGAAGGATGACTTTCAATCCTTAACTTGAACGCTTTTTCATGTAGATTCCTTAGATATCGACTAGAATTGAAAAAATGGCATACAAAACGTTCCTGACACTTTCTATACGCCTTGCAATAACCAGATTTATTTTTTATTTCTCGACAACCATTGTTTGTTATTAATGCGCCTCTGGGTTCAAAGTAACAGATCCAGGTATCTTCCCCTGTAAGTATCTCCGATATCTTTCCTGAGCAGCAATAAACTTACTTTTATTCAATATATTTAAAGCACATTTTAAACGTTGGGCGATTTGTTCAGATGTCAACAAACGGAGGATCAATCGGGAATAACCTTTTTTTTTAAATTTCAAACACTTTGTCAGAAATTGATGCGTACTGCCTTCTGTAATAACAACCATATCAGTTATCTCAGAAACAGCATAACGACCACCATCCATAATGATTACTTTCACAACAGCAATATTCTTATTTGGCCTGCCTCACAGTGTTTCCGTTTTGATGTCAACTTACCCTTCTTGAATGTGTTACACGGCATGGAAACAGTTCTCAATATGACAGCAGATGTGGCTTTAATGCTGCAAAACTCTGCATGCGTCCATTTTGGCGGATTCTGTAAAGCACATTGTGCTTTGATATAGGAACGTATTTCAGATTTAGTCTAAATCTTCATTTTAGAATTGAAAAGTAGCCATTAGTCACAGGTGCATACTATTCAACAATGAATAACTTGTTAAATTCTTGTCGAATGTCGAAATTTTGCACGTGCATTGTTCTTTAAATGCTTTTGCAGTCTGTCTGGGCGCCAAATTATTGTATTACCCGTTCGTAAGGGAGCTGTGTAGTAACATAATTTATCTAATGGCCTTCGTATCACGGTGTTGGTTATTTTGCAGATATCCAACTGCAGTCTCAACGACATTTAAGCATAATTTCTACGTAAGTTCAACAAACGGTGGGTGTAGTGCCTCTATAGGATGGGTCTTCATCAAAGACTACGGATCGACTACAGGCTGCTCTGCCTGGGCACCGTACGATGGTTCAAGGACGGAGCCCTATGTTGTGTACTCAACGGCAAGCACGTTAACACAGTGGAGTTCAGGTTAAATATATACTTTATGTACTTGTTACTTCCTGGCAAAATTTAAGTGCTGCTTTAAGTGATCCAGGGCTCAGATGGTGTGACTAAGATTTTATCAGTTGAAGGACTGACCCCCGGGGGTTTGAGGGGTTTGGCCAAAATTGTTTTTTACGTGTATATTATTTAGGTCCCCACCCTATAACAGTAAACACAATTACTGAGTACAGTATCAAGAGAGAAATACAGATATTTTACCATAATGACCCCGGTGTCTTGCCCCATCAACGGATACTAAGTAGTTTGGTCGTACCCTTTGAAACGGTCGATATCTCCACCCCTTACCCATCTATACAATTGCTAGACACAAATTGACAGACACATTAGTGATATAAGAATGATGATTTGGATACACATGTTGCCAGATTGGCCCAGTGGAATGGTTCTATGCCGATGATTTTATTTCTAATACGGGATACTTCTTTCATTGAGAATCTTTTTACCATAATCGCTTAAATATCCAGCTGAGAAATACAGGCCTTCTTGGCTTCTTGGTTCATATTTCAAATATATATACCGCAATGTATTTGGTTATTACATTCTTCCGATACTACATATTCTACCTTTTACACCATCATATTTCTAAGCATTTGATGCAACGTGTGGATGCATAATTGACATGAACATTTGTTTTATATAAAGATTCCCGAAAACGGAAATGTACGCTTTATTGTATAGTGCAATACATGGCCGAATAAACATTAAAAATATTATCATTGTGGTTTATCTTTTCAGGAAATGTTGGTTATGCGGACGCAATTGGCATATTTGTCCAAGGTAATTTACGTTTCTATAATTACATGCTATTGTTCTTAGGCTCACATGACACGAAGTGTCAGCGTGCTTACTATATGGATAGCTGTTCATCGTCGGTCACCTGAAATACCCACTCTCGAGATATTTGGCAAGCAGCTATCGGGGATGGCTTGCTATGTTGAATGCCAATGCAATTTCCCAGTGTTCACATGGGTTGAGAAGTACCCGGGGAAACCCACGTGGTCGGTTAGATGACCCAATACCTTTTCACGACTGATCGGGTAATCGAACCCTGGTCACCTTTGTGAAAGGCGAGTGCGCCACCAAACCACCCAACTACCCTAACCTCATCGAAAACGTCCTAAGGTGTAGAGCAATGATACTACAGTACACCAGCAATGGTCCAGGTCAATATAGGGATACGATGGGCGATGCTGTGTTTTAGATATTTGACTTGCAGAAAGTGCCAATGTCATTTTTAGCTGGTTGCTCTAAATCATTATCTTGACCAACTTCAGAGTTCACAGGGATTAAATGTAACTTTGATAACTAAAACCAGCATTGAAGGGTGAAATTAACCGCTAAGAAGATCACAGATTTGATGTTTTCCCGCCTCAAATCAGTAATTTTTGAGCGATGCATGTCCAGCTGGCCTTTTGTTTTTATCAAGCTTGCAAGCTATTCACGTTTTATTCATCAATAGTCTCTAACATCAGGTCATGTTTCATTAAAATAACTTTACAGAAGCTTTAATCTTGTATTCGTAGTCCTGTTAATTATTCTAAAATTGATTTGAGAGTTAGTAAAAAAATATTTCTTACGATGTCATCGAATTTATTGTTTACATTACTTGTAGACTGGCATATGGTATTCAAGGGTGTTGATGGCGTCACTCCTTCGGCTGGTAACCTAGAAACCCTGTGGGAGGGAACTACCACAGAATACAATGGCGACGCGACGGTCAAGACAATTAATAACATCCCAGCCGTCTCGTACAAATCGGCCGTGGTGGAGGATTGGGCAAGCAACTGGACTATCATCGACCAGGTACACTACCCTATCATCTTATTTAGCATACTATGTAATCGTACCATGCTTCATTGCTGTCTGTTAACCTTTTTACTGTTTATTGCACCCATGTGTGCAAAGCATTTAAATATATATATATATTAGTAGACGCCTCATGGTCATTGATTCTACAAATAGGAACACTTGAACGGTAGTATATATAACAGAATGTGCTTGTGAATTCAAAGCAGGATCTAAATTTGTATGCCATTAAGACGTTTAATTAATATAGTTTGTGTTAAATAAAGTAATGGTTTATCTGAAGTAGTAATGCTGATAATAGCTCGTCTGTTTTTAATATGATGTAAAGCAGTTCAAAATATACTTTAGGGATATTCTAGTCATTTGGTTATGCCAAAGCGCTTCAACCATGTCGGCGGAAAACAATGCTGTGCTAACAAATTAAGATATTTATTTTGATACCCGCCAGGTGAAATACTCATTCTTCTCCTCTGGGACGGAAGTTGCGCACATTGTATTTGATGGCATTAACTCTGACAAGAATTCCTGGTTTGCCGCGTCAAATATTCTCTATTCGTCAAAATATGGAAGCGTGGCCTCAACTGCAACTGCTGCGAGTATATCGACGTATGTATCGATGTTTTTCACACGTTACTTGATTTGAAAATCAATTTTATGTTATAATTGTCTTTTTTCAATTTGAATCAGCAAAACCCTCCTCGCGTTTTTTCTGATGTGTCGAATTACTCCTTAATACCAAAGTTTTGTAATTTTATTATTATTTTTCCTGAGGTAGTTCTGATATCCGTATTTATATCTAATTGCAGAGATTCCTGATACACAGAGTACTGAATAACGTAAATGGTCGATGTGCCGTAAAATAATTTATAACAAATTGTGATACACACTATATTATAAAAGTACTTTAATTCAACACATGTAAGAAATATTATGATTATTTGTTTAATATTTAAGAGACGGAGCGAGGTCTTTTTCCGTTGTGAAGACCTCGTCGAGCTGCGCTGCTTTTGAGGCGTGGATGCTTGTTCTTGATGCCGTGGCCGGAAGTACTACGTGCTCATTTGACAACAACGTTAGGACACGCCCCTACTTTTTGTACAGCAGTGCTGACGCTGTTGGAATGCCTGAATCTAGTACGTCCTATTAGGTGTCTGGAGTGTAATCATTTTTGCGACATGGACTTTTTATAGGAACATTTCGTAACCAAGAATGTTTTATTTTTGTTGTAAAGTCATATACATAGTGTCAATAAAAAGATCTCGGGGTATAGTTAATAACTTATTCCGGTTTGTTCAATTTTGTGTTGTTTTAGGTTCAAGTTGGAATAGTGCAAGCTTTCCTTATGCTGATACATTAGGCATCTTTATCCAAGGTAGGTGATTTAAAAATAAAATGGCATGATTAAAAAATGATATCAATACACCTGATATGAAAAGTTCAAATATCATATAATTGATACTTTATGGACAAGTTCACACATATTTCTTATGTTAACCCTTGACATGGTAATCTGACAGTTGTCCTTGAATACCTAAACCGTCTACTTTATGATGTTATTAAACCAAACGAGGTAATTTGTGAAGATAAAAGCGGAATCGCAATGTCTCGTCGAAAGGCTGGTTTCCTGTAATGAAAGTAGCTAATGGAGAAAGTTTGGGATCTGCTTCTGGCATCTACAATCTGTGGAGCGGCACATACACGCTGAATGAGTATACAGAATCGGCATACTCCATGTCATCGGGCACTATCTCCTACAAATCCAGCATAGTCGACTTATGGACGTCATATTACTTTCAAGCTGTAAGTAAACACCCATTTTCTTATCATATAATAATTATTCGTTCTCCGCCTATTGTGTGAGGTAATGTTTTTTTCTACTTTTGACAAATCAGCTGCATTGTGCATTGTAATTCAATTTTGGAATACTGTATCTGTTCCAAAACTTTAAAGATGCAATTACATGTTTGTTTGTCTTACTTTCATCTTTTATGAAATAGAAATTGTACCTCCCTTCGATATAATTGCATAGCTCAAATAGAACGCTTTATTGTTCAATTTCATGCTGCATATATCTGTTAGCATATTGTGTTGTCACTATACGATATTATGAAATGTGTATTTTTCTTTTCAAAAGGTGCGTGTATCCTTTTACTCGTCTGGAGTGGAGCAAGCATTTGTGGTATTCGATGCGCATGCGTCTTCCAAGACATCCTGGTTCAATTGTGACAGGATCCTCTACACATCCTTTGTAGATTTAACACGGGACACAACTGTTAACTACTGCTCTGTTTCCGGGTGAGACCATACAGCAATGATAACATGTTCTGATTTTACCTCTAGTTATCCTACAACTTCTGGGATATTTTACCAGTATTTACCATTTACAAAATTCTGCAATAGATAAATATGTTATAGCCCGTTTGATATATTGTCAAGGTAACCATGATTGTGTTATCGAACCGCATGCATGTGGTAGTTATGTAATTAATGCAATGCATAAACGTTGATGCACTTATGGTTATTTTTCAGTATCTGTATTTTCCAGATTAGAAAAAACCCTTCAAAAGCCAGAAAAATGCAAATTGCTTGGCAAATCAAATTTATTAAAATTATTAAAAAACCTCAGTTGTCAGGCTATTTCTAGTATTTATTTGTATACCTAAGAAGTATCATTAATACACATTGAGGTAATATAAGGTTTGGTTCATCTCCTCAGATTTGTCCTGCATCAACGCTTACAAATGTGATACCTGATATATATATCAGTGTATTGAGATGGCGTATCGTATATAAAATTATTGCACTGCAAATATACCAAGACATATTTTTCACTTTCAACAAGATGGCTGCCATAGACTTATTTCTATTTAGTTGAAATTAAGATATTGTCCTTTTTGGTATGTAAGTGTAAGTGTCCGCGATTTTCCGAATAAATCATTGGTGATTATGGGAGGCGGTTTGGCGGACTCCTGCAATGACTCAATACACACATTTAGAACTTGATACTATGTGGTTGGACATTGTTGACATTTCTTTTACAGAAACAACAATCGTTACTTTTTCTTGGAGGAAACGTACGGCTCTAGTTGCTCAGATAATTTTGGTTGGTTTGCAATAGTAGAGGGATCGACATGCAGCTGGGAATCGAAAGGAACTGCGCCATTCGCCCTGTACAGTGATGCCGGCTATTCCGAGGCAAACGATGGTGTGTTATAGAGACAATTATGTGGATGTAGTTTCGGATTATATACTAGTGTGTCCGCAATATTCTAATCGATATTAAAAATGCTCATGGTACAAACGAATTTATCATTTATTGTTCAAGTCGTTGTTGGCATGGTACAGTAAACAAAGAAAACTTTCGTGTTTTGGATATTTTTGCAACTTTTACATTTACTCAAACAGCTTGAGATATTCATACGTGATATATACTATATATGACAGGATCTGTCAAAATATTAAAAGATCAATTCTAAAATTTCCAAAATATCTATTGTTCACAGTTTCTTTCTAGCGAACAATACATTATGCATGAAAAGTTATGTAATTTCAGTTAAATTGTAGTTGTGAACAACTTTGGCGATGCGGGTTGAAGAGCAATTTTATCGTACGACTATGCATCAGTCTTGTTTTTACTCAGCGATCTTTATGTATATCACCTAATAGCATTAATTATATTATACGTTTCACGGAGCGTAAATACTTAAAAGCAGATGAAGTTTTGAACGTTCAGTACCTAGTACTTACATCTCGTCTGATGATTCTTCGGATTAATAGTCAGTAGTTGTCTAAAGATTCTCCAAGACGAGATGAAAGAGCTGAAATGCAATTGTTCAGACTATATTCGTTTTTCTTATACACGTATTAATATAATATATATTGAATTTACTATATGTACTTTTTTTCTTTTTAAGACATGGTTGTTGCGGACACCTTTGCTATTTCAATCGGTAAGTTCATGTTTGTAAAGCACCCGTTTAACTCCATTGATTATATATGTTATATTTACCATCAAAATCATAATCTATTTACGTGGTCATGACTATATATGTAATATTACCATCAAAATCATAATGTAATCACGTGGTCATTTAAATATAACATGCAGCAAATCTAAAGAATATAGTGTACATGAATGGAATATTTATAAGCAAGAATGGTCACATAACGGCTACGTTTATTAACAATACCATATACCATACTTTTACATAAAGGTATCCTATAAATGTTATTTTCATCATTACAGCCCGTGATGAAATGTGCGATTTAGTATCCTGCCAGAATGGTGCCACGTGCTACGACTGGGGGGCCAGATGGAAATGTGTTTGTGCCGGGGACTACTATGGAGGCAGATGTCAAAACTGTAAGTTTCTCTTTTTCTTTCTCTATATATGTATATCTTCGAAAGAATGTGTGATACTGGCTAATTACTAAAAATCATTGTCCGAGTTTTCCTCCGTTTTACGATCGATAGTATGACCTAATTCCAGTTTGTTTTGGATTCCATCGCTTTTCATGATAATGGACTTGTTTACCATTATAAAGTTGAACAAAGTGCTAATCTGTCATGTTCACTTGTCTTTGCACCATTGTGTAGGACTCCTGTATTTTATCTTTTGATTAAATGTATTTTCATTTACGATCGTTATCGATATTAAGTTCCGCTTTCCTCTATTCTGGTAACGTATAGTAATACTGTATCGAGTTTCGCAATGCTTTTTGTTTTAAATGGTTTATTTATTTCCATGGCCAGGAGAATATTATATCATTTGATGACTACATGTACGTATACATTCGAAAGGTTACAGAAATATTGTAAAGTTTGTAAATAATGCAATATACAAAATAAGTTAATTGATAAGGATTGTTAAAATATATCGAATTCATGTCGACCTAGAATAAGTATGTTCGATGCTGAAATGGGTTTGACAGATACTATTTTGTTGTTGCAGTGGACGGAGGATGGACGGACTGGACATCCTGGACGGACTGTAGTACCACGTGTTACGCACAGGGGACACAGACACGTGACAGAACCTGTACAAATCCGACTACAGCAGTAGACGGAGTTTACTGTCCGGGCTACCACAACCAGACCGAGTTCTGTATCCCGTCTAATCTGGACATCTGCACATGTATGTTTGTTCGATGTTTATAATTTCGTTTTGTATGTAGCGGTAGCACGACTAAACCAGGTTATTACAGTTGTCCAGGTAGCTCTATTCATTAGAGCGACGGTGTAATGATAGGAGCACCAGTGTTCGAATACTAGTCTGGCCCCTTTGTATTTTTACACTCGTTACAATGTTGTCGGTTTGTTTTTATTTTTGGTTATTTCATTGATGTTTAGGCCCCGCAATAAAATGGGGGAGGGGGCATTTCCTAGTCTTTTCTTGTTCACCAAGGTATGGTTTTCTTTCAGACATGAATATCAGAGCTATAGTCCTGCAGGCCAAACGTTACAAATATATAGTTGTAGTTTGTGGTGGTACAGAGAATCTTAAGTCTTAAGATTCATCAATGTGTGTCAATATTCACGCAAAGGTCAATATTCACAGAAACATATTTTAATTAATCCCATTAGATATTTATATACAACAATAAACATACTATTTTTACAGCATATAACACAAGTGATATTGCTGAAGGGGAGAACTACACCATGGCGTGTCCGTCGCAGTTCTACTTCCATGTGTATGCTGCTTACTATGGAGCACCGTCCATACCTTGCGTGACCTCTGACCCACTCAGTATAATGCGCACGTTATGTCACGGAGGTACAGGGACATGTGCCATTGTATTTAATGACGCAAACTTTGGTGGAGATCCGTGTTCTTCATATCCTTCTGCATCAAAGATTGGCTATATTGAGTTCTTTTGTGCAAGTAAGTGGTTTACTAAAACTTTACATGTTTGGTGAAATATTGTTTTATTCTTTAATACATAAATGGTCTAGAGCATTTTACATATGCTGTTTAATATGATATTATAATAAAAAGTAGGACTCACGTTGAAGACTAACAATACTATTAGCTGATATGTTTTACTATCACTGAGTAAATGAAATGACGATCAAAATGGAAATATTATATTTATCCGATCCTTTATTTGTTCATTGAGATATCTTGACGAAGATTTTTCAATTAACAAGGTTTTCGGTAACTACGCGCATCTTGATATGAATCCGGGGACTTGACATTACAAATTATAAACACGTCTCTTTATATTTTGAAAATATAGTGAGGTCCGATAACGAATATAATGTTCCTCTACGGACATTTAAATCTGTCGGCAGAAAGAATGGATCTTGTCCTCATATGATTGAGGACGTAGCGGTAGTGCGTCGGTAACATCTTTTTATTGGTTTTGATTGTTTGTCCTTTACATCATATTAACAACTGTAATATTTTAAGACAAGCCGGGTCTTTGTCGCGAAGGAAAGCCGTAGTAACCGGAGCGAAACCAACGATCTGCGTCCAGTAGCTGGCAACTGACCCATGTATGTCTCGAACCCGCGATTCAGTTGTGGAGGGCTAGTGATCCTAGATGATAAGACGCCTTAACCACGCGGCCCATTACAATATTTAGAATTATCACTATTGTCCCATTATACATGAAGAAGAAGGAAAATGATAATCTGTTTCTTCTTTCCCCCCCAGAAAGCCTAACACTTGACGAGGCACATGGACGTAAGTATTGGTATACTGATAAAATATGGAAAAGAAAAAATAACTATCTGTTGTATTAAAGTAAAAAGTTCTTTCACATATAACAAGAAAGATTGTAACGACGTTTTGCTGTTTTATGCATTATATGAAAAATATAAAAAAAAAAGAATCCATGCGTTACGCAGGCAATATTTTATATTTGTATTCAGCACGTTCTCGTCGTCTGATGTTAAATATAGACGTTTGTTATCTGTTAATGGCGTTTTATACTTATCAAGCCTGGCGACTCGTTTTTAAATCTCCAAGAGGTACGTCTCCGCCGTCTGGTTATGCTGACATAATGTCCCTGTACAGCGCCAGTGACTCATATAACGAGGGAGTAACGGCAGCTATGACGGATTTCTCTGCATCCGGAAGTGTGTTCAAGTCAGCTGCACTGGACCAATGGGGATCAAATCTCACGGCAACGGCAGTGAGTATGCATAGACTCTAAGCATGATGTTTAAGCGTGCGGTCGACCTTACTGATTATATGAAACTCATTGAAATGTTTGTAAATGAAACTGTCGGTTATGTCACTTAGTTGATACGAAGTAAATGGATTTTCGTCATTGACTAAACATAAGCTGAAGCGTCGGAACATTGACTTTCGTTGATATTTTTTCTAAAAACAAATCAATCTAAAATGGCCTTATTGCAAATGTACTACACTGTATCGATGGTTACAATTAGTATAATATAGACTTATCATTAATTAACCTGCATTTAAATTCGCAGTATTACACATTCACATAATATCATATTGTTGGAAACCAGGTCCGTTTGTCTGTGTACACTAGTGGAGTGGAATCGGCTTATGTTGTGTTTGATGCAACTGGAAAGGGAAAGAATGACTGGTTCGACTGTACACGGATCATTGACTCGAGCTGGAATGACGTCGAGACAGGCAATACTACTTGTGTTTTAGAGTAAGTACGAGTTAATTGACTCCGACTCGAATGCCATAGAGCCATAGAGACGATTGTTTTTTTTATGTCCCCGCCATCCCGTTCAGCGTCCCGTCCCGATTCAATGTAAACTTAGAACATCAAACACTGAAACTAATTTCTTGCAGACATTTTCTAGTTTATTTATTAGAATGAACCTAATTTCAAAATTGGATAACTATATGCCATGCAATCCTCAAACAGACATGCATGCGAATTATATTGATTAACATTTCTATTTTCATCTTAGTTCTGGGGACACCTATAAAAGGTTATTCCACATCAAAAGCGACTCCACTGGTTGTGATTCGGAGACCGGATGGTTTATGTTCAAGGACTCTGGGGCATCTTCCGGTTGCTCTGCGTCAGACAGCACAGGGACCGCCATGCCATATATGTTATATTCAACACTCGGCCTTCGGACCGTGTGGTCCTCAGGTTTGTGTAACATACATGTGGTAGCTTGTAAGCAGAACAGGTGATATTTTTACGGTAGGTATCACGACCTCATTTCCCATGGAGGAGTTTCTTTTCCTATATACATGTTTCACGTATAAGGAATAGGTTAATTATTATACATATGGGAAACATCCTTCAAGTAATTTTTTAAGTCAATAAGCTCATTATATGTTTAACAGTTTGGAAATTTACTGATTCTCCGATGTTTGTCTCCGAAAGCAGGTTTGGCCGTGTATTGAATATTTAACGGTTTTTGTGCCATTACTTCTTATCCTTAATCAACCAATCAAATATTCAATTTCAGGAGACAAAGCAACTGGTGACTGCCTGGCAATTTTCCTAATGGGTAATGTTTTATTTTTCTCAAACATGGTAGAATTATTTTTACAACGTATTCACCAAACCTCAAAGATTGATTAGATCAAAGCTAGATCATGTTTATATTTTATGTGCATATATGTTTTATTTATATTCATTTAATGCAAAAATAAAAGTAGCTGTATTTTATCGTATTAGAAGAAGTGATTTGATAATTTTACATTGTTTTGAAGTTTATGGATATTATTGCAAGATGCATGAAGTAATGCACGACACTTCATTACATTTATTCCAACAGATTGGCATATGGCATTTAAAGGCGTAGCAGAGGTTCAGACTAACGGCAGTCTGGTTACAGTGTGGGAAGGATCGGACTCCATCAACAACGAGGAAGAGTCGGCACTGTCAGTTACCAACACGCCTGCCATCAACTACAAATCAAGTCTGGTTGAAGCCTGGTCAGATGCGTTCACATTTATTGACATGGTGCGTAAACCAGAACTGTCTATGTTAAAAGTGTGATTATGTCAATATCAAATCCTTAATTGGAATTCAACAACGTGTCTTAACCATTCATTTGACTTGCATGCATGGTAACTGAGCCAAATTATTAGACAGTATTCATCGATAACAGCAATTATGTATAATGTTTGTTATTAAATACACGTTTGTTGTAGGTCAAATATGCATACTTCACCAGTGGACTTGAAAAGGCTTGGGTTGTCTTCAACGGTGTGGGGACAACAAAATCTAATTGGTTCGCCGACAGTAAAATATTGTTTTCCAACTATGAGGATATTACGACGGCTGGAAAAACTACGGTCAGCATCACAGGGTAAGTGTGATATGAAGATCACAATCGTAATACTAACGATCACCAAATACCTTTAAGAATCACCAAACCCCTGTGAATAGTAAGAAATTATAAGAACATGTTTTGTTTCCGGCATTACTAAAGCTCTGATCAATCATTACTGAAAAGAAACATCATACCGTGCGGGACGTGTATATGAAAGAAACAAGATATAATCAACAACAGTGTTCGGAGTTGAAAAAATCCGCAACTTCAGAATATTATTTTATCGCCTTAACCGATTGAGCTTCGTGGTCTACGGAAGTGTATCCACGCGCAAGTTAAAGGGAGATAACCGTATAAACGAATCATCAAAAACATCGTAACATTTTTATTAAAAAAAGAGCTTTTTTGCTGTTTATGTTTGTTTAAAAACAATAAGCATTTATCGGTTATGGCTACCATGGTGTATACGCCGCATAATCGTATTTTTTTCTCTCAGAAATACATTGCAAATATTCTAATATCTACATTTAGTTTTAAATAGGACTGTTGGTGTTCACTCTAATGCATACTTTTCTCTCGTTTCCGTGTGTGTGAGATAGATCTGCTCAGTGTAAGAAAGGGGTGTACCAAATTTCTATCTTACAACCCGTTTCACGTAACATGACGTCCCATTTCCTTTTTGTTGGATTGTGAGAAAAATACTATTTCATGCCCGGGGGTGTAGAATAGGGAAATTCCACCCACGGGATTTTCCTATCCTACACCTGGGCATGCAAGTCTTGTAGTCTTTAATGACAAGTGACATGGTTGTTATCAGTAAGAGTAGTCATGTTATGTATCGTGTCTAAGTATGAAACTAATAAAAGAAAACATTGTAGAGAGTTACAACGATGTCGTACTCAATGTTATGTCTGTAGTATTACTAGATATCAGAGGCGACCACAATTTGTAACAGTATATTTTTGATGTATCAGGGACGGAACCAGGTCATTTGCTGTAATCTACTCGTATCCTAATTGTGTTGGAATGAACGCGTGGATGATGATGCTGGATTATGGCAGCAGCGCCACATGCAGTAGCTCCTTTGACAATGCCGGCACCAAACCTTACTTTCTGTACAGTAGTTCCGGATCATATGGGCCGCCCGAATCTGGTCAGTATTGACCATCGTTAAAACATTTTTGTTATTAATTAATAATGATTTAGGAACCTTGTTCTGTATATAAATGTAAAATGAAAGGGCGAAAAAAAGATAAAATAAAAATGTGTACCATATCATTAGCAGATATATAAAAGTGATACAAAATGTAGTAAAATTTATATATTTTTCAAATATAAATCTTCATGATTGACTATTGTTAACGTGTACTTGTAGAGAAAAGGACAAAATACAATCAGGTATAACAATCAAGTACAGAGCGTCACATAATGATTTTTTATGTGACAAGAAGTTTAATTAATAATTAATAATGTGCGTCACAATTTTGCAAATCAAGGATCATCTTGGGACAGCGCTGCATTCCCAAAGGCCGACGTGATGGGCATATTCATTCACGGTGAGTTTATCATATTTGCTATTACATCCAAATTATCCGAAATACGCATGATATCATTAATGATTCTTATATATTTTAAAACAATGAACCGATACGTTATTGCATATTATTTGTATATACTTTAACTAACATTAAGAGGTGATAATGAAACGTGCGCCGTCCGATTCGTTTCCGAACGGTAACTTCATATTCGTAACCTCATATTCGGTTGATATGTTTTGATAAAAATGTGACAGAACAACATGTTGTGATACGGATCAAACATAGTCTCGTTACCAGACATTGTGATGTGTTAAGGGGCATTTATCATCACCTGCCACTATGTTAAGTTTAGGACATACATGGTGTCACGATTGGACAATATGTTGTTTCAGGGACACGTGCTTTGTTTTACTAGACAGTTCCGTGTTGAGGAATTATATTGCTATACAGTACTACTTTTCTCGTTTATCTCACTTAATCTATATTTGTTTACAATATAAAGGTTGGTTCCCGGTTTTGAAAGTAGGAAAGGGCTCAACACTTTCACCTGCGTCAGGAATTTACGATCTTTGGAACAACACCTATACCATAAATGAATACAACGATAGTTACGCCTTTTCGTGGGCCTCTAACTCACTCACCTACAAGTCAAGTGTTGTGGACCAGTGGAGTTTGTTTTACATCAAAGCGGTAAGGTTTCGCTATTGTTTATTGACAAAGTTTTGAATTTGTTATGCTCTGTTATAGATCATATACTGAAAGCAAGCTTTTTCAGGAAAAATTGAAGAACATCTTTGACTATTAAATGTTTATAGAATTAGAAAATTTTCGAGGAGATAAGATGTAGACGTTGGACGATTGATTAATTTGAGGAAGTTTTTTTGGTTTATTTTTATAGGTGCGGCTATCATTCTTTGTGTCCGGTAATGAACTGGCCTACGTTGTTTTTGATGCGCATGGATCTACCAAAATGACTTGGTTTTCTTGTGATAGGATATTATACTCATCGTGGACCGATTTGAATCGCCATGGTACAAAGGACTACTGCAGTATAGAAGGGTATGCAATGTACATTATCAAAATAATAAATTAACATCAAATAATAAATATTTCTGTTTGCATATATAGGACTGAACGGTGTTATTATTATCATTTAACATATTCGCGAATATTTCCGCTACAGATACAGAAGAAAATAAAGCAACCATTACATTTAATGTATAGCGATTGTGTCAGATAATTTGAATATAACATTTTAAAATGTATTTACCACTTAAAATACGCTGAAGCGCTGTGGTCCCGCTAGTTATCAGAAAATACCACGTGATTGACAAAACGGGACCAAACATGTTCTGATAGGAGGAAGCAAATGAATTAATTATCATGGAGATACTATTCATAAATTTTGTTCATTTTTTCTCGATATTACAGAGAACCGTCATTTCAACGGTATTTCTTCATGGAATCAAGCTACGGCACAAGTTGTGCAACCAATAGTGGCTGGTTTAGTGTGGTCGAGCGTACTTCCGGCGGATGTAGCTGGGAACAAAAAGACGCGAACTTTCCACATGTTGTGTACAGTGATACGACTACAGCAGAACTAAATACGGGTAAATATACCCTCTTATTTGTTGGTCACTGTAGAACAGTATTTAAACTTCGTATTTTGTGTTTCTCACTATTATTTTGAAAATGTTTACATTGTAATTAATATCAAATTGAAATGTCGAAATATTTTATTGCAAGATAATCATATTTATTTAGGATGAACAGAGTAAAATAACTTGAGTCAATAATTTGTCATATAATACAACCGCACCAATATATCTTCCAAAATGAAATGTATTTGTATATGGTATATGTAATAAACCAAAAAAAAAAGTATAAAAGGATAAATTAAAATGTATTTATAGCTGGAAGCGGGTTTTTTCCGTAGAACCAAAGGAATTTTTTCCATGTTCTTATATTATTTTCATGCTTACTACAAACCACTATAAAACATTATCGAACACTCCATAACAAAATGTATTGACAAACGTGACGGTGTTCACGATAGTTCTCTTTTCTTTTTCAGTAAAGATAAAACCAGCCTCCTTTTTGTTATAAGTTTACATGTGACAGTTCACTCGCTACATCAGCCACAGGTCCCAAAACGGCATTTTTGGTTTGTTCTCAAATAAATTCATTTCAATCAACTAAGAGGTGTCGATATATGTCATGTGACGGAGTAATGTTCACGTTTAGTGCAAAATGTCCATATTATTTATTGTGTGAATTGATGGCTTTATACACGTCTATATATTCAGGTTGCGTTTTGTAACGTTTGTTTAATATTTAAATTACAGGCATGGCTGTCGCAGACACATTCGGAATATCAATATGTAAGTTGAACATACTTGTGTCTATTTCTTTGTGTTGTTTTGTATGTGGACTTCCATGTCAATATCAAATGAGATCCAAGATCATTTCATTATTTCTTTACATAACAGTTCTGTCCTGAGCAATGTGGAGCATGTTTTTGAAAACAAACAATCATTCATTGAGCTTAGAAAACCTTTAATATTTGTTAAAGAAGAAATGTTGTAATTTTAATAACATAATTTCACATTTTTAGCTATGGATAACATATGTGACATTGTGGAATGCCTCAATGGCGCCACCTGTTTGAACTGGGGCGGTCGGTACTTCTGCTCATGCGCAGGGAACTACTACGGTCATCTCTGTCAAAACTGTGAGTATTTTGTATGATACTTTGCGCTGAACACAAGGCTGAAGAAATTGTGTTCTTTCTTAATGGAAACCATTTTGTGTTAAAAACACGATTACCATTCAGTTAAACTAACAGACGAGATAACTATTAAATCAAGTGTTCTTGGGACGTGTGATGATCGCACAAAGTTTTTGTGTTAATGATGTTGCCGACAATATAGATATACAAGTGTAATCTTCAAACAGAAAAAAGAAGACATGTATCAAATTGTTACACTTTTCCAGTGGACGGTGGCTGGACGACATGGTCAGACTGGACAGACTGTAGTACCACGTGCTATTCTCAGGGAACTCAGACTCGTATCCGGTACTGCACCAATCCCTCGGTAGCGGAGGACGGAATCGACTGCATTGGCTTCCAGAACGAAACACTCTTCTGTACGCCAACACACCTGGACATCTGCCCCCGTGAGTACTACTATAAATTAGTTTATTTATACCTTATACATATCGAAACCTTACTATAACATGATTGATTTATTAAATGCTCTAGCTTGGTCATAGTAAAGAGCTTGATGTTCGGTAATAAGGGATTTTGTAATGATTGAATGCTGAAACCAAGACTGGTGTTAAGTGAATGAACGCAAACAGTTGCTGTGAAATTTCCCAATTGGCACTTTATTTCAATCCTGATATTTATGTCAATCGTCTACCACGCTTTGTTTTCATAATATACACCAATATCCAAAACTATTTTGTCAAAATTAAGTAATCGTCCTGGTAAATTTATGTTAATGCAGCATATATCATATTCTCCTTTCAAAATTTTGCTTGAATATTCAATTTCATGAATGAACAAGAGCAAAAGTTCAACATAGGAATACTATCACTCAAGTTATATGGATATGATTCTTGATAAAAAAAATATAACGACATTATAAAAAAACGTTTCATACTTGTTGTTTTTTTCAATATATTTTTTTACTGTATTCTGATCGATATTTTTTTGTTAAATATTTCAAACTGTCATCTGAATGAAATTCGGTTGATTCAGATGCAATTTACAAACGTTTACTTATATTATATCTATGTTTCTTTCAATGTCTCACTTGCTAACGTATCAAATTACACCAAAATAGATATGATGGCAAATAACGGTCATGTTAGACAATAATAACTTCACATGAAATATGTTTGCATGTGTTAAACGTAATTGCAGTTAAACTTTACAATGTTTACGTGGTATATTTTCTTTATATTTGGTAGAATACAACACAACGTTTATAACAGAGGGTGAAAACTACACGATGGTGTGCCCACCAGGGTTTTACATCCATATCTACGAGGCATATTACGGTTCCGAATCTGTTCCTTGTTCGATCTCTGACCCAGTCTCAACCTTGCGAACGGCATGTCATGGCGCTACAGAAACTTGCAATGTCATATTTAGTGACACTTTCTTCGGCGGTGACCCATGCTCGTCAGACCCATCAGCAGTGAAAAGTGGATATATCATATATAACTGTGCAAGTAAGACCAATTGTATGGCCCAGTTATCCAGCCAGTATAAGTCATCTCATTTACATGCTAATTGAATAATTTAAGGATCCCCCTACCACTGTAAAAATGGAGTATTTAACGGGTTGAAAATAGCGTTGATATATACTTTCTAAAAAGAAACATACTTCTTGAAAGAACTTCTATAATAAAAGAATGTATAAGCGGTATAAGAGATTTTGTCGATCTAACCCCCTGACCTACCTAATCAAGAAAAAAGCAAGTTACTTTATGATTGAAAAAAAAAAACCACCATTTAATTCTATATTAGTATGCATCTAGTGGATTTGGTTTTTTAATCACGATATGAAAACATCAGCTTGTGTTGTGGGAAAAACGTTTATCGCAAACGAAAACGGGTTCGAATTATTAATGGTAAATGTAGATATTTTGGAAGCCACATACTGTTTATGTTGCTATTGATATGTTTTAGGGAGCAAGACTTTGGATGAAGCACGAGGACGTACGTATTCTCTGAACCAAATTGAATATTAAGGGAAAAGTCTATATTTAAAATAAGACATGATACAATATCACCTGCATCCATTCAAATCGTATCTAAGCATGGCAAGTGGATGACTAGACAAGTACAGAATATATAAAAGTAGAAAAAAACAGAGTTACAAATTTATCCGTTATGATTGTTATACCAATATGGTGTTTGATTATGATGTTTTTTTATATTGTTGACAGTATTACCTTTGATCATTTCAGCGTGGCGACTGGTGTTTAAAGTGCCCAGCGGCACCAGTCCCCCAGCGGGGTACAATGACATAATGGCTTTGTATACATCTAGTGACGCGTACAATGAAGGAAACACGGCAGCAATGGTAGACTTCTCGGCTGGAGGAAGTATATACAAGTCGTCCATTCTGAACCAATGGGGATCGAATTTGACTGCAACTGCTGTAAGAAACAATTTTAACAAAACCCCTAAATGTACCACCCGTTACTTCGACACGTTTTGTTATAGCATAGCAACACAATTTAATATTGTTTTTAACAGGCTTTTCCATTTGTTTATGTTTACAATATATCAAGTGATAAACCGACAAAATATTTATGACGTCATAAACAAAGTTCTACTTGTTTTGCAAGTAAATAACTTCTCGTATTTTACAATGACAATTCGACCATTATATTTTATTTTAAAACATATAGCGTGGAAATGTAACCGACGATAAGTGAAGATCTTTTCATGACTACATTAGTGTCATTATTTGAGAGAGTAGTTATAAATGAGCCTGTTGAAAGATCTGGCTTAATTAGAAAAAATATTCTGGCTCACTTAATAAAAAAACATGATCTGTGTATAGGCTTTGACATCTTTGATTAATGACCTGAATATGAAATATCGATTGCATTAATCAAGAGGCATCTAAACACAATATTTGTCCTGAAAAAGTCATTAACAAGAAGCAGACAATATCACTTCATACATTTATCATAGTAGTTTGCTTGGAATCTGCGACTGGATTTTGGATCATACAATCCTTTAATATAATTGAATTTCATTATACATAATTATTTATCATATTCATAGGCGAAGGTGTCCTTTTTCAAAAGCGGACAGGAGCAGGCGTATGTGGTATTCGATGCATCGGGAAAAGGAAAAGATGACTGGTTTGATCAGACAAGGATAATTGACTCCAATTGGATTGACATCGAGACAGGAAACACGACATGTGAAATAAAGTACTCATATGTTTATTCCTTGTAATATATTTACAATTCATAATAATATATCATTTAATCACCATATTTAACAAATGTATCAATATTAACAGTCGCCTACCAGTATTCACCATTACAACAGTAATCGGTGTATTGAGCAAAATTATTGATCAATCCAAACTAATTTTCAGCAGATATTTAATACCCGATACATATAAAAAAAAATCATATAATTTAGCACACATTGTTATCTATTAATTTACACAATATGTTCAAATTACCATTGTATCATTTGAGACTAGTGCATGAATATTATTTCATTTAGTTCTGGGGACAACTATAAGCGGGTATTCCAGATTAAAAGTGACTACACCGGATGTAGTAACGAAACAGGCTGGTTCATGATGAAGGACTACGGGGCTACTGAAGGATGTTCCGGGTGGGACACAGTCGCAACCACCATGCCGTATATGTACTACTCAACGACTGGACTGCGTACACAGTGGTCTTCAGGTATATTGGTATTCAGTTTACGTGCTTTGTAAGTTGTATGTTTTATAACGACAGTGTGGAGAGGCGATACGATAGTTCGCACATTGTTTGCCTTATTGTAACCATACCAGACTAAGTCATTAAAGGACATGTGCTATATACTGATACATATTTGTAAACGTAGGTTTCGAAGAATGTGATATAGTTATTCTAATATATAGTCTTTTAACACAATAACACTTAACATCGATTTTAGGATTTTGGGGTATATGAGTTTTTACTATCAGCTTGCGACAAAACAATTTAATATAATATGTATATATATTTATAACTAAGCTTACCAGCGTTATACAAATGATAACGTTACAAAACTACCACTATATGTGTATAACATACATTTTAAATTGTGACCAATCTTTCTCATTTCTGCTTCTTTTTTTTTTTAAATTTTCAGCGGACAAAGAATTGGCGGATAGTTTTGCTATTTTCTTAATGGGTGAGTGGTTTATTTAAGGTTTAACGTTATTATGATGTATTTGCATGTCGATAGCTAATGTTGCATTCAAGGAATATGTAATTAAATCATGTTTTAAGGCAGTAAATGTAAAAGAAACCTTTTAATTATTATAGTATATAATATGTAAGTACAAAATCCAGAGAACTTGTTAAGTAGGGGCTGTCCCAATGACCTGCTCTCTGGTTTGGAACATGTTATAGTTTGTTTTAATTGATTGATATATTACGTATTATAGCTTTTCTTAACAAAATTATGATATGGTCTATACATTTTTACATTAAAATGATTGATCCCTGTTATGTAACTATATGTTTTTATACTGTGTAACTATATACTTGTACGATGTAATTGTGAAAAATGACACTAGAACAAACAAAATTGACTTGACTTGACTATTAAATAATCAGATAACAATCGGAACAATCTAAATTGATTTGAAAATCGTGACGTTAGAATAAATGTTTCCTTCAGCTCGCGAACAATGAGCTGATAACTTAGCACATAATATAAAGTTAGTACCATTGTTATCATCTTCAATGTTCTTTTGTCAGATTGGCACATGGTATTCAAAGTAGTGGCGGAAGTACAGACAGATGGGAGTTTAGAGACAATATGGACTGGGTCCTCTTCAATAAATGACGGTCTGGATTCCGCCATATCGGTCACCAACTCTCCAAACAGTAACTATAAGTCCAGTGTAGTTGAAACCTGGTCTGAAGACTTCACATTTATGGATATGGTATGTTTGATGTTAAGATGCAATGGCTGTTTTGCTAGATCATAGTAAACGATGACATATTCGGCTGTATGATTCCTGCTAATAAAGAATAAAGAAGTCATATTTTGGTCCTTTGGTGAAAGTTAGGTACGGTGAAGTCACTTGAATTAGCCACAAACGTGTCTTGCTAAACGTTTATTCAAGTTACTGGCGCATTCTTAACCTTTATAATTTTCATTGAAGGTCAAGTATGCATATTTTACTGGCGGCGTGGAAAAAGCCTGGATTGTATTCGACGGAAGAGGTACATCCAAAACTTCATGGTTTGCAGACAGTAAAATCCTCTTCTCGAGCTACAGTGATATACAAACAGCCGGTAAAGGAACAGTTAGTATTACAGGGTAAGTCACCAATGAGTTGTTTTATATTTTTCATTGTATTGGTTGTTCCAAAATATGCTTTGATGATATAATACAAAAAATTGTACCTCGTATAACCTTAGCTTAGGAAGAAAGTCTGTTAACAGTAAAAGGAAGTCCGATATATCGTACTTTGATGAGCCAGGATGGTGTATTAACCAACAGCTTAGTCTGCTTTGACTAGAACTCATCGACTTTTATCCATTGATTATGGCGACGAATTGAAACAGAAATTGATTGCAAACAAATATCTCTATTTCATTATGTGATAACGTGACGTCGTGATTTGTTTTGTCCGCTTTTGTATATTTTGTTTATTGTGGAATGTCATTCTCAGGCACGATCAGATTGAGTAATATAATCTTCTCCTACCTTGAAAATGTGACAGAGAAATCTCAAACCCGATGGATGGTATTCTTGAATTTCCCCCCCGAATCTTTAGGGAAAGACAATCAAGAATATCATCCCTCGTGTTTGATATTTATGATATTTATCTGTCACATCTGCAAGGTAGGGAATTATTGTATTTTTCCCATCCTGTTTCACCCACAAATCCCCCAACAAGCACGCGGTGATTGCATGAAATATAAGCGTTGATGGCAGGTTTTCCAGCAAATCAAGAGCTGTCTTCCATGGTCAGCTACTGTTGACGTGACGTCCGTTCATTAATGACGTAACCTCATACTGTTATAATGACTAAGATCGCGCCGTTCTGTACCAGGCTCTCTCCCCCAGGGATAGACAAGCAAATCTTGTCCGGCTTAAAAGGGAGACACACATGTGAAGTATGGGAGAAAATATAATGACATATCCATTGATTATGGCGACGAATTGAAACAGAAATTGATTGCAAACAAATATCTCTATTTCATTATGTGATAACGTGACGTCGTGATTTGTTTTGTCCGCTTTTGTTCAAATTAATTGTTTCAAGAACGAAAATTGAACACTTTTTGGAGAAAACATAAAAACGCATTGAACAAATCTAGCATATGCCAGCAAGTTAGTCAGAGTGAACTGTTTAAGTACTATGCAAAAACACCAATTGGTATAGATTTAAATCTGTAGGGGATAGTGCTTGGAGTATAATCATAATACTTGCAAATACCAAAAAAATAAATGAAGCACTTGTTTCCAAAACAAGAACATCATTGATTGTGATAAATACTATTTAAACTGTTCAAAAATAGACTCATAATAGTTGAATTGTGCTGATGCTACATGATGTTCAATATGAGCCTAATGTTCATTTATTGAGTTTTATAATTGGAATTATACACCGTGAAAGTAAAGTAAATGCTGATGCTTAGAGATATATATTGTGTCATTTCAGAGATGGGATTAGGTCGTTTGCCACGATCCTTTCCTATAGCGACTGTGCGTCACTGACTGGTTGGATGATGATGTCCGACTACAGTAGTAGTACAACATGCACGTTTGATAATGCTGGAACTAAACCATACTTCATATACAGTAGCACTGAAACATATGGTCTACCACAGTCAGGTATTTGTCTTTACGCTTGTTTTTTATCGTTAGCCCCGTATCGGGCAAATAAAATAATATACTGGTAACTTCCATGATTAAAACATTTATCAAAATAATAATATTTATGTTGTGCTTTTAATGAATATGAATTATCAACAATTATGTGTAACAACTGCTTTGAAATATCCATATTTTACATGTGTAAAGTATGTCTAACCTGTCTTTTTTGTGTTTGATATATCTTGTGTAAAATGCCATCAGTTAGTTTTACTGTGTTCCATGTCGCCCTACTTACATTGAATTATCAATGGAAAAATGCAACATTATCTTAACCTGTTACACAAATGAAAACCTACCTTGCATTTCCATTGTGAGAAAAGTGTATTAATGGTGTGTCATGTTGTAGCTTCATCCTGGGACAGTACCAATTTCCCAAAAGCTGATGTTTTGGGCATTTTCATTAATGGTAAGTCTTGAAATACAAAATAATAGAATAAGATATTCATCATTGTTTTAAAGGTAAAGAGTATCACTGCACAAGTTCAAATTATGTAGAAGGGTTATCTCGAAGCTGTTTGTTATAGTGTAGCTGATTTATATGAAGTAAAAACAAGTTAAATGATAATTCTGTTTTACAGTTACCTCCATTGGTGACATATCAATGTTTCCTTTTGATAATGTATGTTGGAACTTTATTGAAGTCATTATTGCTTAAACTTATCAACANTAATTTTTTTTTTCCTTTTTTTTTTTTTTTTTTTTTTTTTTTCAACACTAAATTAATAGAAAGAGATATTATACAAAATGCCCTTTAAATTATTTTCCGTTGCTTTTAGGATGGTTCCCGGTTTTAAAAGTGAGTAAAGAATTCGGAGTGTCACCTGCATCTGGTATTTATGACCTTTGGAATAATACGTACACCGTGAACGAATACAACGACAGCCTTAACGCCTTCTCCTTCGCCGCCAATACAATGCCCTATAAGTCCAGCATCGTAGATTTTTGGACAAACTACTACATCAAAGCTGTAAGCTATAGCTCTTTCTTATCCAAATACGCTGTATTTTAGAAACACACCCATGTGCTTGTTCCATTAAACTTTGTAATATATACAGCATGCCAGAATTACCTATATATACCTTATATAGATATAAGGAACCCATACAATAATCGACAGTTCTGCTAGGATGTGTTTTATCGACTAACATGAAGAGTGGTATTTAGCGCAAACGTTCCATGCTCCGGTTAACAAATGTTTGATATTGTTTTTTCTCATTTCGTTGACGCCGTAGGCTCGAGTATCCTTCATTGTGTCCGGAACTGAGCAAGCGTATGTTGTGTTCGATGCCCATGGCACCACGAAGATGTCATGGTTTTCATGTGATAGGATCTTATATTCTTCTTGGACCGATTTAAACAATGAAGGGACCCAGGATTACTGTAGCATTCAGGGGTAAGTTTGGATTAGAATAACACAAATCTCTAGAGTATATTTTGTTTATTGTGGAATGTCATTCTCAGGCACGATCAGATTGAGTAATATAATCTTTTCCTACCTTGAAAATGTGACAGAGAAATCTCAAACCCGATGGATGGTATTCTTGAATTTCCCCCCCGAATCTTTAGGGAAAGACAATCAAGAATATCATCCCTCGTGTTTGATATTTATGATATTTATCTGTCACACCCGCAAGGTAGGGAATTATTGTATTTTTCCCATCCTGTTTCACCCACAAATCCCCCAACAAGCACGCGGTGATTGCATGAAATATAAGCGTTGATGGCAGGTTTTCCAGCAAATCAAGAGCTGTCTTCCATGGTCAGCTACTGTTGACGTGACGTCCGTTCATTAATGACGTAACCTCATACTGTTATAATGACTAAGATCGCGCCGTTCTGTACCAGGCTCTCTCCCCCAGGGATAGACAAGCAAATCTTGTCCGGCTTAAAAGTGAGACACACATGTGAAGGATGGGAGAAAATATAATGACATAGCATTCAGGAGAGCAGATTGATTATTTTGACATGCCATACATGAAAACGACTGAATTATAATGACATATCACGCAAAGATACGCCTGAGAATAACTATGAAACCGTTTACATTTTGTTCTTGCATGTGCCAAACTTGCGCTAACGGCATAATCGGGTAAACTAATGCTAGTCATCAGTGCTAAAATGTATTCTCTTGCAACACAATATGTTACAAGCAATAGAGTATTAAGTCATTTCTTAGAGCAAATGCTAGATGTAGTTTTTACTTTTATATTTCAGTAACGAGCCATACAAACAGCATTTTCTCATGGAATCAAGCTACGGCACAAGTTGTGCGACCAATAGTGGCTGGTTCAGTGTGGTCGAGCGTACGTCCGGTGGATGTAGCTGGGAACAGAAGGACTCTACCTTTCCCCATGTTGTGTATAGTGATACAACGACGGCGGAATTAAACACAGGTAGCATTTATATTTTGATGAATGGTGAATACTACTAACAAGTAAACTTTCGATTTATCCATATTTGTTGAGATCTAGGATTGCATGTCACAACATGAATGTTGTGCTTTGTTAGCTGTTTATTTCTATTTGCCACGATAATGATTTTCGCCGTTAAGGCAATTATTTTTCGGTATAGAACACTCATAAGAGCGATCTATACGGTGTGTTATAAATGATAAAGCAGTATGTGGATAGACGATACTGATTATAGTTCAATTATGTATTTGATTTTAATCAATAAATGGAGTGAATCTGGATTTGTTTTCAACGTTCATGTAAATATAAACGGGGAGAACTTAACTTATACACCATATGATTGGCCAACCGTAGCGAAGTGAAGCGAATGCCGTCCATGTGAAAAGTGGATGTTATTTTCCCCCATTCATGCTGGCATGAACATTGGAAAAACCAAGAAACAGTCATTATAATTTCTAAATCACTATCAAAAGGGAAGGGAGGCGAACAATCATTTACAGTACGAAATGTATTCTTTCATTCACAAAGTTCGTATAGACAAATTATGTAACATTGCAACGTCATTTATGGGATCTTGAAACTATTTCACGTGATTTGGTGTTTTGTCGCGGCGGCTTCATTCGGCAATTTTGAAAGAGCCTAAACTTTGGAGATTCTACATAGAAAAAGTGTTCAACAGTGTAACCTGGTGTACATGTAAACTCGAGGGGTGATGAATCGGGAGCATAAATAAGCCGGTGTAACGTTGACAACCGGTTTGACAAAGCGTTGTATATTATTTCTGAAATGGATCATCATGGATTTAGAATATGAAAGACATTTATGTGTATGCCATGGGAGGAACATTATGTGTTAGTTGGTAGTCTCGGCTTCGCTATGTGCAAGGCATTCCTAGTATTTACAAGCCGTGTGCGCCATGTTAATTGAAATTCATTAATATGTGTGTAAATAAAGTCACCTCTATTCATACTTCCTAATGTTGGAAACATCCAGATTAATTTTCTTTACCGCTTCTGTTTCGATCGCATTGTGTACTCATATCAGAAATCGGGATACCTTGTTCAGTTTAGGCTTTGTCACATTGCAATCGTCGATACGACGGACGATACAACGTGTCACTGTTGTAAAAATGGTTTAATCCATCGTAGTTTAGACTTATTTGTTTAAAAACATGCTAATACTTCTAATAATAACCAATAAAGCACGAATAATAACATTTAAAGACTCCTTAATAGTTGATTTTGCATTTTCGCTATCGCGTTGAGTTTGGTTTATTTATGCAATGGGAGATAACTCGAACAACTGTTTTATTGATTCACCTGTGCTACTATTAACCAATAACGGAACTTGTAACAAAACAAAATCAGATGTGGAATTATATATATATATATATATATATTTGCACTACGCCCTGTTTCGTTTCTGTATGTATTGGTTTTCAGGATATTTAGCTGACCTTGACAGTCACGTGGATCTCTTCTGAGTAGTAGCATGGTTTATAAATATACACTTAACTCATTATTAATTGAAAAACATTCATCTTTTAAACTGAATATATATCTTCTCTGCAGGCATGGTTGTGGCAGACACGTTTGCGATATCTATTTGTAAGTACAAAGTTGATTTAACACGAACAATATCGAATACACATGTGTTTTAAGTTTCTTAATGTATATCATCTTTCCATCACGATAATAGTGGTGTAAATGTCATTAACTTACCACTTGATCTATGTTAGACCATTTTGACTGGTTTGATGTCCTGTGGGTATAGGATGTATTTCATATTATAACATAAGGTATATGTGTATTTATCATAACTATAAGTACAAACGAGGTCGAAGTTGCTCCGAAACAAATTATGATTTCGTTTCATACATATATCCAAATGTATAAATATATTTTTATGGCAAATTGTTTTTCAGCCATGGATGATATATGTGACATAGTGGAGTGTTTAAATGGTGCTACCTGCCTTGATTGGGGCGGACGGTACAAGTGTTCATGTGTGGGCCTGTTTTATGGACATTTGTGTCAAAATGGTAAGCTTACTTTTTGAATCTCTGCATAGATTGATTGATTGGTTTAACGTCCGCTTCACTACCGAGTAATTCGGTTTTCCAGCAGACAGGTGTACTGCTTAGTTCATCCTTGGGTATTTATCCTGATTCATTTTATTTTTAAAATATATTAGAAATCAATGCAATCAGCATTGTAAGAACCGCCTTATTTCAGTCCGGATATTATTCTTACATGGGTCCTGTCGACAAAATTGCTAAAAAATATATATTTAGTATCCCTATATCCAAATTGCCGTTTATGTCTGACTGTTGAAAAACTTCTCTCATCTGGCATCAGTTATTAAACTGACATCATATCTTATTTTATTAAATAATATGACCTGCTTTCAGTTGATGGAATTTATACGACGTGGACAGACTGGGCCGATTGTAGCACGTCCTGCTATGCTACTGGGACGCAGTCCCGTAATCGTACATGTACTAACCCTGCACCTCAAGGTATTGGATTGGACTGCACGCGTTATGGTGTCGATTACGAGGTTCAGTTTTGCGTACCTACCCACCTGGATATATGCGATGGTATGTTTACGCCATTGTCAGAGAACATAAATGCGTTTGATTTATTTTCATCAATAAAGCAAGTTAAACATAGTTTTTAGAAATGTTTTACGTTTCAACTTTCATCAAATATAAAATGTTGTACATGTTTAATGTAAATGTGCTTCAAATTCAAAATTATTCTTTCTCAAACACATAAATTATGTTGATCCTACTTTTTTTTAAATACAGCACTTGGGATATTTTATGTAACCATGAATCGTGGAATTGCTGTATGCGTCTCTTACTTTGGGTTTTAGAATATAACACTGGCGATATTCCCGAGAACGGTAATTATACAATGGTATGTCCAAGTGCGTTCTACATTCACGTTTACGATGCTTTTTATGGAAACGGAACAACATGTTCGGACGCCAATGCTCTTTCTGACGTACGGGCAGTTTGCCACGGACAAACGGATAGCTGTACATTAATATTCAACAATGCAAATTTTGCTGGGGATCCTTGCTCGAGCTACGCATATCTCACTAACTACGGATATGCAACATTCTATTGTGCAAGTAAGAGTTTTGGAATATCTTTTTAAACTCAAATGTTTCATTTCATAATAACAATATGATAATATGTTAATTGCATTGTTGATTATACATTTAGCTTTATCGACAATGTACACGTCAACATCTTAAGTTAATAACACGACGGAAACATAAATACGCAAATTATGTGGTCATAATGGAGAAAAACGTTCATTTTCTATTTGTTGCTGTAGAAAGGAACAAAGGAAAAAGGAAATTACCCTTTCAAAATATTTTTCTTTGATTTTATCTTTTCCAGAACGTACAGAACTGGATGACTGGAAGGGCCGTACGTATTGTTCTACAATGATCTGTTTGTGAATGTCTTAGTTGTAGTTTTGCTCTTACCAAATAAGCTGCTTATATATATTTATGATTATATGATACGTATGGTTATGCCTTTGATGATATATGCTATATAATGACGAAGTTGTGCCCAAGTCGTGATGAACGTGCGGGAAAGTGTATCGAATAACAATGTATAAAGTAAGTTCTTAAATGATCTCGTGCAGCGATTCGGTTTTCATAGTCCATTGCTACAAATATAAATTATGTTTTATATCGTTTTAATAGGTGATCATGCTGGTGTTTATGTCGATCGCTATGCATTTTTATTTCAGCCTGGCGACTGGTGTTCAAGGTCCCCCGGAACACTTCTCCACCTGTAGGGTATTCCGACATTATGAGTTTGTACACAGCCAGTGGGGCCTATAACGAAGGCGATGCAGCAGTCATGACCGACTTCAGTACCTCCGGAAGTATATATAAATCTGCACTGCTGGACCAGTGGGGCGACAACGTTACTGTCAACGCTGTACGTTTATCAAAATGTTGTTCAGTTTCAGTTTCGTACATAATCAGTTAACCACTTGTTAAAGATCATTTACAACATATAAAGTTTTTGATGACAACAAATCATATGCTTCTTTTTTCGCATGTTTTCTAATATATGACATCTTTAATCATTTATATATAAAAAATACCTGTATTCAGAAGCAGATGAAGTACATAAAGTGTCCAATCCATCATTTTATTTTGTTACAAACAGGTGAAGCTGTCGGTGTACACAAATGGGACAGAGGCTGCATATATAGTATTTGACGCATCATCAGCGACAAAATCGACATGGTTTGATCATAACAACATTATAGCATCGAGCTGGCATGATATTGTTGATGGAAACACGACTTCAACATTAAAGTATGCATTCGTTTTTGAAAAATATATATATTATGAAATTCATGTACCTCGGACGCAAAGAGCCACGATTATAAATGTCCTATATCCAAACTTATTACACGTTTTTGGTTAATATCGTTTTTTTAGAAAAACAATCTTTATTTTCAACATGACTGCAATAATATTTCATATTTATTTTAATTATCACAATAGTAATACACTAAGGAAGGTTAGGAACGAAATTCTCAATACACATATTTAAAAATAGTAACTAGAATGCAACACACTACAATATCTTTACGCAACCGTTCTTACGTTTTCTTTGATGATTCAAGTGTTAACATGGCTAAAGTAAAACCATTAAGTTTATCAAATGTCACTGACATATGATAAACTCTATCTGTATTTCAACTACAAGCTTTACATGTATTCACCGCCAGTGGTTTGGTTATGTAAAATCTTCAAAAGACCCTTTAACTAACTAACATTTATTTTTACAGTTCTGGTGGTACGGAGAAGAGAACGTTTTACATTGGTAGTGACTACTCAGGTTGCTCAAATGAGACAGGGTGGATCATGATGAAAGATTATGGAGCTTCCTCCGGATGTGCGGAGTGGGACGTAACCAGTATGACGATGCCTTATATCTACTACTCGGGACTTGGCACACGGGTCCAATGGTCAACAGGTAAAAAATGTTAAATACTTCATAGAACTTACGAGAAATGTAAACAGGCATTACGTACCCGTTGTAGTGTATCTTATTTCAAATTGAAAAATCTAAAATGTTTTCTACTTTAGTGTGTTGTTTGTACGGCGATTCATCAATGCACTAATCTGTTAAATTGTGATATCGCACAAAGATTTTGGTGCGCTGAATTATAAATTTAAACATTGTCTGTATGTAACTGCTGTTTATGTTGATACCTAAATATAATACAATTCAAGATTTATCATTTATGTTGTACGATAATAGTTTCATTTCTATTTCAGGAGACAGAATGGAAGGTGACGCATTAGCGATATCAATCATCGGTGAGTGAATAACATCTAACAATCGAAAAGAAAGCACCTATCCCTCTGTTTCAACAGTAGCTTAGAACACGGATGAGTCATAAAAGGACGAAACAACTGTATGATGCAATTTCATTCATTTTTGTCATACTGTTTATGTTGATGTGGAAATGTAACTGTGCAGTCTCCTGTATGTTGTGAATATTTGCTACGTTCATCTCTGTCAATAGTCTCTATAACTCGACATAAAATATGGCTTATCAATAAAATAAGATAATATATACCGACATGCAACTTGTCAACAGATGTATGTCGATTTTCACTTTTATGAAACCAATAAATCGAAAATCAAACTCTAATCACACGAAGCATGTAATGTTATATTTTTTTATCAGACTGGCACATGGTGTTCAAAGCGGTGGAAAGCACAGCTCCGACCGGAGGGATAAGCTTAGAATCTCTTTGGACTGGAAGTGACACCGAAAATGACTTGGTCGAATCGGCAAGATCAGTCACCAACTCACCTGCGAACGTATACAAGTCAAGCGTTGTTGAGAACTGGTCTAATGACTTCACATTCATCGATATGGTTTGTGAATATGCATTATATATAATAAATCCATTGATAACCTTTATGTGGGAATACATGCAAAACAAAATGTATACAAAACTTGGAATTGTAAGCACATATTTATTTTAGTATTGTTCGAACATGCATATTCATTGTTTCTCGAAAATATATATCTGATGGTTGTTTTGATTTAACAGAGTATGATATTTCAATAGGATATACAATGGAAAGATTTAATCGTTTCATTTTTTACCCCCAAAATTTGATTTTAAACTGTATGACTAGTATCGTACCTGTTATTATATTGTCCTTGCAGGTTAAATATTCCTACTTCACCGGTGGTGTCGAAAAAGCTTGGATTGTATTTGACGGAGTTGGTACAACAAAATCAACATGGTTTGCAGATTCAAAAATCCTGTTCTCCCGGTATACTGATATTCAGATCACGAGTAAAACTACTGTTAGTATAGCTGGGTATGTATGCTTTAGAACTGAATGGAAAGTATCGTCGTTATTATGTACTATTGTAATCAAATTGTGTGTTTATATATTACTGGAACTACATCCTTCATTTAATCATTTACTGTTTTGTTTCACCCCTTCTGTTGCTAAATTGTCCAGAAAATGTATAAAACAATGCCATTCATGAAGAGGCGTCAGTAAGACTATACTTAAGTACAGAGCAAAATGATTGATTCTCTGTGCAAATTAAAGAGTGAATACAGAAAAAAATTGTGATTGAAAATAACATGGATAACTAACTTTTTCTAACGACTTTATCATTATTGCTATAGTTAATATTTTGGATCTTTTTAATCAAGGGACTCGACCAGATCGTTTGGTGTCATTTATCAAAGCAGCAGTTGTGCCACAACTACGGGCTGGATGATGGTGTTTGACTATGGAAGTTCTCAGAGCTGTAATGCGTTTGAGCGGGAATCCAGTGTAGCCACCAAACCTTACTTCCTGTACAGCAATACAGACGTGTACGGTTACCCTCAACAGTGTACGTAATGGACATAGAATGTACACGTATCGAACATACTGGCACACTAATACCTTCTAAACAAAATCAATATTTTTTTCCCAAAAAGTGATTTTTTTTGTTTATCATTTGTTATTGTGCTATAAATCGAAAAATTCCTAGGAATCTAACGGATTTTTTTTTTATTTTATTTTTATTTTCACAAACTCTATCGTGCAGTGTAAAACAATGAATGTGAATCAAACATAGATGACAAGGCAATTCACATTATAAACATGAAAAGGTTACATATTCCGGTAATAGTAGAAAATAATGTTTATGCAACGACAGTGCTGTACAATGACTTTGTTGATACATTTTCTGCTGTTAACCATTTTTCGCCAACACTTGTAACTATATTACATTTGTCCTTTTCTTGCAGCATCATCTTGGGATAGTACCAACTTCCCAAAGGCTGATGTTATGGGAATATTCATAAAAGGTTTGTATCCTATGTAATGAAATACAAAAATGTACGTTTAAAATGTAACTAAACTGATATATTCATTGACATAAATCCTTAGTCATCAATTACAAATGAAAAAAATACAGTTATATCTCTATGAAATTGAGTTTGATTAAACCTGACTATAGAGTTAATGTATGTACATGTAAATATATATTTATATATATGAATAAGGTAGAACACGAAGACTAGTATAATCGTCTAGCGCTTTCGCCAACCTTGAGACTCCTCAGATGGGCGAAAGCGCTAGCCGATTATATAAATTATATTCGATTTATCACGAAAACATAAATTATTTGTTTCTGCTTTTGTGTATTACTTTATGTAGGTGTGTGTTGAGATATTTGTTTTTATGTATTTTTATATGTAAGTAACACGCGGTTTATTTCGTATTATATCTGTTAGATCATTAAATAGGCCTGGTTTTAGAAGCTTCTGTACACATGTAAATATTGTCGATGTCAGGCATATGCAGATAGGTTTGGAAATCATTCATTTAGATAAGTTTATATATAGTGCGCATATGCGATAACGTTAGTGTAACTTTTGATTAGTCACAATCAAGTCCCGATAAAACACTTCGAAGTTAAATAACATCAATGCCAACATCATAATTGTGTTTTACTTTAAGACAAATGTAATCAATTGAAGCTGAACCATATATCTATGTATTTTAGGCTGGTTTCCTGTACTGAAGGTTGCTCGAGGTATGGATGTTTCCCCAGCTACTGGCATATATGACCTATGGAGTGGCACGTATACATTGAACGAATACAATGATTCAAGCCAAGCATTCTCCTTCGCAAGCAACACTATGACTTTGAAATCAAGTCTGGTGGACACCTGGTCAAATTACTACATAAAAGCGGTAAGCTTGATTAAAATCTTTCCACTACGAGATGTGTACGAATAGACATTTAAAGCATATCTATCTGAATTCGACGTATGTGTTACTTGTAAAACATACTAAAATGTTAACACACATGTAGAAAAAGACATACTGACCTAGGAATCACATTTCTTAATCTTAAAGTGTACTGTAATCACACAATCAGATTAATGTAAGGGCTATATTTCCTCAGAAGTTACTTTAAATTGTAAAATAATAATATATTAAGGTTCGAAAGTACTTCTAGACTTCTTGACCGAAAATGAGTGAATGAATAGCAAGAAATTGTCAACAAGAACAAACGAAAGGAGTTGTCGAATTTAAGAATATGTGTGTTAAGAATTTCATTAAAGATGGCAAATATTGTGGTTTAGCGTTATAATTCTCAGATTTTATTTCATGGTAAAGTGATAATCTACTAGTTTCAGATGCAATCAGTGGTTTTACATATTCAAATGCAATGTTTCCATTTGTAATGAGATTTTCTTCTTCTAAAGGTGATATCCAGTGTCAATTCTTATGGCTTACAAATGCAAATCTGTATATATGCTTGTTAGTAACAGCAATACATATGCTTTGTTATATTTGTGCATATGCTGTACTGTATATGCAACTGTTTCATCCATGCTGTACAATTGAAATGATGTTTAATTTATTTCCGTTTCATATATAACCGTATCTTACATCAAAGACAAATATAAACACTTCGACATTGTATAACAAATGCTGTATAATTGTGCACTGATAGGTCAGGGTGTCCTTCTTTGTCAGCGGAACAGAGAGAGCATACGTTGTATTCGACGCTCATGGCTCAAACAAAACATCATGGTTTTCCTGTGACAGAATTCTGTATACATCATGGACAGATTTGGGTACATACGGGAGGAAAGACTACTGTAGTATTGCCGGGTATGTGGAAGTGATATTAACGGTTAAGTTAAGTTTATACTTAAATTTGTATTTTTATTATATTGCAAGGATCCAAAATCAAGTTGAGAGTACTTATGTGAATTTGTCTCCGTTAAGTGTTTCCCTTTTTAATGTTGATATACTATCGCTGATTGAGTAAAACTTATTAGTTCGACCTTTGGCATTTTGTTTTTAAGTGCATGTATTATTTTGTGTGTATCCAAATCATGAATACAGGTGATCAGCGAAAAGGTATTTGATGTATTTCATCATAATAATAAGGGCAGACTATATCGACAACATCATTGAAGTTTTCAAACGTTAACAAATCTGCAGTCATAAAATAGATTTAAAAACACAGGGTTCACATGAAACTATCTTAAAAACGTTATTTCCATAAATACTACTTAAATATATGTATAAAGATTGTTTCAATTTACAAATATGGGTGATTTGAGTTGCAGTGGATAGTGCAAATGCATTTTACCAACGCGGCCTTGGTTCGACTTCCTGATTGAAAGAGAAAAGGTATTGGGATGATGTTGATATTGTTTAATGTTACAGCGATTCTGCGAACAGTAGATTCTTTTTCATGCAGTCTTCCTACGGTAGTGACTGTGCAACACATAATGGCTGGTTTGCCGTATCCGAAGCTGGTTCCGGATGTTCATGGGAAACACAAACGTCGGCCCCATTTGCTATTTACAGTGACACAACAACACTTGAACTAAACAGCGGTATATATATTTGTTACTCTTTACTCTTTTTGTCTATGTAAATATTTGTATTATGAATTACTTATAATTGAGATAAACTACTTGATAATGATATATCTCTGATAGAATCTAATTAAACGATGTTGTTAGCAATCACTGCAAGCTTATGAGCAAGGATTTACATGACTCACATAAGGTAATGTATCGCTCACCAGTAATTATACACAATACAATGATTGAAAATACAAATTACTATAAGAACTATGTTTATACAGTAAAATAAATGTCACTAAATCACATTTACCTTGAAATATCAATAGGCCTGTATGCAACTATTTTTAATATATATGGATTTGTTTTTATTTTGTCACATTTTAGGAATGGCTTTAGCTGACGTTTTTGCAGTATCTGTCTGTGAGTAAAGCTGTTGTTATTAACATGTGGTGTCAAATATGTATAGTACCTTACACAAGATTCCATATCATATGAAATCATTAAGTTATTTATCGAAGATTGAAAAGAAAGTCTGATAGCTTCATTTTTCAAGAGATATTTTCCAAGACCTTATTGCAATATAAGATTTCGTTATCATGATCTTTTTTCTATTATCTCATTGATTTCATTATATAAATTTCTTATCATATACTATGATTCTATTAACAAAACATATGACACTTGTATAATCACTTTGTAACATGGCAATAGTATAAAAGAAAATAACATACCATTTCACTCGGGATATTGATCCATTTATTAGATGTTCAAATGAGAATTGTCTTGGCCTTTTATACTGAAGAAAAATACACACAAGCAATTACTTAAAGCCTGATTGTTCTAGCTATGGACAATATATGCGACATTGTCACCTGTGAAAATGGCGCCACCTGTCGTGACTGGGGAGTAACGTACAGCTGTCTCTGTGAGGGCGATCACTATGGCTGGCTGTGTCAAAACAGTGAGTTTGTTTAAAATAATCACCAGATTCAAAGTAAAAAGCACCTACTGAAATTATTTATAAACATATCGCTAAACATCACAAAGATGAAACGAAATAATGGTAATCTAATATATTAGCCATGTAGTTTGATTGCAAACCCTAATTATATAGTGAAATACGTAAATTAATACGTTATATGGTGTTTAGGGGGAGTAGGGGGACACACGTCAGCATATTTCAACGCTTTCAAATAAACCAGCCACAATTGATAAATACTAAGGGGAATACGTCTAAGTATCATTACTTATTCTGATTGTAAGACATTAACTAATTTGGTCTTTGGTGGAGATAAAACCTTTTTTTCCCCTTGTATTGCTATGGAAATTGATATTTTATGCATTACATCATTACGGAACACAATTTAAGTATCGTTTCACTGTATCCAATAATAAAGGCATGGTTGTATTAACAGTTTACAGAAATTTAATTTATGTTGTGTACAGTTGACGGTAATTACACATCATGGACAGATTGGAGTGACTGTACTACATCTTGCTACGCCGAGGGTACTCATTATAGAACGCGCACGTGCACCAACCCAACCCCGTTAGGAATAGGACAAGACTGCGTCAGATACGGGGAACCATTGGAGATCCTAAGGTGTATTCCAACACATCTAGATATCTGTTCAGGTGAAGTTTGTTTAATTATATACATATCATTTAAAAAAAAGACTTTTCTAAACATTTATAACCGTTAAATGCTCAATGTACAGTTTTTATGGTAACGATATCTTCATTATCTTTGTAATTAATTTCATTATGTTATGCTGTACTGTGACTGCATAATATTAGTACGGAAAAAATAGGGCGGTCCGGTGGTGCAGTTGATAAAGCGCTTGCCTTTCATTAAGACGGCCAGGGTTCAATTCATCGATCAGATGTTAAAAGAAATGGGTATACCTTTCCACCTCGTGGGTTTTCCCCGGGAATTCAGGTTTACTTCATTCAACACTGAGATCACCTGTACAATTAAACATTGACCAGCAAGTGTAAATAGTATAAGCTGGTAAAAAGTCCTCCATAATGGTGGTAACAAGTTAAAACTTTTGTGAAAGATATTATAAACGAAGTATCACAATACATTGTTTTGTCATCAGAATACAACACCGGTGAGTTAGCAGCTGACACTTCCTACTACATGGTATGTCCCACTGGCTTCTACATACACGTATATGCGGCGAGCTATGGCAACGGAAGCACGTGTTATGATGCAAATGCTCTTGAAGATATTAGAACTGCTTGTCACATGCAGACAGACACTTGCAATGTGACATTCTCCGACACATACTTCTCTGGGAATCCATGCACGGCATATCCAGGCGCTATTGTGACCGGAAGTGCAAAATTCTTCTGTGCAAGTAGGTATTGAAAATCCGGCTGATGGATCATCACTTGATATCTGTTTGATTCTTTTTATTTAATAAAAACCCTTATAGTTTCTTGAAAAAATGACTATGATCTATCAACAATTACTGTTCTAATCTTTACTAAAGCAGTATCTAAATTTATCTTGAATATTGAAAAATAGAATATTCATGTTTGGAAGCAGAAGGTTACAAATATGTAAAAACTTAGTTTGAATAAACATTATTTTACTGCAACAAGTAGTATGAAATTGTATTATACATATGTTTGACCGATCGTTATTAAATATATTTTTCCAACATTGAACCAAACGAAACATTTATCTTTTATTTTCAGAACGACGTGAATTGGATAGTTTTCGAGGACGTAAGTTTTTTGAACAACTTATTTGAAAATGGATAATATCTTAAAGAACAACAATTCAAATACTGACATGATTAATTATAATTGTCTTAGGGGATACTTAGTATTTATAATACCGTTTAAGAGTGTGAAATCTGCAATGCAATATACATGTATATATGTATATATACTGCTTTGTAAGCTCACTACAGAGGCTTCCTATCATACAGGTGTTGGTGTTTTCATGATGAATTATTTAAGTTCGTTTGAGAAGGTCGAATTAGAACATGTTTTTAGTTACATACTTTCCGTATTGACAGCCTGGCGACTGGTGTTTAAGGCACCCAGCGGTACAGCCCCACCCGCTGGTTATGCTGATATCATGTCATTGTATGACGCTTCCGGGCCGTACAATGAGTTTGACACTACCGCCATGACGGATTTTAGTGCGGGAGGAAACATCTACAAGTCGACAAAACTCGACAACTGGGGTGTAAACACATCTGTTAGCGCTGTAAGAATATTACTTTTATATTTTTGAAAATTTAAACAAATCCTTTGCTTCAGCAAAACCCCGACATAATGCACTAGTTTCTTTCGCCACCTCGCTTACTGCTAAGGTATGTCAGAGTTCTTTTTGTCACCCTTTTCTTAGGTATTACTTTAGTACGTTTCCTATAATCTATCAACCAACCCCTTTATAAATATCATTTAACCAATGGCGGCAGCATAACAAAGTTTGCTGTATTAGCATATTTCCTTTCAAACAATAGTTTTAAATATTCGATCGTAGAAATGTAAAAACATGTTTTTAGCATCATTTCTAGAGGAAACGCATGTATTAAAATTACTAATCTCCTTTGGTAGACGTTTTAGACCCGTGCAGTAATAATATGCAACTATTTTAAATAACGTCATATGCATTTCCGTGTTAATAATCTATGATTTGTATCTATTTTTTTACACTTACAGGTTAAATTAGCAGTGTTTAAAGATGGTCAAGAGATGCACTATGTTATATTTGATGCGGTTGGGAAGGGAAAGACAGATTGGTTTGATTGTGATAATATTTTAGAGTCAAGTTGGCACGATCTTCAGGATGGTAACTACACCTGCGTTAAAAGGTAAATAAGACTCAATAGATGTATACGCCCTTCTATCACGGTACGCCGTAGGCTACATTGGCCTCGTGGCCTGTTCATCGGCTATTTAGAGTTTAAATGGATATGGCATAGGATGGGATGGGCGTATTCTGCCGCCCACCTACGGTGATCCTGTTAAGTAATAGAACGATTGAATCGCTTTTTCATTGCCCGTGTCTTCGTTATTGCTTTCAATACACGTTTTATAATGAGTGTAAAGTTAGTAGCAATTGACAAAAAATACCTATATCAAAGAATTAGAACCTATTTGTATATTATATCTTCAATGCTCTAATCAAGAAAGCAATGGTTCATTTCCCCGATCGGACATACAAAGATAAAAATACTGAAGGTGAACAGCGTGTTTATCTGAAATAATGTTAATATGTGTACGTCTTATGTTTTTACTAGTGCGGGCGACACGTGGAAGAGAAACTTCTTCATGAAAAGTGATTATACATCCTGCACTAATGAAACGGGATGGTTTGTACTTAAGGACTACGGGGCGACTGACGGCTGCTCCGAGTGGGACAGTACGACTTCACTGCCACAGATATGGTACTCGCAGACAGGTGTTCGTGTTCAGTGGGCTTATGGTAAGTAAGGCGTATTTATAAAAGTTTTGTAACTAAACGACAGTGTCAAAAACAGCCCAACATATCTAATAGTTCATTATGTTGCCTTCGACTTTTTACATTTATTGAAGGTATGAGGACACAAAAATTATTGTAAGGTGTCAAATAATGAAGGTACATTACATTTGAAACACGTATCGAAAACACCAGCGTTAACATTGTGTTTTCCAAGCTATCTTATAGTTATTTCATAATAGTTGTTATGGCTACTCATTTACATTTCCTCTGTTCATTAGGAAATAAGACTACCGCTGACGCTTTGGCTATCTTCGTAATGGGTACGTTTGTTTTATTTAAACGAAATGAAATTTATTGGTAAATCAGTTTTCTCTTTTAAATTTCAACACCATGAATGTGTGCCAGTTGCTGTCACGTAAGAGGCCTCCTTACTTATATGTCTACATTTTATAATTGCCGTTTTTTTACATTTTGCGTTTCAACCACCAAGAACGTATTTCAATTTCTTTACTTAACTAAATGAAGTTTGGATATAAATTGACCTACAATAATATTTTTTCAAACTAAACGTAAAAAAAACAATTCGGTATCTTCTTTGATTTCAGCTCACAATCAAGTAAAGTTTTTCATCTGTAGTCGTTGATGACTTTCATGCAAATACCATAAACACAACCGGAATTATCAACAACAAAATGGTACTTTATATCACCATTTTGCAGAACTTTCAGACATAGAGCAGACATATATCCGATTGTGTTGATTTTTTCAGATTGGCATATGGTATTTAAGGGTGTAGAAGAGGTCACACCAGCTGCTGGAAACCTGGCCGATCTCTGGACGCTAGAGGACACGGAGAATGACAACGATATAACGGCCACTACGATTACTAAATCCCCCAACTTGGCTTACAAATCCAGTCTACTGGAAAACTGGGCGGACCCATTTACATTCATTGACATGGTAAATAATAGCTATAGCTATTTAATAATGAAAGAAATGTTTAAATAATATGATACGATATGATAGGGTGGACCTCGGGAAATCTACCAGTTCAGATTATGATCATAATATTGATGACATAATTTGACGTTTATAGTAAATTGACAGTTGATAAGTGATAGGCAAGTGCTTTACATTGATGATGGTTCTTGATATCATTGATTCTTTGCATGACAATACGATTGACAATGGTTACTGCTTTGCATTTAAGGTAAACTAATGACAGCTTTTGGTCCACATGTAAGCAATTCCTTTGTTCATATTTTGCCCTGGTTTGATCGATTTTCAAACAGAATTATGGTTTTATTGACACATCGATACTGTCCTGCTTGTTTGCTTTTTATTTTCATACATTTCAAACTATTACAGGTGAAGTATGCTTTCTTTACCGGGGGCATCGAGAAGGCTTATACAATATTCGATGGCAGAGGCACTACTAAAACCTCTTGGTTTGCTTCAAACAAAATACTGATATCAAAGTATACAGACATTTTATCGGAATCAATCGGTCATTGCAGCATTGCCAGGTAACATATTTGTTCAGTTTCAATTCTAAAGTAAAAAACTGTTGCTGTGTAACAATTAATAAAAAGCGAAATGTTGTAGCATAAAAGAATGAACGGAGTACAATTTTCATTTCGAGATCGTTTTTGCTTATTTTTTCTTTTATCATATCTTAAGTATTATAACAAAGAAAACTTATTTATGAAAATATATTACTGCCAACGTGAATACCATAAATGCATGACTTTTCCGTCTACCTGGAACCAGATGTGTCGGACAATAACTGAGCCTATAAACAGGTAAAATGCCATTTGAATGCCAAATTTCTGTATCTATACTAATGTCATACACATGAAAGTATTGTTGTATTCTAATTTGCCATTACGTTCGGTTTTTGTAATCTAGTTTGTTTATTTTTTTCTATTTTCATGGCTCGCTTAGACCCGTTCAGATGAGGTTTTTTTATGAATGTAGTCTCTATATATCCAAAAGGGTCATACATGTCTTAGCGAACGCCTGTCTATAGCGGCTATATCATACATGTAAAATGTTTAGACAATCGACTTTGATAATATTCTCGCAATATCATAACACCTTAAATTTCATATCTTTGATTTGTATAATTATGTCCGCCGTGAACTTGTCCGACCATTTTCTCAAAACCGCAAGTCATATCTTGATGACACTTCACATGATTAATAATGGGTATAGGTAGTTGTGCGTTCAAGTCTTTATTTTCAGATCGTTGCCAAAGCAACCACAAGGAACAGAGGCTTCTGATTGGTCGAAATTTAGATATTTCGATCTTTATGAAATTTGGTAAATGGGGTTATTAGGGGACTTCGAATTTAACCGCATATGTTTCGTTGATATAGTAACCACACAGAGGATTCTGATTGGTCACAATTTAGATTTTTTTCATGCCCAAATTTAATATGTACATTGTTGTTAGGGGAGTTAGAATTTAACAGCACAGGTTTCGTTGCTATAGCAACCACACAGAGCATTCTGATTGGTCAAAATTTAGAATGTTTGTTATGCTCAGAATTTATATGTACATTGTTGGTCCTTTACTGATGCATCTTTGCGAGTATGGGTGCAGTTTAGGGGACTTATGTAATGGTCCCCGTTACAATTACTTCTTTTTAAGTGTATCTTTGGTCTACTTGGATTCTAAATACGCATGCATCTTGTTATTGCAATTGGTATTGATTACATTTATCAGCCATTGACTTACATATCTATGAGTTTTATTATTTGTGTAATATGTTACTGAATTCAGTGATGCGAGACGACGGTTCCTGATTGCCCAAGACATATCGACAACGTGCACCAGCTATAAAGCTTGGATGCTTACGCAAGATGTGAGTGGATCTGTATACTGCGCCTTCGACAACAGCGTGTATCTTGGGAAAAACCGTCCAAACTTTTTGTATAGTGACAGCACATCGTATGGCCTCCCACAGCCGTGTAAGTGATTTTACCGTGAGATGCACGTGCACCACATAACGATATGTTACGATTACTTCTAAATTTGTGTGGATTTTAAGTCTGTATATCATTCTTGTTTATAAATAATGTTTTTCAAAGTTCGGCACAGGAATGCATGCAACATAACAAAAAGACATCTCTATTCAAATTTTTGTTAATGAAATTTTTAATTTATTGTGCGCAAACTAACATGTATAGTCTAATTATTAACTAAAGAATTTGTCCTTTTTTTCTCAGAGGAAAATTTAATCGGATATATCAACAAGTGCATATCGTGATGATAAATGAATAAAATAAAAGCCCTGAACATGGCCCCTTTATGCCCGATTCTTGCATTGGGTTAGTTTGTTTGTTAGCTAGTTAATATGATATACAGACATCCCTTATCCTTCGTTTTATGAATAATTGCAGCCTGGAACTGGGACAGTACGAACTTTCCCTCAGCCGAAGTCATGGGTGTGTTTATTATTGGTAAGTCATAAGGTAGTGTTATTCTCTCTGGTTAATTAGTACATATGTTTCATCATTCATAACACAACAATAGTTCCTATTTTGTATTTTTTCAGGAAATATATTTTTTGCGTTTGTTTGTTTTGAAACTATTTCAAATCGTTCTCTTCCTATTTTTTCTACACTTTTATTTCTGTTTTCAAATATTTTTTCATCATTTATCTTATCCTGTATGACACACAGCTAGAAAAGTATTTGTTTGCATCGTCATCTCGAACATCATTACCATGCTAATAACGTTTCGACTAAAATCACAATTGTTTAGGTTAAATAAAGCGACAACGTGTATTGTAATGAACTATGTTACCGCTACTGTCTTTTAGGATGGTATCCTCTAATGAAGGTGGCTAAAGGTGTAGATTTGTCACCAGCTCTGGGTATATACGATCTGTGGACGGGGAACTACACTTTGAACGAATACAATGATACCGATACGGCGTTTTCCTTTGCCGCTGATACCATGCCCTTCAAATCCCACGTCGTGGACAATTGGTTTGACTATTACATCAAAGCGGTAAATGTTCAAAAATTTAATTTCCTAAATTAGTAACATTATTAATAACAATTAATTTGTCAAATGATTTTAAATCCATTTTCGGTAATATGTTTTTATGTTTTAAACATTTTCCCTTATATATCAATTATAATTCTTCTTTTGAATTTTGCCGTTTCCTTAAGATAATAAAAATATACAAATACATTATTTCACTTAAACATGTATGAATATAGAAAAACCGAGATTGGTCCTTGTGACATTCTTTGAGCAATTTGGGAAGATAGTATATACAATATCTGTATTTTTTCTATAGATACGAGTGTCATTCTTTGTGGGCGGAGTCGAGCAAGCATATGTGGTATTTGATGCCCACGGGACAGACAAGACAAGTTGGTTCAACTGTGAGAAGGTCTTGTATACCTCTTGGATAGACGTGAATCGATATGCCTTAAGGGATTTCTGCAGCGTAATGGGGTATGTTCTATATGTTGATCGCATATTTATACCCCACCAAGTGAATGCGGTATATATTAAGTCACTTTTTCAGTGATTTCGCCCATGTGTGTGTCCTTACGAAATGAAACGCTTGTGTTCAAGGTATAAATTGAACCCCTGATTACATTCAGATTATATTGACATCATAGTATGGTAATATCAAGTTCTATACTTCGTTCTATTTCGGTGGTCATTGGTCAAGCATACAGAGCAAAGGTTCACGAGCACAGCAGACATCAATGTTGAAGTAGTGTTTAAGTCATACACGGAAGCATTTATAATCCCACAGCGGCGAAGTAAATCAATTGTTAGACTTAAATTGAAAATACAAAATAAATCTTTGTCTTTCATGTTCATAGGTTTAAATGATCAATCCTTGGTGTCAATAATTAAACTGTTTGAAAAAAGTCAGTTATCATAAGTTATTCAAATACTCTCGTATGCATGATGCTATAACACACATAAACTAAGTACTGCTAGCAGGGGTTTCATTATGTAGTCATTTTATTGCACCTATTTTGCAGGGACTATGGTTTAAACAGGACTTTTTTGATGTCCTCTTCATACGGAGATTCCTGCTCAGTCAACAGTGGCTGGTTTGGAATTATCGAACACGAGACTACGTCATGTACATGGGAACAGAAGCACGCCAGACCTTTTGCGATATTTAGTGACTTTACAACAGTAGAAAACTTTGATGGTAATAAAATCCATTTGTAACATAAGATAATATATATATAAGAACACTTCCTAAAGCTTCACAGAATTAGAAACGTTTTATCTGCCTAAAAACAGCTAAGTAAACCATTTCTGGAATGAAAAGAAGCTCATACCCAGCAGTAAAAAATAATAAATATAAAAGACAATAAACAATCATAATAGTGTTAGGCTAACGAGAAACTTCAACGGTGCCATACGAAGATTTGAAACCTGGACATCCGATCGCAATGCAGTTCCTATCACTCTAGCGATTTCATTTCTTAACAGAGTTTCATGAAACTTGATAAATGTGCTTGACATGGCAACACCTTGAACAAAAACGTCGAGTTTCGTGTCCTAAAATAAAGTTCAAGGTTACAATTAGGAATAAAAAAAAATGAATTGCAGTTCATTGTAAACACTATTTAGTGAACAAATTAATAAATGCATTAAACTACTCTAGTCGAATATAGTCAGGAATGCTCATTTAGTGAGTAAATGTAATGTTCTGCTTTGCAATATTCTTACAAATTAAATTACCATTTCAGATATGGCTGTTGCGGATGTGTTTGCGATATCTATGTGTAAGTATTATGGTATTGATGAAGTCGATCAATGTGAACGTTCCTCATACGTTTGGTAGTACGGCGATCGATGTGTACGTTCCTAATACGCACGGCAGTACGGCGATCGATGTGTACGTTCCTTATACGTACAGCAATCGATGTGTACGTTCCTAATACGCACGGCAGAACGGCGATCGATGTGAACGTTCTCTATACGCACGGCAGTACGGCGATCAATGTGTACGTTCCTAATACGTACGGCAGTACGGCGATCGATGTGAACGTTCCTTATACGTACGGCAGAACGGCGATCGATGTGTACGTTCCTAATACGTCACAGATACGGCAGTACGGCGATCGATGTGTACGTTCCTAATGCGCACGGCAGTACGGCGATCGATGTTTACGTTTCTAATACGTACGGCAGTACGGCGATATCGTTGTGAACGTTGGTTATACGTACGGCAGAACGGCGATCGATGTGTACGTGTCTAATACGTCACAGGTACGGAAGAACGACAATCGAAGTGTACGTTTCTGATACGTCAAAGGTACGGCAGAACGGCGATCGATGCAAACGTTCCTGATACGTCCCCAGTACGGCAGAACGGCGATCGATGTGAACGTTCCTAATACGTCACCGGTACGGAAGAACGGCGATCGATGTAAACGTTCCTAATACGTCACCGGTGAGGCTCGGCGATCGAAGTGTACGTTTCAGATACGTCACCGGTACGGAAGAACGGCGATCGATGTAAACGTTCCTAATACGTCACTGGTGAGGCTCGACGATCGAGTTGTACGTTTCTGATACGTCAAAGGTACGGCAGAGCAACGATCGACGTAAACGTTCCTAATACGTCACCGGTACGGCAGAACGGCGATTGATGTAAACGTACCTAATACGTCACCGGTACGGCTCAACGATCGAGGTGTTCGTTTCTGATACGTCAAAGGTACGGCAGAACAGCGATCGATGTGTACATTCCTAATTGTCACCGGTACGGCAGAACGGCGATCGATGTGAACGTGCCTAATACGTTACCAGTACGGCAGAACGGCGATCGATGTGAACGTTCCTAATACGTCACCAGTACGGCAGAACGGCGATCGATGTGAACGTTCCTTAAACGTCGCCGGTACGCCAGAACAGCGATCGATGTGAACGTTTCCAATACGTCACAGGTACGGCAGAACAGCGATCGATGTGTACGTTCCTAATACGTCACCGGAACGGCAAAACAGCGATCGATGTGAACGTTCCTAATACGTCACAGGTACGACAGAACAGCGATCGATATGTACGTTCCTAAAACGTCACCGGTACGGTAGAACAGCGATCGATGTGAACGTTCCTAATACGTCACCAGTACGTCAGAACAGCGATCGATGTGTACGTTCCTAATACGTCACCGGTACGGCAAAACAGCGATCGATGTGAACGTTCCTAATACGTCACAGGTACGGCAGAACAGCGATCGATGTGTACGTTCATAAAACGTCTGCGGTACGGTAGAACAGCGATCGATGTGAACGTTCCTAATACGTCACCAGTACGTCAGAACAGCGATCGATGTGTACGTTCCTAATACGTCACGGGTACGGCAGAACGGCGATTGATATAAACATTCCAAATACGTCACGGGTACGGCAGAACGGCGCTTCATACCAGAAACTTTGTTATTATAACAGATCATATTTCTGTATTTATATGTTTCATATACTTAATATCAATGTTTTGTTTTATCTAAAGCTAAGGACTCTATTTGTGACATCGTGAATTGTGAGAATGGAGGCTCTTGTTACGATTGGGGATCTCGATACCGCTGTTTTTGTGATGGATATTTTTACGGCTGGCTATGTCAGAATTGTGAGTATAGATATGATATTGAAACATTTTGTACTTTTATTGACTTGTTGATATTTGATTCCACTGCTTTTCAGCATTTTATTGTATTATCATCATGCTTAAAAACGATTAGGTGAAATAGACGATTATCTGATGCAATCATATAACGTTTGAATCATACTCGAATTGATTATACAATGTGCCAGGGCATATCTATGTCTTTGCGTAGATAACGTATTCTCGTATTTTCAAAAGAAAAGTGTTCTAGTGTTTAAGTCTCAACGTTAAAGTCAATAACAATTGAACGTGTTATGTTACCCCGAATTGCACATATAGAGGAATATGTTATTGCTTCTCAGATGAATATTAATTTCCCGACAGGTTTTGGAAGTTACTCATGATGGGTTAATACTGTGTGCATTTTTTGTATTTACGTTATGTGTACATCTTCAAATAGTAAAATGTTGCTGAAAACCAACGTACTTCTCAGTCGTTCAAACTACAGTATTTTTATTTAAGTTTTATTGTATTTAATTTCACATGCATAACAAGTACTATATTTACAGTGAACGGAAATTGGACAACCTGGGCCGACTGGAGTGCTTGTAGCACGTCATGTTACGCAATAGGGACCCAGTACAGATACCGTAACTGTACTGAACCAGCACCAGTTGGACACGGTCTGGACTGCGGTTATCCTGACCTCGAGGTTCAGACATGTGTACCAGATCACGACGTCTGTCCCGGTAGGTGTAATTTGGCCGACTTGGCCTATCATTTTTGCAGAACATGTAAAACTAATTTCTCTTTTTTGTGACTAAATTGATTGAAATCCCGGTATATTCTTCATTATGTTTCGTTCTATTGGTTTATTTTGTTTATCTTTACTTTAAATACTTAATATTGTTAAAGTAATCTTTTTTCGTTTAATAGCAGTTATCTTTGTTTTTCTTCTTGTGTCTATATTTATATTTCTCGTGTTCCTACAGATTATTGAATGATATATTAAAATGTAATGTCTCTTTCTTGAGTGTACGTTTAAACTATTCCAAGTAATGTTAAGTGAGAATTGTATCAAGAAAGAATAAAAAAAATGAGATAGAGCAATGGTCTTTACGGCTAATCAATTACATATTTCAGAATACAACACAGGAGACCTTGTGGAGAGCAAGAATTACACCATGATTTGTCCTGTTGGGTATTACATATATGTCGATGACGCATTTTACGGCAACGGTTCTATATGTTACACTGCCGATGCTATAAACAGACTTAGAGGATATTGTCATGGACAAACGGACAGTTGCCAGTTCTTCTTCACCGACTCTTACTTTGGTGGTGATCCCTGCTCAGCGAATCCGGGCGTCACTAAATACGGGAATGCCAAACTGAACTGTATCAGTGAGTACACATAATGTACATTTCTTAAAACACTATACCATTGTCATAAGGTAAAGAAATTATCGTAACTTGTCGTGCGACTATCTCGAAATTTTAAATGTCATTTTTGAGGGGTAAACACTCACTTTGTTAATATATTCATATTTGTTGTTGAAGTGTTGCAATTTTTCATACACTAACATAAAACAGACACAAATGTTCCCCAATAAACATTTTAGGTTTAAATGGAGGTTATATCCTGATGATTAAAGACAAATACGCAATATACTGTTTAAAGGTTATATTTCGCAGGGAATTTAATTTCGCTATATTCGCCCTTTCATTAATATCCGTGAATTCTAAACACCAGCGAAATTATCGAAAATGTTAACCACTTTTACGGACCTTATCACAACGTATTGAAAATAGTTATAACCCAACGCTGTTATGGACGCTTAAATGAACTCAAATTAGATTATCATCGGACAACTCGGTAGTGCATGTAAAAACAACACTTACATATAAGTGGCCACAACATATGTATGTGTACACAGTAGGTGATTAATTGATTACAGTTTACTCCTGCAATGGTACATACACATTTGATTTTCTTTCGAGAGAAGTCACTTAAATGATGACAGTAAAACCTACTTTGCATGACACATGGCATTCGGGTGTACAGCGAAATTTGACCCCCGCGTATGTACACTGAAAATAAAACCGCGAAATATTGATCCCGCGAATTTAAAGCGCTAAACAGTACGATTTTTATTCACATAAACACCATTATGTATTCCTGATGTCACCAAAAAAGTGTAACAAGACATCTGTCGTTTGTAACGTTTCGTCCTGTTTTTTTTATATTTTATTTTTTTGTTTTCGACACGATTTTGTCCCAGGGTTCCAAAGACAAACCTGCAAACAATATTACAAAGTTGAAAATAATAATGAATTTCATTTATGCATTTCAGAACGGCAGATACTGGATACTTATCAGGGAGGTAAATATGCTGTTTACGTCAAGTTATTTGCAACTTGCTCTAATTTATTCGAAATGAATTCACTCAAGTTTATAACCATATATTTATTGTTTTATGCATATCAATTTAGATATATATTCATAATTAATATCCTAAATCCCAAATCAACGTCCGATTGATTTACTGATTCTTTAATCTGTCCTCATGCGTGACCCTTAACTTTATTTATACACCTCTGAACGCCTGTATACGTGCAGTGTTGCCTTAATATTTAAAGTGAACTTCACATGGAAATGAACTTTTGAAATTATATTTAAATGCATGTTTTGTTCTACATTTTTGTAAAATAATAAAAAAAATGGTACTTAGCTATATAAATTGACCAGCTATTGAAATCTTTTTTTTTTATAACTAGTATACTTATCTGTATACAAACACTTTGATACCTGTGATGTCGCCAGTGTATTATGATAAAGCTGTCATAATCTGATATGTTGCAGCCTGGAGACTTGTGTTTAAAGCGGCTCACAACCAAGTCAAGTCCGGGTATTCTGATATGAAAGCCTACTATGACGCTACAGCGAGTGATACAGAATCAGACGCTGTTGTTACAGATAAAACGGACTTCAGTAAGACTTCTGCCGTTTTTAAGTCAAACTTACTGGACAACTGGGGCAGTAGCGCTACTGTCCAAGCGGTACGTACATCATGTGTTGTCTGTACATTGATTCAAATATAAATGCTTAACAATGTGGTCATTCCATTCATTCTTGATTCATCAGTATTGTATTGTTTTTGAATATCCTGATACGAGTGGTCCTGTTCATTGAGTTATTTCTCTGCTGTTTATCAAAAATGTAAATAAATGTTAAATATAAAGAATTAATATAAAATACATCCCTATATACATCTGATATTTAAACATTGATATATTGTTTTAGTCATGTAGGTAAGGCACGCTATATCTTGCAAATAAATCCAAGCGATACTGAGTATACATTGTTGTATGATGTAGGTACGTTTGTCAGTTTGGAAGGATGGTAAAGAAGTACACTATGTGGTATTTGATGCCTTTGGGAAGACAAAATCAAACTGGATGGAATGTGATAAGATCCTGTATTCCAGCTGGCATGATCTCACCACCCAGAATATATCATGTCAAATTAGGTAAGTACATTAACACGCATATGTATGGTAACATAATTTAACCATGGATTACTAGATATTTTAATTTGTCGCGGATTTAACTCTATCTTGCCTAATAACATTTAGGGAAGACAACACAAAGAAGAGGACGTTCTACATAAGCCGCCAAGGATTCGACAGTTGTACAACTGAGAGCGGATGGTTGATGTACAAAGACGTCGGAGCTTCTGATGGTTGTTCCGAGTGGGATACTACCTCAGGCACAATGCCGTACATCAAATACGCTACAGGCACGGAGTATGTCACATGGGCATCAGGTAACTTGTGTAATCAAGGATGATCATTTGTTTTTTGTTTGTTTCATATTTTGGTAAGCCAGTAACGGCATGCAGGGCCAACACATGAACAAATTTGAACCATAAATTCACCTCCCTTGTTTAATCATGTTTTAAGATTTTTTAACTATTAAGCAGAACCTATTTTTTTTACATTAATTGCAAATGAAACAGATTTATGCAGATTTTTTATGAGTTTAGTTTATCAAATATTAACTTATATTTAAACAAAATAAATACAAATGTTATATATTGGAATAGATTCTCTGGTTGGAGATGCAGACGTCTTGGCGATATTTGTAATGGGTAAGTCTTTTCATTACTAAAATCAGTTATATTAACATAGCTGTACATAATATTGATCAGTCACTATATTTAAGCAACTTTTATATTAAAAAAAAAAATCGTTATTTATGCTATATTATTGTATTTTTCATCGTTATTTATGCTATATGATTATATTTAGGTGTGTTTTGTTTCGTCCAATAGACTGGTTCATGGCATTTAAAGGGGTCCAGGGCGTGACAGCCTCTACTGAAAGTCTCGAGTCGCTCTGGCTCTCAGAAGAAACCGAAAACTATCTTGACACATCAACACAAACAACTTCAACAGCTCCTGGTCTCACATTCAAATCTTCGTTAATTGGAATATGGTCAGAATCGTTCACATTTATCGAAATGGTATGTGCTATTATCTCATTTATTATGTAGTTTTCTTCATGTGTGGCTTATATAGTAGACTTTGAATTAATTACTGTAAATACGATTTTGTTTTGCTGAAACATACTACTTCGCAATCGCTAGATTGTTAAATGCAATTTGATAATTACAATATTGCTAAACATTTGATATAAACTTACAGCGATCTTTGCAAACCAACTAAACTATAATGTCCAATATTGTAAGAGTAATGTGGTTCGTCAACCAATTTTTGTAGTTATGGGTTCTTTGAAAATGCGTAAAAGTGCACGATTGTTTTTGTCACGGAATTTCGCCTCCACAAAAATGTAGAGATGATTTTGGGAAAAATGAAAGCAATACCTTTAGAGTAACCTGCTTAAACAATTATCTATTTTTTGAGAGAATTTAAATACTTTGTATTCTAGGTGAAGTACGCGTTTTTCTCAAGTGGGGCAGAAGTAGCGTTTGTTATGTTTGACGGCCGAAATTCGACTAGCACTGACTGGTTTTCTAATGGAAGAATCATCCTTTCTAGCTATGACGATATGGTCAGTCAGGCCAAGACTGATTGTAGCATAGCAGGGTACGTAACTGATGATGAAAATAAGTAATGACATAGTGATTATATTAGGTGTTGTAAACAACAAGCTCTACTGTAAGATATACAAGAACTTGATTTAGATGCATGGTCAAAAATATGTTTTTATTTGTTTTAAATTAAAGCAGCAATGCATTTTCTCTTTGCTCCGTCAATGTTTCACCCATCCATGACTTGATTATTGTAAAGATCGTCCTGCAGTCCAGCATTTGACACGATAACAAATGTATTTTGTCATCTAAGTGAAAAAAATAATAACAGAAACAAATCATGAATATTGTTTTTTAAGGGATGGATTCCAACGTAATTTTGCGATCCTGAAACAGGGCGGAGCCAGCTGTACCAGTGTACAAGGGTGGATGCTGGTGTCCGAAAATTCGTCCGAAACTTGTGTATTTGACCGAGCTTCTGCTGTGGAAACAGCTCCGTTCTTCCTCTACAGTAGCAGTAGCACTTATGGATACCCACAAAGTGGTAATTTAATTACATTCAGACGTCCTTAACCGGAAGCTTTTGTATTGCCTTCTACGAGTCATTTTGAATTGTGTTATTTTATGATATCTCAAGTATGTCCTTAAAGTATTACACGTATTGCCCCACCTACCTAAAGGACGATTAATGTCCTTATCAAATGCAAATGATCTTGAATTGTGAAATCGTATTTTGCTTTAAATATTTGTATACAATTATTCCAGTTAGTTCCTGGGATTCGGCAGCAATGCCAGCAGCTGACGTTATGGGTGTTTTTGTGAAAGGTAAGATCGGTTACGTTGTTCGGACATGTTTAACATATAAACAAGAAAAAATATGATGATAATTTAGCATTGAATAGTTTATATGTCCGCACCAAATGTATTGTTTACCTTCGTACGATCGTCCACCTGAATGTACGTGCTGTTATTCGTGCTAATTATTACTTTCAAAAGTAGCCTTATTCCGAGCTTGCATTAAGCAAATGATATCATCCTCAATCAAACAGTTGTAATACGAGGTTTGTTCGATTTAAAGGTTATACTATAATGTTGGTGTTACAGGATGGTTCCCGGCCTTTCATGTAGCTCTCGGTGGTTCCATATACTCCGCTAGTAGTATCTACGACTTATTTACTGGGACATATATAGTCAACGAGTACAACGACACGGCTTTTTCATTGGATAACAATGCAATGACTTTTAAGTCAAATATCATTGACAGCTGGGCATCTTACTATATACAAGCTGTAAGTCAAATGAAAATGTATTTCCGGGCAATTTGATTAATCAGATAAATTAATAAAGCTTTTATTTATGTAAGAATGTTTTATGCTAATGAGAAATACGAAAACATAACAATTGTCAGTTAAACATTATTGATGGTGGGTTTTTTTTACAGTTTAGAATAAAAAAAACAGTAAATGCATAAAGATTAATTGCATCAGTCTTTATTCAAAGAAAAATTAGTTAAGGATCGTAAACTTGAATGGCTGAATAGATAAGTTGCTCTAACTCATGCAATAGTACCTGTGATTGGAAATGAAAATCAAAAAGAGATAGTTCTGACTTCAATAACTTAATACTGACTGCTTTGCCATATTTGTATATGTTTACAGGTACGTGTATCATTTTTCAAAGATGGCGCTGAGGCAGCTTATATCGTATTTGATGCCCACGGAACCAACAAAACTAGTTGGTTTGATTGTGACCGGATACTCTACTCCTCGTACGACGATTTGACACGCGAAACACCCGTAGATTACTGTAGTATTATTGGGTAAGCGATGATAGGAAACGCCCACTTACTGGTGCATTGTAATCAAGAAAGTGTTTGTTGGAACCACCCACTGAATAAAGTATTGTGCTAGAGTAGTTGAAACACCGTGACTACTGTATTGTGATAAAGTAATTAGTGGTGTGGAAATCACCAAACAAATAAATATTGTAGTTAACTCTATACACTTCTTAAGTGCGACTGAATAAGAAAAGCTTTATATGCACTATATAGTTCGAGTAACATTTTCTACTGTATTCCATTGCTGACGAATAATGGATATTGACACTGAGATAAGATTTGCAAGGTGATGACAAGTGGTTTCAGATAAGGTGATTGAGATTGCATGCTCGTCACATTTCACTTCTCGACTAAAAATACAGTGAATATGTATGTTATAGAATAACAGAAACCATTGTTTAAATTATTTAAGTTAAGTTTAAGTCTGAAAATAGTTAATATGTTTTTATTCTAAGGATTTTTGTCTCTCTCGATCCATGTCATGAAGTTGTCCTAAAAAAGACAACTTCGATAAACATCATATATTTGATAGTTCTAGGATTGAGAAAGAGTATAGTTTTGCGTGGTGGTAGTTGTTTAACCGAAGAGTTAACGTTAAAAATCGACCGCAATTCAATTTATTACAATTTATTACAGGAACAATAATTATTACATAACAAAGCAAACACGTTGAATGAAACAATAATTTGAATTGTTGGATTATGTACAAAAATGTAAAGCTGCACAAAAATGTTCTAACGAAAAAAACGTAATATACAGTATTGATTCTCGTGTTTTAGGACCACGAACAGGAGATTTTTTCTGGAGGCGTCGTATGGACTCGACTGTGGTGCTGATAGCGGTTGGTTCGGATTAGTGGAAGGAGCAGGGTCCTGTGGGTGGGAATCATTGGCCACACCTCCCTTTGTCATGTACAGTGACGCAGGAAGTGTTGAGGAAAACACAGGTATATGTTTCTGCCAATTTTTCATTTACATATTTTGACACCTTTAAAAAGTCCATTTCGATGGGTTTGGTCTTGATAAGCTACTAAACTTGATCAAGCAAAGACAATGCCTGCAAATTATTCGTTTCCTATCCATATGTTTTACAATGTTGTATTGTTTATAGAAGATGTTTTTTTGATTTTTGTAGCATATTGACCCTTGAGTGTAGAAGTATTATCTTTTGTAAAATTGCAATAGTTTTGTAGCATGAAGGACTGAACATCTCATGTAAGAATAACTCTTTGTGTTTAGCTAAGGATAACATTCCCGATCCTAATTGCAAGAATGGTCACATTAGGGTTTTTACTTAAAATGAACTTGTCACAAAGTACATACCCATTATTAAATGGAAGTATAATCTTTTTTTAAAACTGATATATTTAATAGAAGTATTTTGTTTTTTTAAACCGAGCTATTGTTGATCGTGACCAAATTGTTGCCCATTGAATGACAATTTGACATTATTTTATTTTACAGCAATGGCCATTGCAGACAATTTTGTTATTTCCGTTGGTAAGTACAAACGACCAACCGTTAGCCATGATATATTGCCCGCCACGATCTCAAACAGTATGGCATTTGCCCATATACACCCAACAGTTGTGCTTACTACGTATCATTGAACTCTTCTGTTTAAGTTTACCTATCATTCAAGGGAAAATTGGGCGTATTTTGTTTGAGGTAGGGGTTTGTCTCTTTTCAATTTATTAACCAATCTTTGCACACCACAACTCTTCCCGGAGTTTAAATCCAACGTTTTGGTTAACTTTGCATATCATATCACTTTATTCGAAAACATGCATTCATGCTTATTTTTAATTTAGGTTGTATTATAGGGGTTCTGTTCCATTTCTGATTTCTGCTTATTTATCATATATATGAAAATCAGTACACATGATTTACACATGTTCCATTTTATCTAAAAGTTTTAAATTCATCTTTGATTTTTATCTTTTAAATATTTTATGCTCCATCAAGCAATTGGAATCGTAAGGATGATTGGACTATAATGCCATTTAGTAACATACTTAATAGTTCAAACAAATTTATTATAATTAGATAATATAATTATTTTTAACAAAAAGATAAGATGTATTGGTCTGATATTGATATACTTATTGCGGGGATAGGTTTACCAGTTTAATTTTCATTTACGTTTGGAAGAAATCCCAACATATTTAAGTGATTTTCTTAACACATTTTTATAATTTTTCAATTTTGCTTCCTCCTGATTAATTTCCGTTACTGTGTTGCAGCTATGGATAACATATGTAGTACTGTCAACTGTCTGTACGGCGCCACCTGTGATGACCAGGGAGGGAGGTACGACTGTATCTGTGATGGCTACTACTATGGCTGGCTCTGTCAACACTGTAAGTGGTTTAATTAAACAACTATTGAAATATTTTGGATATATTATGATGCTCCGTTTTATCACACCGAAGGTCACATATCATATCTTCAAGTAAAAACAAATTACGATGGTATTAAAAACAAAACATTTGAACATTTACAGTGCCTTTCAATATAGTTCTAACATGTCTAAAATAGATTTGTAATTACCAATGCATCACATGTCCTTTCTCAACATTAATCATGCACTTAAAACGTCTAACGCTTTTCCAAAAGTCTCGATCGTATTGTTTAGATAAATGCGAGTGAACCGCAAAATAACAGCATAAATACGTTTACTAATGAGCAACGTAGACTGAAAGATTATTCAAATGCATTTGCTTGCGGTAAATTATATAAAATCACTTGTGTGTATAATATGGTACAAGATATTAAATCAGAATTCAAATTGCTGTTAAATGAACTAAGGACGTCGCTGTCTTCGTTATTTGTTTCCAAAATCGTTATATATTCTAAAACAGTACACAACGGTAATCTTACTTTCAGTGGATGGTAACTGGACAGCCTGGTCAGACTGGGACACGTGCAGTACCACGTGCTATGCAGAAGGAGGTCAGAACCGTTACCGGAACTGTACCAACCCATCACCTGTTGGGGATGGTCTGTACTGTCCCGGTGTCGATATAGAGTTTCAGTACTGCATACCTGATTTTTCCATTTGTTCAGGTAATTTATATACGGGCTTTAGTACGTATCAGCATAGATACATGTGGGTTTTTCTGTTGGCTGAGAATGATAATACCGTACACACTCATATCACTGTTTTCTAGTGATGCCTCAACTAATGCTGGAGATAAGATAAAATTGATATGTTCACTAAATTAAGACGTGAAGCTCGACCATTGCTATTTCCCTTTAAAATTCGGATACGTTTTTATAACTTTATGAATGCAACTGTTTTCTTAAATTTTCAGTTGTTTCAACTTGTATTCCTCAAGTACACACGTTTATGCATATAAGAAGAAGATAAATATGACTCGGTTACATTCGCCTTGTGAATAAAAATGTTAGAAATAATAGGCCACTTTCAATTCCAGAATACAACACGGGTAACATACAGGAGAATGGCTGGTACCACATGGTTTGCCCATCCAGCTATTACATGTACATATGGTCGAACTTTTACGGTTTTGATAGCGGTGGGCCAAATGAGTGTAGCGATCCTAATGCGTTAGACATTCTGTTTGATCAATGCCACAATGTTACTAACGGAAGCTGTAGGTTCTATTATGACGAGGTGAACTATGACGACCCCTGCAACAAGACCTATAGCCAGATAACCAATTACGGATTCTCCAAATTATACTGTGCAAGTAAGTAAATATGATTATATATTACATATTTCGTTCTAAATACATGCCACATTTTATATCAATTGATGCTCCAAATACCATTTATTTCAACCTTTTTATCTTATATGTAGACCTTTTAACAAACCTCCTTCATCACATCGCTCGGAATACATTTATACTTTACATATAAACATACATAATACGATATGCTCACCGGTAGTATGCAACGTATCGAAAATGGATGTGTATCAGCTCCCGGGATGATACTGGGGTCTTAGGCTGATACGGTATTTACAGCAAAATATATATGTTATATTCGCTGATTCAACGTATTAGTTTAGAAGCATGTTTTTGACCATATAGTATCACTATTATTTCCGGTAAATTTGGCAAAAATGCTATATTCACAAAGCAAACATTAACATATATAGTGTTTAAACCACTCCTTTGCGAACATATAACTGTCCAGTTCATGGAAGCAGGAAAATCGATTTGGTAATGTAAGCATTTCATGTTTGCAACTGCGCTCACAGTGTATTGTGCTACTACTAAAGATTAAAGATTTCAGATTTCACGTCAACTATTGACATGTGATTTAAGGATGTAATAGATAGTGTCATGCTAAAATCCTTTGTATAAAAAAGGGAAAAAATAGAACACGTTTAAATTGAGCAGTTTGCTAATAAAATCATTTTACTACCATGTGCCCGTTTAAGTGTCAATGTAAAATATAATTAGAATTATATGTGCAATTCATTATCTATTGTGCAGGAGATGGGGTCTGGAACGCCTGGCAACCGTGGTCGTTCTGTTCCGTAACCTGTGGTGGTGGAACCCGGTACAGGGAACGTGTTTGCGACAATCCAACACAAGTCTGGCCTGGGAATTACTGTCCAGATGTCTATAACGACAGTAAATCCTGCAAACCGCAAGCTTGTCCGGGTAAATATGACGCACTGATATCAAATCAAAAGCTGGATCTTATTGTTATATACCACCAGTATATCACACTGCCTCATACAGTGAGATATATTTCTTTGATCAATATTTATTGGAAATCAAGACGTTTCGTATAATACAATTGGAATACGATAAAATGTAAAAAAAAAATGTAATATGTGTTCTCACATTTTTCAGTCTGTGGTGATCACTACGCCGGCTACGACGAGCCTACAAATATTACAGTATTCAACGACACTCGATCTGGTGAGTTTAAGCTGCAAAATACCAAGAAGGTTTCAACATATTTATATAAAAGTAAAGAATCCATGAAATAAAAGATATTTTTTGGTCGTAAGTATACATAAAACTTTTCACGGATTATACGGTGACTCAGCAGAACATGGTAGAGTATTCCCCAGACAGACAGAAAACCAAAACAGACAAGGGCTTGGTGTATTTGACGTGTCGTCTGTAAAATGTAATTATACAATCACGAAAAAAAGAAAAATAAGCACAAAACAAAAGAATGTAATCTTTTCTTAAATTTCATGTTTTCTTGAATCATATTTTTAATCGGACTAACTATCAAAAGTCAAAAAGCAAAAAAGATTATTGTTTTTCCATTGTGCAAAGTCGCTTTTGGCCAATTTTATTGAGCATTATGGACATTTAGGAAGATTTATCAACTGTAGCTTTTGAAACCGCCCTTTAAATCGGGATCAAGTCCACGTCTATATTGCACTTCAGTCTGTGCCTCTGGTGATGTAGAAATAGTTTTTTGATCAAACAAAGGATGATAAATATGTGACATTGAAAGCAATTTACATTTACAGGGTATGGATATTTATTACTAGACGTTAATTGGGATTTTCCTTGCTGCGAAGTCATCCAAGCATTTGAGTTCGTTCCCAGAGTAGCAGGAGAGATATATTTCCATGTTTGGCGAAAATTCAATAGCTTAAAATACGAACTTCTCCATACAACCAACTACACTGTAAACGGTAAGAAATCCTGGCATTGAGATATGTTTGTGATAAATGACACCTTAGGCATTGCGTGTTATAAAGATTACGATGTATTTTCTTCGAATTTAAAGTCACGATATCTTCGCAAGCTTGCCAACATGTTTTACGTTTCGAACTCGTGGATTGAATGGGAAATTGCGCAATCAATTTAAATGGCATTATGGAAATTTAAGTTAAGAATAGCATGCGTGTTATCACATATATGAGTTGTACTACACGGTGACACTAACATGTAACAATGACATATCAGAATATATGCATTGTTTTGGTGCATCTGATTTAATGTTTAAAAGCACTAAAATGATACTGTGTTGATTTATTCAAATACTGCAATGCTTAGGGTTTGAACCATACTGAATATGAAGGCCAGCTAAAATAAATGTTATGGATATTTTTTACCATTTCAAAAATACTTTAATCTCATTAAATGTTTTTTGTTAATTTAGTATTAAGTTCAAATAAGTGTTTATATCGTGTATGCTTGATTAATGAATGAAACAGCCACTATCAGAAAGGAAGTGATATCCAACATCACAATTTAGACGTCATTATAATGATGAGGTCAACACGTGAACCATGGCATTCCTAACTGGTCATCTTAACTTGGTAACGTTATAGAGTGGCATTGCCATAGAGTATCAATATATTAATTTGTAATTAATTACACTGTCATTATTGTACTTTAATTCTAGTCTAGTAAACTATTTAGTTGTAATGAAAAGCAATGCTATTTAAACAATCAATCGAATTGTAGTTTCGATAAAAAAAAACACCAATATTTTCAGAAACGGAAATTGGCACTGCAATTAACCATTCCTTGATTCTCAAGAAACGTCTGTCTGTAAGATTGGGAGATTTCTTTGGCTGGTGAGTTGAACGTCATTTTATCGATATTGTTTAGACCATGATAAAATCCCGAAAAATTGATATATTATGTTAGAAATCATTTTATTAGACTTCTTATGGAACAAAAAAAGACTTTACAATTATTTGTTTATTTTGTAAGAAACTGTTCAGTCGAGCAAAATGTGGGTGATATAGCAAGGGAAATATTAGAAAAAAAATTATGAGAAGTAGAAAAGATGATATTGTAAACTGTATATGGATGTATAAGGATTACACGTTATTTACATTTTAGGCTACAGGAACAAAATCCATGAACATAACTTGTCATTATTTTTTGGAAACCTTTGTCAATAATTTGTATTGAAAAGAAAAATAAACATTAATTACGATTAACTTTCTAAAAAAAGCTTTAAGAAAGTAAATTTTACATTGGGCATTATCAGGTACTTTGAGGAATTTTATACCAGGTTATTAATTCACTTCAGGTATACTCCAGAAGAAAACATGATCAAATACGCTGAGTGTTGCTGTGAGGGCTGCCCAAACCAGACATGGGTGGCGCCTCTGCCTGCAAGTATTGAAGTCGGGGATAAGTACAAATGGACTACGTTAGGATCCAAGCTATCGGATGTTGCTTATGCAATACGTTTCTTTACTGCTCCCAGTGAGTGAAAGTGTATTTTAATAATGATGTAATGCATTAACTCTTTTGACCCAATTAATTCAATTCAATTGCTTGTTATTTTTATTATGATTAATGTTCCAATTCCAACTTGTATATTTGTATCAGCACTTTATACGAGAAAGGAAAACTTCGAAATCCTTTTAAATTTTGTAAAGACATGTTTTTCTGTTATTAACTAGATCGTCATTCTATAGGCTGATATTGTTTACGTACTATGTAATATCATCAAGATGACTTAATTTTAAACCATGCTTTCTTTTCAGACACCGTGCCGTACGTGAACCAGACTGAATACGACGCCCTGGTACCAGACAATACACCTATAGGAGGGAGCTGCATTAACTATCACATCACAGATGACGACATAGGGGACTTCGACCTCCTCCAGCACGAGTTTATAGATGACACCGGATTATTCGAATTGAACACTACATTTCCCGGTACGTTTTTGTTTTTGCTTTAGTTCATGTCATCGAAGAAATACAATACTTTTGAAGCAGAAGTTGCTCATTTGTAACATTATAAAGAGTGTTTATATATTTACCTTTTCTCGTTTCCTTTATTTCAACATCGTTTTCGAAAATTTAAGGCAGGAAATCTCGATCCTTTGACATTCAATTATATTAATAAGTCAGTCATAAATTGACGAAATGTCCGTATGATTTATTAAAATGTTAAATTTGTTTGGCTTTTTGCAAAAACAAACTAAATTATATACCTCTAGTGAAAATCCTGCTATCTGATTGGTTGAGACAAATTATTCAATTCACACAGTCACATTCGCTTTAACATTTAGTCAGTGGAAGGGTGCTTCCCAATGTGTATGTGTGTGTGTTTGTGACAGTGCAAAAAGTGAATGCGCAAAGAAGATTCGCGCACGGTTCGTTTCAGCCGCCATGTTTCAGCGCGCATTAGGTCCATGTAAGTACAGGTAATGTTCATTGTGCATCATTATATGACTTGCAGCTCTTCGTTATTAAGCATATATTTATATTAATTGATATCTAAGCGTAAGTATCTCTTTTGTATTTGTGGTTGCAAGAGTTCTTGATGTTTTTATGCTTCAAGTTCTGCACAGTTCATTGCCAGGGTTGGCCTATGTAGAAATACCATTGATATATTTACGATATCTCCAGCCGTATAAATCAGGGTGCTTTTGTTATAGGTAACATACATGTAATGACTAGAGGCATCCTACCTAGTACCTACTCTGTATTTGAACTTGTTCTAAAAAGCTGGGACGATTGCATTAATACTGCTACCACTACGCTCACCATCATGACATACAATGCGGTTTGTATACATTATCTATCCAGTTCACACTATAATTAGATAATAGCTACTGTAATCCTGACTTGATTGCCCGAATAAAGCGATACTATAAAGCTTTATGTCGCAACAACTTTCCGGGAGTAGGCATTGTAATTGTAATAAGATAATGTCATTTTTAAATGTTATATTGCACAAAATCGACGAGTAACATCTTTATGCTTATACATAAGTTTTAAAGATAATAAGCATAGAATTTCAAAACACTTCTCCTTTCAGAATACTTTTAATTAACCACTATGTAATTATCGTTAGGCGTCGTATTAATCATGTTTGTGCACTGTATGTGCATTATATTTCCGTGTAGGGAAAAACTGCTAAAATGTGAGAGTTAAACAGTATTGTTGTTGTAAGAAGCAGGTTGTGAATATGTCTCGATGCCTTGTAATACTTGTTTCCTTGTGGTTTTTTTTAGTTTTTTTTTGTAATCAGTGTCTCCATTTTGCATATGATATTATTAAACACAAGAAACGTTGAAAATATGCGCAATAATGCACATGTCGTATTTGTGTCAATTAGATGAGGCCATACATCGCTAGTTCGATCCTGGCCAGAGGATAAGGCTTAATCGTGTTTATAATAAGTAGGTATTTTGGATACTGATATTCTACACGGAAGTGCAGAATTTGGATGGGAACCGAGACTTGTTCTACCTACTCTTAACCAATTGTTTTGTAAAACAGGACATACACAATCAAAATGCAATACTTAATATAGCATAATTTCTAGATAACGGACGCAAAAAATAAGGCCATATTTTGAAAGGGTAGAACAATTACAATATATCTAAAGTTTCAAGATTTGTGCGAGACTTTCAGGGCAACCTTGTTCAACTGTTCTAATCTTCTTGTGGTTGTGATTGTGTCACCTACAGACATCATGATTGCCAGTCAGCCGAACGATGTTTGACGCGTTTCAGTTTTGACCTCTTAGTAAAAACGCCGCCGTTAGACTGTGACGTCGTAATAGCATAGGTAATGAGTGCATCATGTGGGATACAAGTATCACACTTGGGTGGTCCACATGCGATTCGTGTATCGGTCAAACGCAAAAGTGGGAGAATAAAAATTGTCTTCGTCGTTACATATACAAACTCCGCTACAGAGTATATGGGTTAATTCATGTAGATTTAATGGTATGCTTACATTTCCTTACAGCCGCCAGTGTTTATCAACCTACCTGATAGTGTTGAGGTTAGCGAATCAGTAACAAATGAGATGATGGTCTTCGAAATAGACGTGGTGGACCAATCAGAAAACGATTCTGTGTGCTGCACGCTGACAGAAGTTATTCCCGGCAGTCTAAATTTTCAGCTGAAATTTGAAGATCAAGGTATACTTCCTCAACTTTGTAAATCCATAAAGATTAGGACGTTGATTCAGTTAAGATTTTATAGTCATAATTGATAAGTAAATTCTTAATTAGTTACTGGCTTAAATAGCATCAGAATTATGCGAACATTTCGCGAGTTTTGTGCCTTGTCCTCCGTTAGACGTGTATTAAAGCGAAATGGAGTTTAGTTGTGTAAATATAACAAAACAAAGGCTCTGTTTGATGCTTTCGATCTAAATAATATGTTAAACCAAAAACGGATGCCAATATAAATTTAATGCAGGGAACGATACTATGTCGATGACGAGAGACGGTGTTAACCTAACGTTAATTGCACAAAGGTCGTCGAAATTTCAAATTGTAAATTACACAGTAATGATAATATAGGACTATATGTATTTTCGCGGTAAATGTATCCATACTTGACTCATAAAATATTTTGTAATAATTATATCATGGCATCAGCTTACCTATAATATAATGAAAAAATATATTAATGTTATTAAATGCCTAATATTTTAATTATGTCGCATGCTATTTATCAATAAAATGTTACTTATATATATAAAACTATTTTCTAGTAACAAATGTATATATGTTTCAACAGTTTACAAACTGTACACGACCACCAATCCAGTATTCAATTACAAGGATATAACTGATTACTACAAGGTCCTTTTTTGCTGTTCTGACGACCACGGTCTCTCAACTCAATTTTTGGAGATATTTATCTTAGATGTGACGACAACAGAAAGCTATGTTCCGCCAAGTAAGTCATCTTTAGCAAGATTTGTTAAGTTATATTTAACGGATTTCATGTAATGTTATAATAAAAATATGTTGTTCTCTCTCCTGAAACGTCTTCTATGTAATATAGGAAGACATGACAAATGCCAGTTGTACGCGTTGTGTCACGTGAAAGTAATGGATAACATACCTAGTGAATCCTGCTATTATGATAAGTGTAATCATACCATGCAGTACAAGGTCGTGTATTTCACGCTTTGATAATACAAGATGTTGTATTTCCCTTGTAGCCAGATTTGCTTTGCTGGATCACATCAGCTGTTCTCGAATTATCAAATCGACGAATTACAACAATAAAGAGATACGCACATATTAATGCCAATGACGCGTTGGTGTTGTGACGTCGTTATTTCGACCTAAACGTTTTTCTCGGCCATTAGTTCATTTTGAGTTTTAATTGAACAACAACATGGGATAATGATGAGTAATGCTTTGCAGAAAAAAAACAATATATATAAAACAAAACAGTATGCTATAGAAGCAATTCCACGCTAAAGCCCTGGTGACATGTATCCTCTAGACAGTGCAGTAAGATTTGCCAGATGTACCACAAAATGAAAGACTACGCTGCGTTATGAATAATTGTTGTTTCATAGTTCCATAAATTAATAGTATCTGTGAAATAAAAGAGTGCGAAATATATTTCTAAGAAACGACTAAAACAATGACTGCTTTTACTTATTAAAATTAATCAATTTAATTGTATCTTAAGTTTACTAAATAAAACACATTTGTATTTCAGCGTGGTTTCTGACAGCTATTGCCTGTAGTATGGTTCCAGTGTCTGTGACATTCATATTTGCATGTATGGTGCTGTGCAACACTTTATTCTGTGATACGGAGATTGACTACTATTATGAATGATGCCAACAACGCTACACCGAAAACACTAATTCTGTGATACGGAGATTGAGTACTTGTATACGTGATATCAACACCGCTACAACGATAACACTAATTATGTGATACGGAGATTGAGTTCTTGTATATATGATATCAACACCGCTACAACGATAACACTAATTCTGTGATACGGAAATTGAGTACTTGTATATATGATATCAACAACGCTACAACGATAACACTAATTCTGTGATACGGAGATTGAGTACTTGCATTCATGATATCAATACCGCTACAACGATAACACTAATTCTGTGATACGGAGATTGAGTACTTATATACATGACATCAACACCGCTACAACGATAACACTAATCATGTGATACGGAGATTGAGTACTTGTATACATGATATCAACACCGCTACAACGATAACACTAATTATGTGATACGGAGATTAATTACTGTTAGGAATTATGTGTCGGCATCGCTACAGTGATACACTAATTCTGTGATACGGATATTAAGTACTTTATGTATGACGTGTCAGCAACGCTACACCGATACACCAATTATGTGATACGGAGATTCAATACTTTAGTGAATGGTGCACCATCAACAGCTAAAACAACCATACTAGGCAATCATGGAAGATGACAGAAGATGTGTCACATGAGTGAGTTTATTTATGGATGACGCATGAACAACACTACACCGGTGGCACTAATTATGTGATACGTAAATTGAATAATATTGTGAACGATGTGTCAACAACGCCACACTGATAACACTAATCCTGTGATACGGATATTAAGTACTTTATGTATGACGTGTCAGCAACGCTACACTGATAACACCGATTTTGTGATACGGAGATACAATACTATAATGAAAGATGCGCCATCAACGACTAAAACAATCATACTAGGCAACCATGGAAGATGACAGAAGTTGTTTCACATGAGTGATGATGTGATAAAAAGGGGGGAAAACCCGTGTTACTTAGAATTTATTCACTTTCCGGAATTTACAGTGATTTTCAATATTTTATCGATGCGTCTGAAATATCTATATCAGTGCAGTTATATATTAAAGTGATTAAGAATTGGAAAGTGTTACAAATGTGAAAGACGCGTATCTTATCTATAGAATCTAGTGTGATTGAGACCTGTGCATGTGTAAACGAATGCTGGATTCAAAGAAATACATGGATATGAATAACTGGAATTTAATCTTTTGATGATTTGTGAAAAATATTCACGAGGAAACAGTATTTAACTATATCATGTTTGTGAAATTGATTTTAACTCCTTTAGGTATATTGGAAAACTGTTTCAACGGTGTTCATTTGTCTTCAGGTTTATTTTATTATATATATTTTGTTACTGATCATGTCCTTGTTATGATAATACTTTTCTGCAAAAGTGCTAAGGATAATTTCACAAAACAATCTTCCTAAAAGGGAAAACACAGATATACATATTTGATCCTTGTCTGAGTATCCACATGGTGTCCACGTATCACAGAAACTACAGAGACTTTAGAGGGCCTGAACAGTAAAATAGTAATTGGACATTCTCTTTTCTATAAATCTCTTTATGTCACCGAACATAAATCAATCAATATAATTAATTTAACAGATACTAACTTTAATTCAAATTTAATCATATGAGAACAAAAATGAAAAAGAAAGTAATTTGGATCAAATATGTATATTCAAGTTAATATATTAGTAATGTGATGTATTTATTTTGTCAATATTGAAATTAGTTCAATAGCAAGGAGTGTGCTCTTGTTAAATGTAGCATTTAATACTGTAGTCTGAGCTTTTTATGATACGAAACTATGCTAGGTATAATAATTAGATACTCAGATGACTGATATCCTTGTTGGGTATGATACTCAGATGACTTATATCCTTGCTGGGTATGATACTGAGATGACTGATATCTGGACTGTGTATGATACTGAGATGATTGGTATCTGGACTGTGAATGATACTGAGATGACTGATATCTGGGCTGTGTATGATACTAAGATGTCTGGTATCCTTGCTGGGTATGATACTGAGATGACTGGTATCTGGACTGTGTATGATACTGAGATGTCTGGTATCCTTACTTGGTATGATACTGAGATGACTGGTATCTGGACTGTGTATGATACTCAGATGACTGATATCCTTGCTGTGTATGATACTGAGATGACTGGTATCTGGACTGTGTATGATACTAAGATGTCTGGTATCCTTACTGGGTATGATACTTAGATGACTGATATCCTTGCTGGGTATGATACTGAGATGACTGATATCCTTGCTGGGTATGATACTTAGATGACTGATATCCTTGCTGGGTATGATACTTAGATGACTGATATCTGGACTGTGTATGATACTCAGATACCGGATATTTGTGCTGGGTATGATACTCAGATGACTTATATCGGGCTGTGTATGCTACTGAGATGACTGATATCCTTCCCGGGTATGATACTCATATGACTTATATCTGGGCTGGTATGATACTCAGATAAATGATACTTGTGCTTGGTATGATACTCAGATAACTGATATTTGTGCTGGGTATGATACTCTGATAACAGATATTTGTGCTGGGTATGATACTCAGATGACTGATATCCATGCTGGGTGTAATACTTAGATAACTGATATCCTTGCTTGGTATGATACTCAGATAACTGATATCTGTGCTGGATATGATACCCAAATGACTGATATACTTGCTGGGTATGATACTCTGATAGCTGATATCCTGGCTGGGTATGATTCTCTGATGATACTGCATATTAACTGGTATATGTGACATCGAAACATTTAACGATACTATATTATTTGTTTAAAATTAATTATAACATTTTGTTTTAAACCTTGGTTCGAGATACTGATTTTTTTAGCGATTATGTGATTCAGAGCAAGAGTGGTTATTGTCATCGTTTTATATGTCAAGTTTGGCAAAGAAGTCATGATATCTCTTATCGTAAATATTATATTTTTACTCCTTTGTAAAATCCTAGTTTTACAAGCTCACCCGGTTCGAAGGACAGATGAGCTTATGCCGTTGTGTGTCGTCCGTCATCCATCCGTCTGTATATCTTAAGCTCATCAACCCTTCGTTTAAAACGGTATTATTCCAGAACACTTTAATGGTTTTGACCACATTTAGTCTAAAGGATTATCGGCATAGTAGTAATGTGGAAACGGAAGATGTCAATCCCCTACCCCTACAGACATTCAGTAGGGCCAAAGGTTGGAAATATGGCGCAGATCATCCCTGACAAAGTGAATTCGAATGTTGTAAATAAACAAAGGATGTGCAAGACCCAACGGATATACCCCTTGTTTCAGCTTATATCTCTCGTGTTTGATAAACATGCAAGGACATCAACATGCTTTATATTGCATCAATATCAAATTCCGGATGAGCTATTAAGGTACATGATACTCTAGTTATTTTATTGTTTTTGTTATAAATATTACTATTTTCACATTTGAATGTTAGCAAATATTTCACTTTACGACACTTAGTATGTTTTGTTCTATTTATGTACTACTTCATATAAAACAGTTATTGAAAACAATGTTAGTTTTGTCATTGATCAATAAAAGGTGACAGTAAATTGACAGGGGAAAAGATAACCGGAATATCAGAGCAGACTACTTTAATTGCAAATTTAAATCAATGTTCAAATTACAGCTATATTTAGCAACATGAATGCTGTATTAAACCGCTTGCTCCTGGTGTAATCAACCGTGTCCTATATAGATATTATACATTAATGTAGTGGTATAAATGTTGGTGGTGTTCACGCTACTGGCTGACGTAGTCAACCATTGTTATACTATAACAATGTATGCAATAAGAAACGCAGGAGATAACTATATAAAACAATCTCTTTTTTTCCAACAATTATAATCGTAATGTCTATCCCCAACAGTAAAAAGAATAACAATAATAACTATTTTGTTATGATCGTAATGTCTACGCCAAACAGTAAAAAGAATAACGATAATAACTATTTTGTTATGATCGTAATGTCTACCCCCAACAGTAAAAAGAATAACAATAATAACTATTTTGTTATGATCGTAATGGGTACCCCCAACAGTAAAAAGAATAACAATAACTATTTTGTTATGATCGTAATGTCTACCCTCAACAGTAAAAGAGTAACAATAACAACTATTTTGAAGATAATTTTAATATCATTTTGATATCAAATTTTACCACAAATTTGCATATCTGTATGAAATAGTTTGTTCACATATGTCAGACATCCATCAGTGCCTTATGGTATAACTCATGAAATTTTATCAATATTTCCAATATTTTGTGAATTCGTGTACTTTGTTTATATAACTTGCTATCAGATAACTACACCGAATGGTCACCGATACTCCTTAATAAAACAGGTAGCAAACTACTGTTATGTTATTTTAATCCAATTGTCGGACAACGGTTTACAATAGGAGTTCTACCTTATGCGTATGTGTGTCTATCCAAGATTGGGATCACATTTCTTTGAGCTTTGTAAGCTTTATTTATGAACACACATTGGTACAAGTATACTAGTATATACAACCAGCTGTTTTAATATATATACTGGAAAATTTATTCCAAACAAGTAAATTCAAACAAACATATATATAAAATATAATTAAGAGTACATGTGCTGTATCCTTATAAACGGTAATATTTATAAGCGATAGATACATGATAACACGTTTATTTTTTATCGATATACATTGTTTGATAGTACTTAAAGTATCGAATATCTAGTTCTACGGTCATGTTTGTTAATTAATATAATATCATCATTTAACATTATACATAAATTCATATAAGATATGGCACTAGCAAGAGTATTTGTATACGCATAATAACTATACTAACTGGATCACTACATTAAGTCGACAAGTCTTTTAAAGGTATCAGTAACACTCGTCGCGGTGTCATGCTATATAACTATCTAGACTATCCCAAATACTGAACCAGTCATTGTACGAAATCACCGAATGGTCATTTAAACAATGTGACTCCCAATGATTGAATAAGCTGATCAGGTGATATACATTTCATGCCAGCTAATACGTGTTAATGTGTCTCTTGGCTTGCCTGTCCTGGTGCAAGGGGGTGATTCATATGAAAGATACACAAACTATTTATTCTGCTGCAAAATGAAGAAAATGTAGTGTTTTCATCTCAAGATACCAGGATGACCATCAGAGATACCGCAGCGTTGCTCTGTGTCTGGCTGATATTCATTCCGAGCAATGTTTACGGTAAGAAGATATTATAATATATATTCTATGTCGGCATAAAATTTCGCCGACTGGGGATCGGCCATATTGAATTATTACATTAAATGTTATTGTGTTGTAAAATTATGAGAAACTTTTGTTCGAGGTATTGATCTAAGTATTAGAAGGTAACCTCTAATCACATGTTTTAATGATAAAATCGAAACAGTTTACTCTGTGCAATCGATATATGTCCATGTGAAATATTTAAAGCACCTGACTTTAAGCTTTAAGATAAGTTCATAACAGTGGTCACGATATTTAAAAACGTGTCTCCTAGCGTATGTTTAAATTCATTCGTACGCATGATTTATGAACACATTAATGTATAATAACATATAAAGAATAAACACGTAACTATGCCGTATACATATCTTTAACAAAAATGTAGATTTTATGATGAATTTAATATGTTCAGAATAACGTGTAATGACATACAACATTCCGTCTTTTCGTATTGCAGAGTTATCTGCTCTTGTGAGCAGGTATTGATTGTTACGTCATTGGTTTGTGAGAGTAACGTCATCAATTTTTGAGAAAACGACGTCATTTTCTCACACAAACCAATGACGGAACAATCAATACCTGCTTACAAGAGAAGATAACTCTGCAATATGCAAAGACGGAATAAGTAACCTGTGATACACAAGTCCTGAACAGGATTATATTATTGACTCTTTATTTGAAAAAGAAATGTTATCGTGTAGCGTCGTGCAGATTCGAAGTGTATATCTTACTCTATCATTTTATACACTGAAATTATTGGTATGTGCTATATATCTAAACAATACAGTAATGACAGTATCCTACATCGATATATATGTAACTAAAGTGTTGTATTGATAATACATTAAAACTATCCTGTTTACATGGTCCAGTTATTTAACATGATTATGTTTGTCTATATTCAGACTGTAATGACATTATGCAATATCTATGCGTTGATATATTATAGCAAATATATTGAATATTGACATAAGTTTAATACTGCCATATACTTGATTTATGTTTACCGTACGGTATTGACAGTATACTTTGTGCACGAAATAGTATACCCGTTATACCGACTCCCTACCAAAGTGTAATATCGACTTTAAACTTTGTATATGCCTACAGTACGCTTACACAAAGTACTAATATCATACTTTATAGTTACAGACAATGTATAGACATACTATTAACCTGCATACATAGCGCTATTAATATTAAAGTATATCTCTATTTGCTATATGCTCATGAAATACTGTATCAATGTATAGTGTACAGTGATAACATAGCACTGTTGTATAAACAGTACAATATTGACAATTTCTTGAAAATCTATATATAGAGGAAAATATTCGCATTGTGCTGAATTACAGCTTATGTCAAAATAAAAAAATCCCTGACGGTTCCTTTTACAAAATGTATGTTTCTCAAGAGAAGGCGCAAACTGCTCTTGTTATTGCGTTTTGGTCAGTTCGAAGTCTTTCATCAAAAGGCAATATTAAAAGATTTATCTGTAATTACAACTATGCTATATATGTTAGAAATTAACCGGCCGGTATAATGAATTGCATGTACAGTCTTTAAAAAAAATACAACACATATGTTCTTGTGGGAACAGGTAGACTATCTCACATAAGATTTGTTTTCAAAAGAAGGGTATTTATATGTAATATACATGTAATTATGCATGAATATATCATCTTTAGAGTTTTAAAGGTGAACATACAACCTATAGATGAATACATAAACTATGATAGCTTTTAAACGTGAATAAACGAAGAAAAAATCTGTAAGTTCAAAAATGTAGAAAAATTAAAAATGAATAACAACTCTTAATGTGAATACAAAACCAATAATACTATAAAGATGATTGATTACACACGCCATAAAACTTTCAAGGAAAATACAGAAGCTAGACAATTCTACAAATAAACTAGATAAAATCACAAACGAATGCTGCACAAGTCTTGTAATTGTAAACAAGATGAATGCAAATAATTCATGTCTGAAGGGTGAATACCAAAGCTACGACACTTTTAAGTGAATATCTCTGTTATAAAGTGTTTTGTTTAGTGGAAACAAATGTAACTCTTCAGAAGGACAAAGAACTTTGTAGCAAGGGGGCAACTATTTTTCGCGTTAATATTTATTTTACATTATCAAATTGTTCATTTTGGCCCCATATTACTGTACAGGAGTAATCACTTAAGTATATACATGTCGTATGTAGTAAGAATGCACAACTATTTGAGGTATTAGTAAGTCGATGCAAATCGTAAAGAATAATAAGCATTAGCTGCATCATATTGGTAAGTTTGTTTCTGCTAACGACTTTCTAAAAGCTAGAGGAATTTAAGTACGTGCCAGGTTTTTGTGGTGGCGTAAAACCGATGTACCCGGAAAAAATAAATAAACTGACAGGTGATCAGTACTTGGCGACTGACCTACGAATGCCTCGAGACCGCGACCCAGTGGTTGAGGGCTAGTGATCATAAACGGTCAGAGGACTTCAAAAATCGTTCAACGAGGCCGCTTTGCTTGTTTGGTCCGTAAGAAGGGATCATCGATTATACGAAAAGAAAAAGGAAGGAAAATCCGTGTTAAGAATGTTCCTTTTAAAAAGAATGAAACATTAAGGAAAACAACGAAACGGGGAAAAATGCTTACAAAGTTTATAAAACATTACACATTTACAGGTTAGGGTTACAACGTATAATCAATTATGAAATTTATATTTCATATATACCATGCCAGAATTAATTCTAATTCCAGATACAACGCTACTGCCAATATTTGGTACTAAGTAATGAACCGCGTTTTTGAAATTTTTATGAGCCGTACTTAAAGCCCGAATAAAAACATTTTCTATATCTTATTGACATTTCATCTTTTGCAGACTTTTTGGTGGTACTTAAGGTTAGAAATATAATATCTATGTAAGTGTTTCAAAGCATATTTTAAAATACAGCAAACGTGGAAAGGTGCTTAAACCCTTTTAAACGTTACAACATGTAATTGCAATCACAGTCTTTTATAATGTGTTGGTACAATGGTCTGTGTTTAATCATTGTTTCGTGCCGAGACATCGACACACCATTGTGTGATATGTAAAGCCAAGTACAATGTCTAGTTACCGGATGCGTACAACAATTAATAACCTTTAATCATTCGTGAGGCACTTGACTGAGTATTGTTATAATCAGTCGTGACAATATTTAGAAACAACGGAGTGTGTGAATTAATAATAAAACATGATATGTTGTTGTGCAAGACACACGAAATTTGGTTTGAAAGTACAAAGAGCATAAATGCGGATACAATTTTGTATTCGCCCGACTTAAACAGGTCGTGTCATGGTGTCCGTTCGCACCTCTGTTCGCCAGTCAATAAAAGGTTTCCGCTCCGTAACGTCACTATTTCTATTAACATCGCCACTTAACATTAGTATGTATCTATTCTGTTTCTGGTCTATCCGTCAAAGTTATTGAAGGTTAATTCTTTCGTTTTGATTCGCTGATAGTTTCCACTCATAGCATCAGAGCTTACCCGATATTTACAAAATATTCCTATGTTTCTTGGTCAATTTGTGAAATTGAATAACCAATCGAAAAAGGGATTTAGACTTAATCTACGGGCAATTACTGTATCGGTTTCATAGATTTAGGATAAAACTACGGGCAATTACTGTATCGGTTTCATAGATTTAGGATAAAACCACGGACAATTACTGTATCGGTTTCATAGATTTAGGATAAAACCACGGACAATTACTGTATCGGTTTCATAGATTTAGGATAAAACCACGGACAATAACTGTATCGGTTACGTGGATTTAGACTAAAACCTTGGACAATAACTGTATCGGTTTCGTAGATTTAGACTAAAACCATGGACAATTACTGTATCGTCCGGAGATTTAGACTAAAATCATGGGCTAAGACTGTATCGGTTCTATAGATAAAAACTAAAACCACGGGCTATGACTGTATCGGTTATGTAGTTTTAAACTAATACCACGGGCTATGACTGTATCGGTTTCGTAGATTAAAACATGGAAGTTAAGTATTGAGCATAAACCTGAGTGCCTCGTGTGTGTTCATTCTAATTATAATTAACTGTTCTACTAGATAAATAAAACGCCTTTTTCCAAGCGAAATTTTGGCGTTATGAAGAGGATCGGCAATACATGAAGGGATCATATAAAATATTTTGTAGGATAAAGAAGGAAATGCCTTTTAAATGTGTTGACAATAAGATGGCAAATGGAACGAGGGACATCATATTGAAGTTGCACTGTAGCTGGATTATGTCCAAGCTTTGGTTACGTATGCAAGTCGAATATGTGGCATTTTCAAAGACGCGTCCTGAACTCGTTTTTGCCCAAAAAACGAAATTAGTCCTATGCAACGTATGAACATTCGACTCATTCACATCAGTAAGGGTTTTAGTCCCGAATCACTATGTTTCGACCTCATTTTAGACGGTAGTGTACTTGGAGCAAAGATGAATGAGACGATACAGCATATCACTGTAGGCCATGGCTCTTGGTTTCCAAGTCTTAGAGCCCAGAAGTGTTGAGGCATCAATATAATCTCTAATACCTGTCAAGCCATAGTTGGTGATCCCTGCTTATATTTTCGGAAATTGACATCGGAAAAATACCTAACTTCCCCTGCAAGATGCAATGTTTCTGAACACATTTTAGTATGTGGCCAGAGCGTCCAATTTCTCCAGAAGTTTGAGGCGGAGAACTGAGGAAAGTACCAAAGGCATATGTCCACCTCTCTATATCAAGGTATGATTTACTCTTTGCAGGGACTATCCTGACCATCCCGTCCTTACCCATTTTTAGGGAATAGTCAGGCTCAGTCTAGTCATCGAGCAGGAGACTCAATTCAATGAATTCCCCTGGCCAAATCTTTTCTTTTAACTTAGCCGATACCCTTGAAGGGGAGAAGGACCAGCCATAGAGAAAGGCTGGCTCTTGGTTATACCTACATCTTACAACCCACCTTGAAAATCTAATATCGAACAATATGTGGTGGTCTCTGGCATGGCGATGGTCGCCTGAGGTACTGGAGTTGACTCAGGAGTAGGGGCGGTATTGTTTTTCAGGACAGACAATGTCCCAGACTCCATATGCGGTACAGGACTGTTTGCTCCCGCAAGTGTCACCATGGCCAGTGGTGCTGGAACTGGCTGCTGTGACTCAGCAACATTTACATGGAAAACGTCCTCAGTCGTCTTCCGTCTCTTTCGGGGAGGGGTCCGTCCAGTAGTTTTATTCTGTGGCTGCCTAGGCATTTCCCCCTGAAATGATTGTAAAATATTCATCTTATAGCCCTTGCCAATATCACTACAGGGGAAAAGTATTAGAGCTGAAAGGGTATGGCCAATCCTAGCAATATCAGTCTCTCACAAAAATTAAAGGAACCATATTATGTAAAATTCATAAAATAAATAAATTAAGAGGAGTTATTCGCAATTTGCATGGGCCCATGACCCCCTCGATTCAGCATAATCCCTATCACGAAACAACTTTATCTTAAACCAAATCAAGTGCCCTCCCTGGATAGATACATGGAACACAAGACCAAATGGTAAAACATTTTCCTAATGTAATATGCTTATTCCTCAATAGACGACAAGCCCAATATATGCCTTGAGCTATCCCACAAGAGACGATAGCAAATATTAACAAAAAACAATGTGAGTAAATTTCGGGCCCCTACATATATACAAATGTCCATAAACTGGAACTAAGAAGTTAAAGGGGGTAATGTCGAAAAGAAATCCATTGAACAACTAAGGACCTACCCTTATCCTCATGGGGAACATAAATATACAAGAAAACAAATCGTGCATGTGCCCCAAGTCACCAACAGTTTGCTTTTATTTCCATAAAAGACTTACTGGTAACAACCCTTATCCAAGGGAACCAAACATACTTGAGACAACCATCTCAAGTAATATTTTGCCCCATGGCACTAACACTTTGCTATTATTTCATCTTCCAATAAGAGACTTTATCGGTCACAACCCTCATCCAAGGAAACCAGAATTTAAAAAAAAAGAAAAAACATCTCAAATTGTTGCTTTTTGAACCGTGTCACACCTTAGAATTGATCTTAACCCCTATGGAAAGGGGATCATAAATATAAATGAGTGAAATCTATGGCCTTTCCTTATAAACTCTCAATAAAAAGTTTCAATATATCAATTATCCAGTAGTAAATCCAACCAGCATACGAATAAAAAATAAACACCTACAAAGTAAAACCTGACCTTGACACTATTGTTCAATCCGAGGTCACGGAGAACACCCGAGCCGGATATCTGTTTTGGCTGTTATATATTACTTCAAAACCCATATTGGGCTTCTCAGATCTGCACTTTAGTACTAGGTCGACACAAAGTAAACACGACATGTATGATGTGTACTTCACTGACACAACCATATATATACACGACATAATCCTATGTACTACTTACAAGGGTGAAATACTGAAACAACAATATAGAATAGATTTGTACCTGCCGCAGTTGATCCCTAACGAAACAGCCCAACGTAAACATCACATGCCCTTATGGCCGCCAGCGTTACGCTGCGGTAGTATTTCCTCGTATCCACAACATTCAATTGACATCCGTCGTTAAGAAACAAGTTCAAGTGGCTCTATTGAACATGCGTCTATGACGCCAAAAATTAACAGAACCTTTCACCGAATACTCACGAATAAGTTTGTCAAACTCCGAGTTCACCACGACTCGCCTCCCTTCGTAAATCTCGATTACGAGACACGGCAATATGTAAATTGTCAAAATAGTGATGATCAAACCAATTGTAAGAGTGAGGTTTAATACGACAAACATGTTATGTTTTACCTCAATAACATGAGAATACGAATTTGTTAGTAAGGCCATATGGTCTGTCACGCGGGTTTAACGAAGTATTCATTGATTTTAGAGTCTTAAACATAAAACCTTATGACACATCGTTTGTTATGAATATAAAATAAACTAGCTTATTTGCTGATTGAAATTAAGTTCACAACTGTTAGGAGCACATTTCAAAAACCTTTAACGAGTGCAACATACTTTACTTAGCAATGGTTTGCATATGCAGTAATACTTGTTGTTTTTAATAAATAATATTATTTGCATTATTTTCATTAAAATCATGGTTTCTCTTATAAATAGGTGAGTAGCATTTTTGCATACTACGCTGATTCTACGAGTATTCTAAGTAGATATAACATCGAAATTGATCAACTGAATTGTGGCATGATTACACATCCACTATATTACAGCCTGTCCTTTTTCTATTTCAGGGTTTTCATCATTTTGCTGTTATAAAACATTTATTATATGATTGTATATATACATCAACTGTATCATTTTATATACATTTGCTATATCACAGTCCGACCCTTTTCTATTACAGTGTATTCTGCTAATTCTGGGAACCAGAATGAGGGCCTTTCTTACACCTTTAGTTGTAGCTCCGGTTACTTTATAGACATGACAAGTGGGACGTATTACACATGTTCTTCATCTAGCGTGAACGTATTGTCGACGCTGCAGCTCCATCTCGATGGGCATACCTCGAAAGCGTTAACTATCAGCGACACTCTGTTCGGAACTACTTCAGACAGCTGTACGGCTTACTTAAATGCAGAATGGCAATGTGGCCGTAAGTATATACTGTTGGTATATATTAATTATAATGTTGTTGTTGTTGTTGACTAGCATTGCATTAGTATAAATATACATCAGCATGTACGAGAAAAACAATTCATTACATCGTTAATGCGTAGACTTATTAGATTTAGTTTTCATAAAAACCTGCAATTAGCCATACTGCAATAGGCTACACCACAGCATTTACCTTTGTTCCAATAGGCTTCACCACAGGATTTACCTTTGCTCCAATATGCTTCACCACAGCATTTACCTTTGTTCCAATAGGCTTCACCACAGCATTTACCTTTGTTCTAATAGGCTTCACCACAGGATTTACCTTTGCTCCAATAGGCTTCACCACAGGATTTACCTTTGTTCCAATAGGCTACACCACAGGCTACACCACAGGCTACACCACAGGCTTTACTTGTGTTCCAACAGGCGAACCAACTTCAAACCACAGACACATTGAGACACATAAATGACACCATTGCTTAGTAATCTGACATAACATATTTTTACATGTCAGTTTGTCAGTAAGGGAGGGATTATTTGTTTAAAGAAAGTTTCCTGTCAATTACCATTATTTGCTACATGTCACGCTAATCAATACATCAAGATAAGAAAGTATTGCTTGTAATATGTTTTGTTTGAAGGCAATGGAGGCTGGTCTAACTGGGGAACATGGAGTGACTGTCCGGTTATTTGCGGAGGTGGTGTATCCATATCTAGGACACGCGCGTGTGACAACCCTTCGTTCGTTTCCCCAGGGTCCTACTGTAGTGGTGATGCTACAGAAACACAGTACTGTAACACACACACTTGTGACGGTAAGATGCTGTCTGTTTTCTTTATTTTATTTTGTGAATATATAACTTTAATGATTGTGTGATTGTCGAACGCGTATTGTTTCCTAAATAATGTGAGCATGGTACTCTTCAGTGGATAACTAAAACAATGTGTCTAACCACATAAAACTGCAAAGTACTCATGCCTGTGACATTTATACTGAACATACATTTGTGATGTTTATAAAGCACAGACATATGCGACGTGTATACTACACAAGTATCTGTTATGTTTGTGTTACACTCGTACATTTATCGTTTATACAGCACAGATATCTGTGTGTTAATGCTGCATATAAATATCTGTAACATTTATACTGTACAATCATATGTAACGTGTATTCTGGTCATATTCCTGTGACGTTTATAAACCACTCACACACGTGACACTAGCCTGCAACAAATGGTTTACGCCTAAACTGCACACAAATCTGTGACATTTATACTGAACACACATGTTTGATGTGTATACAACCTACCTACCTTGGACGTTTACATAGCACAGCTATATGTGACGTGTACTGTGTACACAAATCTGTGACGTTTATACTACACAAATATATGTTATATTTGTGCTGAACTCATACATTTTACGTTTATGCTGCATATATATATGTAACATTTATACTGTACAATCATGTGTAACGTGAATTCTGGTCACATATCTGTGACGTTTATACACCACTCATACACGTGGTATTTAGGCTGCAGACAGTTCTATGACGCTTTTACTGTACACATATCTGTGACATTTATACTGTAGACATACTTGTGACGGTTATACTGTACAGAAATTTCTGATGTTTATGCTGAACACGTATCTGTGTTTTTACTCCAGACCTATCTGTAACGGTTTTTTTTGCACGTATATGTATGTGACGTATATTATGTAGGCGTACCTGTGACGTTTATCCTGCACAGCTATCGGTGACGTTCCTGTAATATTTTCATTGCAATCATATTTAGGAGGTTTATACCGCGCATATGCATGTGACGTTTACACTGCTCTCGTATTTGTGAGATTTATACTGCACACATATCCGTAGTACACATACATATCTGTGACGTTTATACAGCATATATATATGTGATCCAAATGTATCAGCGACGTTTATACTACACATATATATATGACGACTAATCTATGACGACTAATCTATGACGCTTAAACTGCACACATATATGTAACGTAATAATACACAGATGTCTGTGGCGTTTATACTGCACAGATATCTGTGACGTCTATACTGCACATATATCTGTGACGTTTATACTGCACATGTTATCTTCAAACTATAGGATTTAGTTTTACAAGAAATCTATCTTCCTCTCTCAAAAAGTGTATAACTGTTATTGAAACATGGTTGATACGAACATCATTATACTGGCATCATTCCTGGCAATTTTAATGCTTTCGTACCTTAGGAGTGAATATCAGTAAACAAAAAAGGCTATCTGTCAAATAAGTTATATTTTGCGTATACTATATCAACATCTGTCGATAAAATTCCGCCTTTTGATAATATTTGTTTGCTGTAACATCCAAAAAAGTTCAAATTTATATAACTAAATATTTGGCCAATCCAATTCTTTGAAAATAGACGTAATAGGAACTTTTAATGTTGAGTGCTTGGGATAATTTTATATCTTTGAAGAAATATTAGAGTCATGTATCAACTCATTTTGTTGATTATTTTCATAACATGTTATCTAGTAAATACCGTACAAAAATAAGATAAAATAAATGACTTTTTACTTAATACCCGTGCAAGTACAGCTTTGAAATTGTTCAAACAGTCTCACTGTGTGGGGAAAACAATTTAGTGACACAATCGTACAACATTCTAAATAAAGACATATTCTGATTTAGGCCTGCTATTATAGATCTTTTTACTGTATTTACGAAATAGCGTACAACTGCTATTGTAGATAATTATACTGTTTATATTAAGTAGCGATCAACTGGTATCGAATACAATCCAAACGAGTGAAACAGTTTTTACTGCTATATACTTACTGAAGTTTGGCATCTTCCCATGCAAGGGAAGCTATCACTGGTTAACCGTTCGTTGCCACAAACATCCATGCAACGCACATACATAGAAGTGGTCAGAAACATATCGTCTATAATGGGGTAAACGAGGCGTACACAATTATATGCCAAACATTAATCACAATGCCTAGTACACGTGTATAGTGTATTGGAGCGGTCCCCAATTGGACAGTTTCACGGTACCGCACCAATAAGCTTTATTGTTTGCAGGAACATATCATATGCGAAAATTAATTGTTTGTTAAATGTATTCAGGTAAAAACGATCACGAACCTTCTTGATTTTACATCGTTAAACGAACCAGACATCCATTTGAATTTTGATTTTTTTACTTTTCAATTTCGTTGTCGCTTTTGTTCAAGAAGTACTTGATAGTATCCCTATCAAATTTCATATGTTAATTTTCCGTGGTCCTTAGTCATCAGCTGCAGATGGCTTCCAAAATTTCAAATTTAGGTCCCACTTTTCACGCATGAAGTACTGTACAAATATAAAGCTAAATTGACAACTAGCTTTGACAGACCAATTTCATACATAGAAGAATGATATTTTGATCAAACGTTATCATACCATGTATTTTCTGTTTAAATGACTCTCTCCAACTTATTAGAGGACATGACATATCTCTCCCACACTGAATCTGGGAAGTTGGTACGATGGTGGCTCAAATATCCTTCTGGAATATCTCTGTCTCTCATTGATTGGCCTCTTTTGAGGAGAGTTGGGATTGTTATTTCATTTCCTCTTTCTGCAATTAATTTGTTCGTATCGTTGCAACAGTTTAATACACACACAAGTGCCATACAGTAGAGTTTCCTCCTTCCACGCCGACTTTCAATGAGTTGCGTCTTGTTATGTTGACGATGCACTTAATTGTTTCATTGTGTTTTCTTTTATTTCAGATGATGCCCAGTTAGACACCCATCGTGGGCGTAAGTGTTTTTTTCCCATATAAAATGTTCTGCACTAGGTAATATTTCTTCTATGCATTATAAGAAAAAATCATGGATACAACATTTAACTTTTGTTCTGTATTATCAGAGTTTTTAATGATATAGATATATGTATTTCATTTTGCATACTTACAGCCTGGACATTGGTGTACAAGGCCCCCGCGGGTACGACGGTGTCAGGATACAGCGATTACTACACACACTTCATTGACAGCACTTCGTCTAGCACACTCAATGATGGAAGTGTGTCGGTCATGCGCGACTTCAGTTCCGGCGGAAGTGCGTTCAAATCTTCAAAGTTGCTTCAATGGAAGTCTGGCATAACCATATCCGCCGTAAGCTAATGAGATAAAATAAAGAATTTAAATATTTTAAATTAGCTTGCATTAATACATTTTGTATGAATATCCATCATCATAATAAGCATACTAGTGTTAAGATTTACGACAAAGAAATTTACCTTATACTTCAATTACGTATATTGATTTCTTAGGAAATGGAACAAGGCAATATAAACAAACCTTTTGTCATTACACTGTTGGAAGAAACTATCTCACTTGTATCAATGCTATACATACATTGGCATATGACAGCAATATTTCAACTAAATGATAACGTTGTTTTAATGTATACTTAGTTATGTTAAGCTAACCAGGCTGGACATTGGTGTACAAATCAGCAAAACATTTATAGAATGAATAATATCAATTTGTTACTGGTAAAAATGTAATAAATGACAACAAATAACAGTCAGTACTATTTTAACTCCTTTTCATTTTATATCAATGTTTTTTTGACAGAACCAAAAATCATTTTGATTCCTTTGATTCCTATATTTTTTTTTAATTTGAAAGATCGAATCTAAATTACCATAGTCCAGTGAAGATATGTTTCCATGAGTTTAAACTGGGACATTTGGATTATTGACTCTAACTGAAACTTGCTTTCCTTAAAAGTACATTGAAAACTATATCACCCCAGTTTGTAATGTTATCAATAGGAAGTGACTATATACAGTTTTTGACACATTTTGCTCGTATCTGGAACAGAAAAGTTATTTTGGCGTTTTCCTTCAATGTTTGGTTGTTTTGACACTGCATGTTAGGTAATACAATAATTTGAATGGGATAGAAGAGGTAACAAACAAACTTAAAAACAAACATGATGTTTTGTGATAGAATGCAGCAGGACATACATGAATTCGTACAAGCCAAATCTTACTGCAACATACGAAAATATGTGATCGACTGTACCAACTAATTTGACATACGATGCATTCCTTATAGTATGGTTTGGATTGCAAAAGACACCAAAATACAACCTATCCTACCTAGCAAGTTTATTGTTCATTATATACTTAGTACAAGGTACGAGCAATACCATTAAAATGTGTGTACACATTATAAAGAACGTTGTATTGTTCTATGATAATTATATCGAGTGAAAGTGCTGGCTTCCATGGAACGCCGAACGAATGAAATAATACAAGCAGGGGAACAGTACAAGTTGTGGTTTAAACTAGTCGATTTTTTTTGTTATCTGTGCACTCTACTAAGGAAAATGTTTATAATGTATCACGGATGTCAAACTCAAAATTAAGAGCAACATGAAAAACAATATATTGATTCGCTTAATCGTAAAATATTTTGAAACGAGCAAATATCATCTCAATTGACATAAAGATTCACATGTTTTTATGTGGTGGTTTCATTATTATCTATAATTGTTTTATGATTTAATCTTGTTATTTAGACCTTTAACATTAATATAGTTGCATATTGCCAAATTGGTAGATGTTGTTTAATATGCAAGTGTGTAATGTTAGTACTTAGTTATATGCATCGATCTGTGCCCGTGTGTCGTAAGACAGGTTTTGTTTTGTTTTCCCGCGTATTGTACTTGTGTGTTATTATATACTGTTCAGTTTACTGCGTTTTGCATCTCGCGTTGTCCGTATAGATAAGATATGTTTGTCACGTGACTGTGCGTACCCGATCTGTGTAACCGCACTACCAGTAAGATATACATTGACCACCGACGGGCGAGGGCGTAGAGATATATAGCTTACATCGATAGGTTGACTGCCCCGCGGCTCAGATGGAGTACAACGTATTTAAAAAGCATGAAATTCCATGATACAACGGTTATTGACCCCTCTCCAAGGTATAGGGGTCTCTTCAGAGGCAAATAAACTAAACCAGTTCAAGTTGTCTGTATTTAATGTATAGGCATGGAAAAACCTGTCCCCCTACTACACGTAGGTGTATTATATCACGAATGTGAAATATATTAAACTGGTTATGAAGAAGCAATCATGTTCATAACTTTTTCCGTAGGTACGACTGTCAGTATTCAAAAGTGGAAAAGAAGTAGCCTACGTGATATTTGATGCACTCGGGAAAGGGAAATTGGACTGGTTCAACTGCGATAACATAATCGGCTCCAGCTACACAGACATAGCAACCTACTCAGAAAATTACTGTGGACTTTCGTAAGTATTTCCGGTTATTGCAAATACACTTTTATCACGAAATTTGTTTACTATGATTTAACAGAAAACAAAATAAACTGAAAGTATATAAGAAATGTTATAAATATGTACTTTCGTATTCATTTATCCTTGCTGTTATATTTTCTGTTGTATAATAAGATCTTACTCAACACAGACCTTATTATTTTTGATACTAAATATCTGCTGTAGACCGTGGGATTCCAACTACAAGAGAAACTTTTTCATCAATGGCTACGGAACCGGATGTACAACTATGTATGGGTGGATAGTGCTGAAGGATTTTAACTCTGTGTCCGGCTGTACTGAGTGGGACCCATCTACAACGAGTAGTCCATATATAAAATATTCCACGAGCACAACACTACAAAATTTTTATTCCGGTAAATAACACACTTTGCTTTGCATCGTTATAGTTTTAAAACTTGATCAAGGGGGACGTAATACGATGTACAAATTGTATGTCCTTTATAACTATTTAGTTGTGATTGACATGCATGAAATACCTGTACTGTGCATTCTCAGTATTATCGATACTTCACAAACAGGTAAGGCATACCTAGTTCATTTTCGCACCATTATGGACACGTGACACGTGTACATTTCCGCGTAAATAACCAACTATGCGGTTACTAGTCTACATTATCATAACTATTGCAAAGTAAAAGACGAGAAGGTACAATGTGTTATCGACTGTACATTCTCGCAATTTGAAAGTTGAAAGATAGTAACCAAATACTTACTATACATTCCCAGAACTACGAGAACACGTAATCATTGCGTAATACCTGCTGTACATACTCATCACTGTTAACAAGTGAAAGAAAGGTACGTTATACATACTCGACAATCTTGCCACGTGATAGCAAATTATAGCAACTTTCACATTCTGATCACTCGCGATAGACACAGGTTATACCTATTAACGTTTTTGCCATCTTTGACACACAATATCAATGTACTTTATATGGACATAATTCCTACTGTACGTTCCCACATGAAGGACACGTGAGCACTAAGCCAGGTAGAGGTAATACATTTTAAGCTTTCTTACCTCAGTGACGTGCCATTTTCAGGTATTGAAAACCTGTCGCACATTCACACCGCCCGCTATTTACACATGATAGACAGTTTAGTAATACATATTGTCCTTTATATCTTCATCCGTATTGTGACACCACTGTACATCTTTCTTTTGTTTCAATCAGAAACATTAGTTAGTAACTACAAACACCATTGGTATGATCAACTGATAAAGCATTGACTGTAACATTACTTACTAAAAAGTATAAATGTATATACATGATGTTAAAATGAGGGGGTCTTTCATCAGTTTTGCGTCTTGCACCATCCCTCTTGTTTTTATGATCTATAAATATTCTGAAGTGAATATAGCATAACTAATGTATATGTAAGTTAAACAATAAATGTTCACACGTCCTTCCAATGCACGTTCACACTGTTACTTGTCGTTCATATTACATCTGTCTAAATTGCAGGTTCAGTTAGCAATGGTGACAGCTTGGCTATATTCATCATGGGTAAGTATGGTTTGGTTGTAATTGCTATACGTTTCACTTTTAATAAAACATTGGTTACAATTGTTATACTATATAGTTGCTTAATTTCGTTGTTATCCTAATCAGAAACAGTTCGCAGGGATGAAATTGTGTGCAACATTGTCATGTTTAAATATCGTGCTAACGTCGGTACGTTAGTGTTTGGGATACATTCTACAACTGTTTATCAAAGTAACGTAAAATAAGATAATTAATTGTTGTTTTATCCTCATTATTCGGTAAGAAATACGTTAAGATGTCGTTTATTTCATCTCTGTATACTCATGGTATTAATATTGGTTATTGCTTTCGCCTTATCTTTTTATGACTGCTAAATATGGCGAACTTAAATCCCCCACGAAATTTACCAATTATACAATACAATGACACTGTCTAGTATGTATTAGGAAAAGTCTAAGAATATACAATTAACTATAATATAAACTTCCATTATTCCTAACATTACAAACATATATTTGCGGCAAGAAAAACGCTCAAGCATGTTTGCGAGGAGTGAATAAGCGTGAATATATGATTTACATATTGACCATATAAAATGTTATTACACAGAGTTTATAGATTTCAGATCATCACAAATGCAAAAAAATCTCTCGCGAAACTCTCCCTTTTTATCAGAATGACGATGAAATTATCTGATCGAGGAGGATTTTTATTGTACCAAAAAGAAAGGTTGAAGGGAGATTGCTTTTCACTTTCGTCTTCGTTATCTTCAGAATGGCACATGGTGTTCAAAGGAGTGCAAGGTGTGACCCCGACAGCAGGGTCACTGGTTGACCTCTGGACGGGTTCGACCGTGGAGAATGATAACGACGACTCGAAAACCACCATCACCACGTCACCCGGCAGTACCGTCAAGTCAAGTCTGGTGGAGGACTGGGAAGGATACTTTACCTTGATCGATATGGTGAGTTGGAAATTGTTTTTATTACATTTTAGTTACTTCTACACAACATGTTTCATGGTGAATTATCTACTTTTAGAGGTTATCATATTGCAGTTTGTTTATTCTACCCAATATCAACCCAAAAAACCCTCTGTATGAGCCCGAGGGGCTCAGGACCGAGCGCTGATATATATAGAGGGTTGATACACGGTAGTGAATGAACATTGTCTGATTAGCACATTTATACAAAAATCTACACACGATATATAGTTTAGAATATTATCAAATCAACAGCAGTGACACAAACAGGATGAAACTGAAATTTGATAAACCGGACGAAAACAGGATATGGCTTTATCTTAATCGAGCAGTTTCCTTAACTGATTTGTTTCACTTAACTTGCACAAAATAAAATGTTACATGAGAGATTAAAACAAGTTATTTTATAAATTGATTTTGTTTTCATTTGCAATCAATGTTGATCCTACCATTTGATTCTAAAATGATATACCTGTCTATGACAGGTGAAGTACGCCTATTTCACGAGTGGAGACGAAAAGGCCTATGTTGTGTTTGATGGGCGGGGCACGACCAAGATCACATGGTTTGCTGATGGGAAGGAAATATATTCCAGTTACAGTGATGTCACCACCGATACACCAACCACCAGTGGAATAGCAGGGTAGGTAACTCTGACGTCTTCATAAATCTTCACTGTTGTTTCCCTACAATACATCAACGTATTTGTGTTATATTTTGAGCTAAATTTCTATCCATTTCATGTTGATCTACTTTCGGTTTTAATTGTGTGTACCAGGTAAACTTCCATCCAGTCTGAATTGTGTGCTTTTTCTCGGAAATACTAAACCACAAATTGAAAATTACAGCTCCATGTATTAGTGTCACGTCTTGTTCGAGACAAAAGAAAAAAAAACACGATTTATGATGTCGGAGGTTTGTCCTATGTACTCTAGAAATTACACTCTGATGCTGACCGGATATGTGGTAAAGCTTATTAAACAGATAAACATCAATGTTAATCCTTTCCGATTTACTTTCAACCGGACAAACTTATGTATATCTACACAGGTTTGAACGACATAGAAAGCTGAAGAATCACCGTGTGTATTGGGTTTATTCAGTGATACTTACTGAGAATAATCTAGGCAAATGTTAATGTAGACTTACATGTGATTGATAGTTTGTTTCAATATTTATAACCAATTGGCCTAATGAATTATCAGTTTCTAACAATTTAGTCCTATATACTCATAATGATATCATATATAATTCCTATATAACTTTACAAAATATTGATTGATTTCAATTATGTTTTTAATACTGTTTACTGTCATTACGTATCAAATACAAGCATCTTAATTTGAGAATTTAGTGCAATAGCGACCTGACAACGTTTTGTTCTTACTAGATGAAATGGAAATAAATTCGTCTTTTATCCTATACTGTGCAAAAATAACTTATAAATACTATTTCTCAAAATAAAGACAATTAACGATCAGCAAAAAATCTTAAAAAAGCCTGGAAGTGTCAACTTTTGAAAGGAAAAAAAATAGAATCGCGTTATAACGCGGATAAACACGTAATAACGCCTTTCAAAAGCGTTAAACGCGTTATTACGACTATATTCGCGTTATTACGATTTTGAAAGGCGTTATTACGACCTGTTTCGCGTAATAACGACTTCTAAAAGACGTGAGTACGACTTAATTTGCGTTATCCGCGTAATATTGCGATTTTAAAATGTATTTTCCGTTCAAAAGATTCACCTTCTAGGCTTTCGTATAATCTGATACCATTTAGTAAGCAAAGCATTTTTGATTACTATTAATTCATTACATTAATTCCTTACATAACTTTTTTACATTTTTTAAACAATCGCGTTAACGTTTGTTACAGTGACACATACCGGAAGTTTGCTCTTATCAGAACTAGTAGTTCCTGTTCCGGTTTTTATGCGTGGATGATGGTTCTAGACGTTGGAAAAAGTGTACTGTGCTCTTTTGATAACAACGTCCAGACTCGCCCCTACTTTTTATACAGCAGTACCACCACAGACCGTTTAGCTGAGTCAGGTGAAATGATACTGTTATTCACAATCTTAAATAAAAAAGGCTGGTTTTGATATTGGTATTATATTTCTTAATAGGCGTTGCACTGAAAATATTCAATTTATTTTCAATGTGAAAATGTGAAGTTATTGCCATACAATTATTTCGTGTCTCTATCAGATCTTTCTCTGTATATGCGGTGCAGCATGTGGTGCATTAACTATTTACCCTTTCAGAGAACCTGTTGTTGGTGTTGTTGATGTTGGGGGGTGGAGGGTGCATTATGACTATATATTGCGTGTGATTCTCTCTCATCATATCTACGTTCAGTTTTGATTTTGCTCTTTTGGGTTACACTTTTAGCTATGATTTACTATAATAACGTGTAATAAATGATAAATGTAACATTTTGATATACTTAAATATTATTTACGTAATTGTTATAAATATTTTCAGGTAGTTCATGGGACTCATCTGGTTTTCCAGCTGCGGATACACTTGGGATTTTTGTGAAAGGTGTGATACTTTTATATTTCTGATATTATAAATCGATTGCATAATATGATTTTTAAATAAATGTGAGGTTTTCTGGTGAAACAATCGGATATTTATATATCATTATGATAAAACCAGTATCGTATTAAAACAATCAATCAGGAGCAAATTTATTATAAAAGATAACAAACAATTATACCGTACCGAAATTGTTTAAAAAAAATAGGAAAGTTCAGGAAATAGCGAATTCATTTTCAATTAACAAATTATGGTATCTTTCGAGGTCTCGTTATTGCTGTATTACGGTAATAGTTTGCGTATGTGTGGGTTAGTTTTACACAATTTGCGTTCTGACAGGTATTAGGCACAATCTCACTCATGTGAATGCAGAATAATGTTTATAACAAGGAAAGCGTAGTAAAGCAAACTTTATCTGACGCGAAAATTATTCTACAATAAATAGCAGATACATATTACATATAACATTAAAAATTATATAAATCATATATTATTACTTATGTCATTATGTCAACACAGGTTTTTACCCTGTGATGAAGTGGGCAAGAGGCCAATCGATTTCACCCGCTAGCAGTGTCTACGACCTTTGGACCGGGACCTACACTTTAAATGAATTTACAACCTCTGCTCATTCGTTTGCGGCCTCCACGTCTACGTATAAATCAAGCCTCGTAGACAGCTGGTCAAGCTATTATTTCACGGCGGTAAGACTGAGTTACCGTTGTAAGTCTTGAAAATGCTTACAGAAAAGCATGCATGGTTTGAAAGCATAAGCCTATATATGAGATAATAGCAACATTGACTGTTAATAGGCGCTTAACCAAAATCCAAAACTAACCACAGTTCATTATATGCATATACCGTACTGACTTTTTCTTAACTACTTCCTTGTTGATGAAATGATGACGGAATATTTAATTTTTCTATTCACCATGCTCTGTTTTTTGACAGGTACGCGTGTCAATGTATACCAGCGGTGTGGAAACGGCCTACGTAGTATTCGATGCTCACGGATCTGACAAATCATCGTGGTTTGATTGTGACAGAATCCTGTACACGAACTTCCAGGATCTTAATAGGCGGACAAGCTCACTAGTGTACTGTAGTATAGCCGGGTATGTCATAGTTTCTTGTACGACTATTGTAAATTAAACACATTGTTCAAGTAAAGAGCCTAGATATAAAATACAAATGCATATACTCGTTCAATGTTTGAAAACAATATTCATTTAACACTGAATTTTGCTTAAATTGTCCAATATCTCTGACAGGCGGTTGTAATTGAAGAAATCATTCGATTGCCAATTGTGTGACAGGAAATGCTAACGGTTTTTTTCTCTCATTTCAATTAATGTATTTTTGTCCATTTCGATTTTTGTTTCATGATTTCGTGTTAACATTTCATTTTAAATGTTATTGTATTGTTGTTGCTGTAGTTATTTATTTCTTTTATGATTTGAATCTATATAAACAGATACGTTTTAAACCTTACACGTTTTAAATGATGATGTAAATATGCACTCCGTTAGGCAGTGACATTAATGAGTAAATCGTACTATCATCATATTGAATGATATCTATTAATATGTATAAACGATATTGTCTCCCATTCAGAGATACCTCGGCATCAAGACGGTTCTTCATCGAGTATACTTACAGCAGTTGTGGTACAGCCGGCGGATGGATAGGCGTATTTGAAGGCTCCAGTTGTTCTTATGACAATAAAGCTACATCGCCATTCGCGATGTATAGTGACGCATCGCCTGCTAGATACGAATACAATGACAGTACGTGTAAATCCTTGTCTATTTCAATTCATTTCTGTTCACTAAGATATACAGTTGTACATTGCATTCCATCCAGTGACCAGTTAGCAAAATCCTGCAAGAATAACAGCTATATTTCTCTCAATGAAAATGTAGTATTTTGTGTAATTTATACCACTAACAAAAATGATGATTGATAATAAATTTGAATGAAATATTGAAATTATATGCCTAGACGCAACTGCGTGTACGATTATTATTACAATCTATACGTTTTTGTGGTCATTGTGAGAGTAAACAATACTAAGGAAGTAACATCAAAACAAGTTAGTTTACAGATACATGTATATTGCAAATGATTTGATGCATGCCTCAACACCAATCGGTAAGAAATGTATATATATCATTGTCTTTTGTTAACGAAGAGAAGTAAATTATCCGAAAATACTCAAAGCTAACTTTGCATGCCTTGTCATACATACTATATATGTCTGTTTAAAGGCATTGTCGTATACAATTCTATTTTATTTTCAAAAATACCGAGATAAAACAATGCAATGAAACGTTTACAAATGGTTTCTTCAAACAGATATGGCTATTGCAGACGTCTTTGTCATATCCGTAGGTAAGTTATCTTCTTATCATAAATACTAGTTCACAGGCAATTGTGCATGCTATAACTGTTTGTCGGTAATAATTGCTTTACTAGTTTACCCATAATCGTTCAGTTCTATGATTACACTTTACATGTTGTTACTGTAAAAGTATCGTGACCTATTTTACCGTCTAAAAAAAGCAAAAGTTAAACTGCGTAAAAAAGCACCTCTATACATTACATTTTTCGCATCACAAACTGTGTTATGGGCAGGTGTTTGACGTACTATTCCACAATAGGTTGTTCTTAAGCTAATTTTGTATGTGTATAAGATATTCATTGAAATATTGACAGCGTCAGCTGTTTATACAAGCATCGAGTTCAGAGAATATTTGTACGATTACGGTTTATAGCGATGGCTTTAAAATTGTGTATACATGGTATCCCTGTACATGTTTTGATACAGCAGATATCTGGACAATATTTTTTGCTGTATATAATCACAAGTATTGTAGACCACGAATATTTAAAAGTTCTCTATGCAGCAGATATTTGCATAAATGTATGATGCATATGGGTCAATAAGTTTTTGTATACAACGGTGTTTTATTTAAGAATAGTAAGCAGCATATGTTTGTACAGGTATGTACTCAGCAGAAATATTTTCGAAAGTAATGAAGGCAGTAGATGTTGAATATGGTGTGTATGAAGCAGTAAATTATGAAAGACTTGTATGCATCTAATGTGTTATACTTCTTCTATGGAGCAGATGTTGGTGCGAGTGTTGTATTCAGCAGATGTTTGTAATATGGCTTAGCGTATATTTTCAAACTATATGCCAGGCAGCTAAACTGCCACAAATCATTCCCTGGAAGTGTCACCAAGTATGCACATACTGCTCTTTGTAAACCACCATTGTAATGTAATATGTTATCTCTTTAGCAATGGACGATTTCTGTGACTTCAGTCCTTGTCAGAATGGCGGCACGTGTTACCACAGAGGGGTGAAGTATGAATGCGTCTGTGATGGAGCTTACTATGGACTGGACTGCGCAGATCGTAAGTGTTCCCCATACTTCATTGAGTATTTTAGTATTTAGTGTTGTCTCCTCATTTTGCTCAGTCGTATTTGTACATGATTTTCTACAAATGAGTTTTCATGTAGTCTACCGGATAATGTAACGGCTTTTTTTTCAAGGATAAGTTTTATTTTTGTGTAATAATGTTGATGTAATACACCTCTAAGAATCTTTTAATCATCTCAACTAAAACACACACACATATTCAAATAAGTTTATAATACAAAATAAAACATACAGATTCCTAAATAATTTCAATGTTTTCAGTTGACGGTAACTTCACAACTTGGACGGATTGGAATACGTGTAGTACTACGTGCTACGCATGGGGAACACAGAGCAGGACCAGGACATGTACTAATCCGACACCAGCGGGTCCGAACGGCCAGGGTTGTACGGGAGACACATCAGAGACTCAAGGATGTATTCCTAATTTGGCCACATGTCCCGGTAAGGGAAAGTAAACGTCAATTCTCTCGTTTATGTGCATCATGTATGATAAAACTCTCCACTACAAAAATAGGGCGTTTACAGGTTCAATCTCGGTCATATGCGTGACGTCAATATTAGCCAACGATGACGTGAAATGACGGAATTGGAATCATACCCGATGCCACGATGCGGATTCAATTACACATTTCGATGAACGCATCAGAAAAAAGGAATGATTTATTTTCTTTGCACAACATATTAGCCAAACTACCGAAGTGTCCCGTTCGGGATAAATAAACACCTGTCTGCGTAACCAAGGAAGTATATTGGGATCTATATATGGCGCAATGCACCAGAAATAATAGATAGCTAGAGAAAATATAAGTCGAGATTACTTTTCATAAAAGAGTTATCAGACATTATTGGAATTGAAACTTTGTATTAGAATACATCAATATTAAATTAAGCAAATCTGCTTTTAGGATAACTGACGTTAAGGAATACATAAAATATTTCAACACCAATAACTTATATACTCTCTCATAGATCATTTATGTTGAACTCCATACCGATTATATTAGCAACCTAGAAAAAAAACAGTCAGAGGATGCACATGTACTTGTGTTAAAACCGGGACTTTTGTCATAACGTAAATAACGTAAATAACTTGTCGTTACATGTACTGCGTGTCTGTAGTTAGACTAGCATTGAAGGTAAAAATAGAAATTGCTTTGGGAAGAATTATGTTTATACCATTATATATACAAAAGCTTAGTGCATCAAAACGTTATGACTAAGTTAGTATTAGGGCCCAGTATCGGAGATACGGGTGCCCTTTGGTAATCAGTCAGTCTGTCTGTCTGTCTGTCTGTCTGTCTGTCTGTCTGTCTGTCTGTCTGTCTGTCTGTCTGTCTGTCTGTCTGTCTGTCCGTACGTCCACAAAGTTTGTTCATTGACCGATTTACATGAAACCTGGTCAAAATGTTCAGTTCACAAAAATACATACTGAGGTAAAAAGTCAAGGTCAAATGTCAAGGTCAATAGGTTCAAAGGTCAAGGTCAAATTTTGCATCCTATCACTAATGAACAATTTATTATGACATGATGAAGGAAAGTTGATCAGAATTAAACAAGGAGTCAACTGACCTAAGGTCAAGGTTACGGGGTTACGGGGTCCAAAGGTGAAGTTTCATTGATGAAAATTTGGTTATGATATAATCAAGCAAAGTTGGTAATTAAAGAAAAAGTCAGCTGACCAAAGATGAGGGTCACTGGGTTAAATGCCAATGTCATTTGGGTCCAAAGGTCAAAGACAAAGTGGATCTCTGACTTTAACCATGGCTCTTGATGGAGGAGGTATTTTCGGTGAAATAAAACAAATCAAAGCTAACAAATGAGTATTGCCCCGGTATGTACATTTCTGTCAGCCCAGTTGGAGCTGGAAGGAAACAAGTCTCACATCATATTACATGTGAAATGTATATTTTGCTTCCTTGCGATTCTTTTTGAAGTCCAAGCTCAGCTATATGGGCAGCATGCATCTTGATGATTATGGAGGATATATTGCCACAAGACGGGGCCATTCCTGACCTGTCAGTGTTCTAGTTGTCCATGATAAACAAGGTGAATATTAAATGTAACACTTACATCGTGTTGATTAATGTTACTTTGTTCTTATTCCAGTGTACAATACGGGGGACATCCAAGTCGATTTGTCCTACACAATGGTTTGTCAGTCCGGACTTTACATATTCGTCTCGAGCGCCTTCTATGGGTATAGTACTACGTGCTTCGATACGGATCCCCTTTCTGACGTCAGAGTAGCGTGTCACGGACAAGCTACTAACTGTACTATAACTTTTAACGACGCCACCTTCGGAGGAAACCCGTGTTCATCATACTCGGTTACAAAATACGGATATGCAACAATGTACTGTGTCGGTGAGTGGATCATGCATAGTTATTATATAACGGTATCTTTTCAAGTGTTTATAAATGATTTTTGTGTTGATCTTTGTTGAGCATCTTCATTGTAAACAGTTTTCCAACAATTGAGTTTCATTTTTTGCCCCAACATAATCTATCCATCGATTAATTGGTAGTCGTCATGGAGTACATCGTAATAAGTATCACATGACGTGCAGTAGCCGATTACGCTACCGAATATATTGCTCCAAACTTTTGTCCCTTAGCATCACCGATAAGTCCTGGAAGAATGAAACAGGTGTAAAATGCAGTAAAGTTCATTTTGACATAATGTGACTATTACTATAGTTTAAAGGTGCAATCAACTGTGTGTGTTTTATTTTAATCTTTGAATCTCCTTGTTGTCTTATGCATTCATAATGCCTTCCTGTTTGTCTTGCTTTCCCTGTTTTGTGGCCAATTTAGGCTATTTTATTCAGACCAATGATACTTTTTTGATTGAGGCCTTTTTTGTGTATTTTAAATAATTCCACAGTACGATGCCCTGACTTTGACTAGTTTCCATGTCTATCACTCGAAATTGTCCCGTTTAATCTTTTCGCCTTCGTTTCAACCTATTGTATAGATTCCAGATTATCAAACATACAATTGATGCATATTTGATAACTCTTTTGTAACAGCTCTTGTCAATGCTTTATTTAACATATATTTCCTTAAGTGCTTAAACACACTTGCAGCATACATCACTTATATAACAATTATAAGGATTAGTCACATCATTTGTACATCAATTCCACTTTTACTTTAATTTTACAGTAGTAGCAGACGCCATACGTCTTTAATACCGAAATAAATACCTGATAGTATTACTTGTTTTCCTTTCAGAATCGTTGATGTTATCAACATTCCAGGGCCGTACGTATGACTTCTGTGACAATTGGCAAACCTTTAAAATATTTAAAGCCCATGCATAATTTATTTGAATATATTCGTCATACAGATACATATCATATAGAAGATTTATACACTAATTATATTACAGTTATACGTTGCATATTTGCCAATTTTCCATTTACGCAAACATATAATATTATTAAGAATCGATTAATATTGGTTACCTTCAGCTTGGAGGCTGGTGTTCAAATCTCCAACCGGAACAGCGCCACCTTCTGGTCATGCCGATGTAGCCTCGTTTTACCTGTCGTCCGATACAGTTAATGACGGCACTGAGAGTGTGATGACTGACTTCTCGTCAGGAGGTTCTATGTACAAGTCAGCCTTGTTGAACGAGTGGGGAGTCAACCGGACGTTTTCAGCTGTACGTACACCGATGTAAATCTAGAAATATATTTGTTTTAAATTTGCAGTAAGATGAGACTTACCGGTCCATGTGCAGCTGTCAAAAACTGTGACTATGGTTTTTATAAACATTTCCCCCGGCATGAATCTAGCTTTACAAAATACAAAAACGCTGGACCATGATCCAAAATCTGGACCTCCGATCACTAAACAATTATTCGAATCAACGGAGTTACTTGATCAGGTGTAGTATTTTTAGGGTGAAGTACCCGGGGCAAATAGAAATCAACTACGTATAAACAGAGGAGTAGAGCATCATTGGGCAAAAGAGCGTAGAGCTGGACGCAAGGGGGGTGCTGAGAGAAGAACCAATATTTTGAAATGTTTTTAGTATAAGGTTTTAATGAGATTATTTTGCAATGATTGCAGAAATATTCAGGTGAGCAATACAGGCCCTCTTGTATTCTTGTTTTTAATAATGAAATAGTTTTGCTAATGTGTTGAGAATGAATTTGATATATTGATTTAAAGCAAAGTATGTTTTCTTCGAAAAAAACATTTATTTAAAAATGGATAACATGAAGGGTGTAGTTCATTGTGAATTCAGGTATAGATCTACCGTCATTAGTAGCTAAAGGTGAAAGGAGTTGATGTATGCACACTTTTTTTATCTGCGTATTGCAGGTTCGATACTCGGTTTACAAGAATGATGAAGAGGTTGCGTACATCGTGTACAACGGGCAGGGGACAAGCAAGGACACATGGATGAACTGTGACAATATCCTGTATTCAAGTTACACGGATATAAAAACAGTTTCTAAGAACTACTGTGATATCAAGTGCGTATAACTTCAAATCATAGTCATTAATTAAAATGTTTACATATATTTCAAAGATCAGTGTAATTAGGACAGAACATAGTTACACACTATAAAAGAAGAATGTCTCGCATGTTAACCGTTTTGTGTTCTGACTTATTAAAATGATCGCAGGGAAGAAATCTACGCGTTGGCAATAGTACTAAAATATGTTATTCTTTATATACTGAGACGAATAAGAATCGAAACTTCTAGAGTTAATTAATAAAATACATTTTTTTAGAAACATGTCTTATTTTCAGACGGTATACGTAACTTTGAAAATTGATATAATCTCCTATATTATTTTTTAACAAAACAAGCCTTTATTATATCGTCTCATGAAATAAAGTACCATAAGTTGAAATGGTTGTTGTGAAACCGTTCCCTAATATCGTGTGTGTCCTCCTCTAACAGCTATAGTATAACTAGATTTGCCTTGCATAGAGTTCTTAAGGACATTGCATGTCAATATAGGAGTGTTATTCAATACCTCGTACTAAATGGGGGAGTTATATATATGTTTATTTCACTTTTGTTTAGCGGAGGGGTCACGGTGATTCCAAATTTACATGTGTTGTTTATCGCACAAATGCTCGATATGGCGACCAATCGGGGCTAAATGTCAATCAAATGGGTCAATAGGGCGGTAGTATATATTGAAAAGTGCCCGGATCAACACCACCTAAACTCGTCATGCTCGAAAACGCAGACGACAGACAAAAAACGCTCGCCATGGATTCAGTTCACACGTTGACGGGCATCTGCTCGAAAGCATGTCAATCGAGATTCATCACTAAGGGCAAGGACCTCAAATGTTTCGTAAGAAAACGTCTGGCATATGTGCCGATATCCATCGCATACGAAATGCTCGGTGTTGCGATGTCGTTTGCTCATATATATAAACCTAATATAATTTACAAATAGTCACCCTCATTTATATTATAAATAAATTCGTATTGAATGTATGTCGCTATGAGCTATATTTTTGACCTTTGACCTCAAGCTTTTGAAATGTTCGTCCGGGCATATACTCTATACTGTTTCACCTGGAGTAACCAGATTTGTTTTGTAAATACAACTTTGGATGGCAGGGTGCGGAGTACAAACAGCAGGTAAATGTGACCTATGATATGTCCTTTTACATCAACATTTGAAAGGGTTTTCTTGGGCAATTCCTATACTATTTTACCTAGAGTAACCAACAATAGCGCCCGGGATATCTCTCATAGTATTTCACCGGGAAAAACGAGATTTGGTATGCGAGTACATCTCCGTATGGTCAATTGAGTGTAGAGTACGATATGTAGGTCATTGAGACCTTAGTTTTGACCTGTAACCTTACCCTTGAAAACAAATGTCTATATACTTTTTCACAAGGGTTAACAAACTTTGGTTTGCATGTATATTTGATGAGGGCAGAGTGCGATATATCAAAAGTAGGTCACTATGATATACTAGCGGAAAAAAGAAACTGTGCATGCCTAAAATGTGTTATAAAAATAAATGTGTATGACGTAGAACAACAAGGTGTTCAGGGACTATCAATTTGTTATTTATTAACAGTTGCATTCCATTTTCCACGTTATGGAATCAATAAGTTTCGCTCAGGATTGACGTAAACACAGCATGGATCAATACTGAGTTCACAAAAAGAATACCTCGTATGTTCACCGTTTGCCTGAATGAAAGCCTGGCAACGTCGACGCCTATCTGACGATTCAAGAATGCTTGTGGGATGGCATTCCAGATATGTACCAACTTTGCAGCCAAATCAGACAACGACACCGGTTGATTAGGTAATGCCCGTAATCTGCGCTTCATTTCATCCTAGACGTGTGCAATGGGCAACAGATCGGGGGATACAGCTGGCCAGGGCAACACGTCAACGTTCTGCTGGGCCAGAAGGTCCATAGCGACACGAGCTGTGTGTGGCCTGGTGTTGTCCTGCTGTAGCATAATGTGACGTTGCTGCCCTTGCACGAATGGAACGACGTGGGTCCGGAGGATCTCGTCACGGTAACATAGCGCGTTCCAATTCCCGTTAACAACCACCAGAGGCGTACTCCCGTTGGCTGTGATGCCGCCCCAAATCATAACGCTGCCTCCGCCGCAAGAACGTCGTTGTACCACACACGCGTCACGGAAACGTTCTCCAACGCGACGATACACTCTGGAACGGCCGTCACTACTATCCAGGTGGACAAAATGCCTGCCCAATCCCGTCGAGTAAATCGCAGATGCCTTCTGCACCAGTCCAGATGTGCTACACGCTGACATGGCAGAAGAACTGTGCGGATTGCAGGACGGCGCGGACGGATAGCTCGTTCACGCAATCGGTTCCGTACAGTTCCCGGGCTTATTGGTAGCAACCCAGGGATTGTCCGTCCAGTCAAACTTGCCGCTTGGAAGCTATTTCTCAAATGGACAAGCCGAATATGGCTGTCCTGTTGACGTTACGTCACACGTGGACGTTCCGCACGTGGTCGATCGCCGACGTGGCCAAATTGTTGATGTCGTCTCCACAAATCCCGGATTGTGTTTCGATGGACATAAAAACGTGTAGAGACAACGGCTTGGCCCAAACCAGCTTGAAGCATACCAATAATCCGGAGGCGGTCATTTTCATTGAGCCTCGGCATAGCGTTAATCACAAATTAAAACGTTACAATGCTGTTTTTACTGTTCCATGGTCTCAACAGAGTGACCCAACAGTTGAAAATAAAATTTCATTGTCAAATTGGATGGCTGGACGAGAAAAACATGCAAACTGATCAACGCCTATAGAGAGCAAACTGCACGGGAAAAACTGCCAATGACACACGGATAGTGTGTATGTGTCATACTCGGTCATGTGTGTGAATGTTCATGTATATACAGTTGGTAATATATATTCTATAACAATTCTCCGCATGCACAGTTTCTTTTTTCCGCTAGTATATATGCTTTGACCTCTGACTTCAGTCATTTTAAATGTTATCCAAAGCTATACCATTTTTCCTGGAATATTCAAATTCAGTAAGCAGAGTTATCCAGAGATGGCAGAACATGCTGTCAAGAGCAAATAAGGAATTCACTGTGATCTTTATTTTGACCGCTGATGACAATCATTAAACAAATTAGCCCTATTCTGTATCGGTATACTTTCCTTAGTATATATCGAAATGACACAAAGAGTTATCTATTAACTTCCCCCAGTCACAAGTATAAAGCAATACACAAACATCCAAAGTTCTTTGATGTTTAAATTATATGTGTCATTTCTTTAATATGTCGTCCTCACAAGGGCATTGTATGTTTTTGTGTGCGTATATAGGTTGCTATTATTATTATGCTCATTCTTCATTTACACCATGTTCAACTCTATATATATATATATGTATTGATACATATTACAGTGCATAGCTGATTTTTAGTGCTACACGCTGTCTCTTGACGTATTCATACCTCATCATTGAAGATATAAATCATTTTAAAACGAACAATTCATCCCTTACGCATTTTCATACATATTCACTATAATGGTGTTTATGAATTTACAGATATACAGACACGACGACATTTAAGCATAGTTTCTACGTTAGCTCCACACACGGTGTGTGTAATGCCTATGCAGGATGGGTTTTCATCAAAGACTATGGATCGACTACAGGCTGCTCTGCCTGGGCACCGTACGATGGTTCCAGGACGGAGCCCTATGTTGTGTACTCAACTGCAAGCACGTTAACACAATGGAGTTCAGGTTGACTAATAATGCACTTTTTAGATGACAATTGTTGTCTGTAGTGATACCTACATATTCACAGAGACGTATATTGATGCTTATAGTATATATTTAAGGGTATCCTGTTGATTACAACATGTATATTACGAGCATGGCATAATAGCAATATATATTCAAGAGTGGGTACCACTAGTGCAAATATCGTTGCAGTCGACCGGTTTAGTGAGATAATTTTATATTCAACGTGAAAACGCTAACATTTCTATTTATGACTTTTGAAAATATAAAATATCGGTAAATTTTGTTATACGAGTGAATGAATATCTTTTCCATCTTCTATTTATCATAATTTGAAGAAAAAAACAGAGATGAAAACATCAATGCATAAAAAGTCGTGAATAAATGTTTGTGTCATATTCTAATGACATCATGGTTCCATTGTGTAATGGCTCTGCTCTTAATTGGTCAGATGTGTATTCAAGAATGCTTTCAATTTTGTAGTTACGTAAACACCACAGTGTTTATAGCAATGGTGTACTTAACCAAACATGTATTCTAAAAGTTCTTCATCATTACGTCATATCTGAAACAGAAATTATTTGTCTTCAAATGCACTGATTAAATTATCTTTCTAATCGGTCAATAATCAAAATGATTTACAAATATATACACATGTATAACAAGCTGTAAATCTTTACTGTAGTGAATTTATAGATTATCAAATTAGAATTTCTGAATTTCATTATAAAAAAAAAAAAAAAAAATCATAAAAGAAAATGTATGCTTTATTGTGTAAAATTCCGTCTTTGCGTTTTGCAGAGTTATCCTATCTTGGGAGCAGGTATTGATTGTTACGTCGTTGGTTTGTGTGAGAAAATTACGTCGTTTTCTCAAAAAGTGATGAGGTTACTCTTACAAACAAGTGACGTAACAATCAATACCTTCTCCCAAGAGAAGATAACTCTGCAATACACAAAGACGGAATAAGCCAAATACTAATTTAGCAACATAAATTGTATTTTATTTGTTTAAGGAAATGTTGGTTATGCAGACGCAATTGGTATATTTGTCCAAGGTAATACATGTTCCATTCATCACTCGCTATTGTTCTAAAGCTCGACTGGCACGAGCGTTAAGTATGGTGCGTTGTCCGTCGCCAGTTAACATCTTCTCTGCGCATTCTTCTTTCGAACTGAAAGACTAAGGATCATGCAGCTATCTGGGACAACTTGTTGTGCTTCTCGAGTAAAATACAATAAAGTGCTGTCAAGTATCACAGGGGTAAAACGACTTGAAAAGGTCTAGATCAGTGACACTTAAGTACGCCACCCATATCTTTTGGTGTTATGTGTTAAATCTAAAGAGTTGGCCTTTACCAAAAGTAAGCAAAGGTTACTATGGGTAATCAAGTCTTAAGACTTCCACTAAGACCAGTGTCATGATATTTGTAGCTAACTGAAATATTCTATTTTGTTTCCTAAACCTTTAACTTGAAGGAGATTAAATAAGCTTACATTTTTTATTTAATCAGAAAATGACTAAAATAGTGTTACTTACGTAGCAAATTATAGAAATTAAATACTAGCAAGTTTGTTCATGAAATCACATTGACAAACCTTCTCGGAGGCATTGAAATCCTATAAAGCTTGTCCAAATAAACAACATTCCCAACTTTTTCGAAAACACGAGTCAAATGTGTCGAAGATCGGTTAGGTTTAAAGGTCGAGTGCCATTCTGCAAATAACAGTTGTTATTTCTGGATCAGCATTTTTTAACGAAATAAGTCCAGCTGGGGTCTTGCTGTTAGTTAAGTTTTGTCAATTCACGTTTAATTCACGTTCTCAGATACAATTTCATTTAACATTTACTCGTTTCAAAAATATTCTCATCTTTATCAAATAATTAATGTTCATGAAAACCATTCTTACCGTATAATTAAATTACCTGTTTATGTTACATGTAGACTGGCATATGGTATTCAAGGGTGTTGATGGCGTCACTCCTTCGGCTGGTAACCTAGAAACCCTGTGGGAGGGAACTACCACAGAATACAATGGCGACGAGACAGTCAAGACAATTAATAACATCCCAGCCGTCTCGTACAAATCGGCTGTGGTGGAGGATTGGGCAAGCAACTGGACAATCATTGACCAGGTTTGCTGATTTTTGTTTACTTTATTTTAGATGTGAATTAACAGGCCATTACTAAATACTTCTCATCTACGACACATATCGAACGACTGTTGTTCGCAAATTATTTTGCAGTTTTGCACTATGCGCAATTGATGTGGACACCGCACACCTTGAAGCGTTGTGCGATCTACAACTGTAAGTTTGTCTGATTTGCTGCAGATCTCCTATTGCTTCTTTATCAACCCCAAAATGACATTCTAGTGAATATATCGTCGCTAGTATTATAACATATCTTGAATGTATAATGTCTTACGGTTATTATCAGAAAACTATCAATGTTCTCGAAAAATGAGAGTTTTTTGTTTATTCTAGTAAGAGGAACACTGATTTGTTTTGGGAAAAAAACATAGAAAATAAATGTATCGGTTGTACATTAATGCGTATAAATATCTCAATTATCTTTATTTTACGGTTATAGGTGAAGTATTCGTTTTTCAAATCTGGCGAAGAAGAAGCCCATGTAGTGTTTGATGGTATAAACACGAACAAAAATACATGGATGGATCCTGCAAACGTTCTGTTTTCTCTTGAGTTTGGAAGCACCGTCAATGCCACGACAGCAAGTATATCTGGGTAAGCGTACACCATCTTTATGCATAAGCAATCAAAATGTGTGTTTCTATATGATGATGCGTTTGGATTGTGCTTTACGTCCTTTTAACAGGTATGGTCACTTAAGGACGAGCCATCTTCAGGAAAAGAACACCGATCTGCAGCCAATACCTGTAAACAATATAACATGTACCATAAATTATATTCAATGTTACTTTTACTAAAACTCATAATATCAGCGAAAGAAGAAGAATTTCAAATGTTGATTCTTTCTTTGCGTTTATTTAAAATAAATGATCAAATCATACCTGCTGAGTTTTAACATCAGCATGTTGTATGGATAGTTTCATTAACTCTTGTTGTATGCAATCAGCAAATTCAAAATTAAGTTCCTTTACTGTTTGAAATGTGTACACTATCATGAAATAGTGTAAAGATCGTGTAGTTAATCTACAGTAGTGGCCTCTAATATAGATACTACGTATCCGCCAATGCATTAAAATGCACTGAAACAATATACATATACGCTTACCGGTATAATAAAAAAATGATTTGTATTGCCTCATTTGCGAAAGAGTTGATTAAGGTGCGACATAACTCTGATTTAACATCTAGCGAATGCACACAATAATGATATACCACGTTGACATATAAACAGCCAGTATCGTTTAAATATAGAAAAAAAGAGTTAGCCACTGTCAGTTCTAATATCACGATATAACAACTCAAAATGAGTCATTCTGAACTCAATTCTTAGCTCTGTTTAATTATTGTACACTTACACTCTATTGCCAAGATATCTGGTTGTTGTTTTAGTATGTACATGTATCACTATTTCTGTCACGGAAAATTGCATTCATGGTGTCATAGTTACAGAATATATATCTAACTATATAAAGTAAATGGCAAAATTAAGTATACACTTTTAAAATGAATGTCTTGTTGCCAAACATAACGTTATTGCAAAACCAATGTTATATTGGTGGGAAAACATAATTCCAAAGATACAAAATAAACAAAAATGCAGTAACTTTGTTGGACATTAAGTTCGAATATTGGCTTCCATACATTTTATACCTTGAGCGCGTATACATAACACACTGAAATAATGCGCGTGCAATTTGTGATCGATAAGCTTCCCTTGCAAAGACCGCAAGGTTTGGATGTGACAACAATGTGACTAGACTTTCAATAATGGATATAAATTGCGCGACTAAGATGTTATAAGCCGGGGCAAAAAACTGTATATGGCGCGAGTGATAAATTAGACAAGTTTTACGATTTAGTGTCTATTGCATCGTTATAAACGAGGAGTACATGCAAGACAACTCATTGGAGCGGGACGTCGGCGTGAAACGTGGCCACGTCCGGATCGCTACATCCATAATCGACGAATAGCGTCGAATCAAAACGACGTTTAATGTTGTCCATGAGAAAACGCTGTGTGGTAAAAGTTGACAGCAATGTCTGATACACAAGATATTAACGTCGAAAGTGTCTTTTTACTGTGTATAGTTGTGACGTCAAAATCACGTGAAAAATTGAAATGACCCATATGTCATTTTGTAAGACTGTTTGCCTTTTTGGTAGTTGACGGCAGTCCTGATTCTGTGTAAAATATATTTCTCCACTAATTACTTTTTATTTTTACTATTTAAAATCGATTTTATCAGCATGCAATACAATTATTTAATGCCTTTTATTGAGTGTATACTTAATTTTGCCCGTCAGTATATACTGTATATGTGGTTGTTGTTGAAGATATTTCATTAGTATGTAACTGTTTGCTACTGATATTGATACTAATCAAGTGGCTTTTTGAATAATGCATCACTAACTATGTAATTGTTATGTCATTTATTATGTGGTAGTGACAAAATATGGTTTTAATTGCATAGTCATTATTTTACATATTCATCAATCCGTTATATAACGTGACCCTTGACATCATTTTGTAAGTGATATGCCATTTATTATTTTAAAGTTACAGATTATGTTTTTTAATTATTTAGTCGGTGTTACATATGGATATCACTAGTAACATTGCTGTTTTACATGATGCGTCACTTATAATGTAATTGATATGTGATTTATTATGTGGTGCAATGTCGTTAAAAATATAGTTCTAATTATGAAGTAATTTTAACACAAATACATCAATACGTACACTGTTTTGTTTACGTTACACGTATCTGATTATGTAATTAAGATGTCATTTATCATGTGGTTTTTACAAGAAATATTTCTAATTATGTAGTCGTTTTAATACAAATATCTATTTTTAATTAAAAGGTTATTTTAGAATATTAGTCACTAAATGTGGCTATTGTTGCAGAATATGTGGCGTATAACGTGCTAATTGCCTTCACAAATGCTGTTTGAACATAATAGCATGTCATCAACTGTATGGTTGTTATTACAAAATAGGTCACTAGTTCCGTAGTTGGCGTTGCAAAGTATGTCACAAACTATGTGGTTGTTTCTGCAGAATCAGTCACTAAATCAGTCACTAGATGTTGGTAGTTATCTCACAAATGTCTCTGTAAATATTGGTTTTGTCATACTATGTGTCATACGTTATGTGATTACTTGAGTTTCATACAGTTATTATTGCTTTGTGGGGGATAAGTCACCGGTTATGTGGTAGTGGTCACAGAATATGTAACAGAATATATGAATGCTGTTGAGTCATTTAATTATATAATTATTGTCACATATTATTTCTCTAAAGATATTTCCTGTGCTATTACATAATACTTCATTTATTATTTGGCTATTGTTGCAGAATATGTGGCGTATAACGTGCTAATTTCCTTCACATATGCTGTTTAAAAATAATGGCATGTCATCAACTGTATGGTTGTTATTGGAATATACGTCACTAGTTCCGTAGTTGGCGCTGCATAGTGTGTCACAAATTATGTAATTGTTGCTGCCGAATGTCATCATAATGTATGCAACAAGTTATATGGTTAATTTAGTATCATAAAGCTTATATTTAACGCATTTAACATGTACAAAATTAGCAAGTAGCGTTTTTTCTTTCTTTTTTGATCATTCTGTATTACTCTCTTATCTAATTTAACGATATGATATCGTATGTTTCAGTGATGGAACAAGATCCTTTGCTGTGATAGAGGAGAGCGGTACGTGTGCCGCTCTGTCTGCATGGATGTTAGTTTTAGATGATGCATCCGGAAGCACCACTTGCTCATTTGATAACAATGTCCGAACACGGCCTTACTTCTTGTATAGCAACAGTGGGGATGCAGGTCACCCCGAATCCAGTAAGTCATGCTTTTACATCGGAGACAATATTTTTACTACAGAATATATATAATGCAAAGATTTATACTGACCATGTTGAAAGTATGTGATATCAATCAAAGGGTATGTTATCCACCTGACGCTATGTTGTTATTCACCGTTATTTTCAATGACAATTAAAAACAGTTGATTTGAGATATTTATTTGATATTAATATTAACCGTTAAAGCTACTTTCATTAATAAATTATATTCCTGTTTATGAAAAAATGTTTTTACGTAACCTTCCCTTGGGTTTATTGCCTTTTATTTATCAATCAAATATCGAAGTGAGATAAAACGACCTCTAAAGCAAATGAAATGTATTGATATTAATATTGCCTGGAAATCATACTATTGTTCTATGAGATTTGTTTCCCAACCCAGCACTGATTTATAAACCTGATTCTTATAAACTGTTCGGTACAAAAGGAAACAAGCTGTACTCGACTGTCATTCTTTTTTTTATAATTACAGGACGTCATAGTGTATTAGTACAAAGGTATTTCGATGGAATATAACTCGATATATGTTGACCTTTAACCAATGGGATGATAATAATCCTCCCATTGTTGATGGGTAGAGGTATATTTTATTAGCCTAGATTTCCTAAATTTTGTTCTTCTTTCAGGTTCATCCTGGGACAGTGTCAATTTCCCATACGCTGACACACTTGGCATCTTCATAATAGGTAAACTGCTACTCGTTATTTTGAAATCTGGCAATTAAATGAGTATATCCAAGATAACTAAGATAATTAAATCAATATTTGCAAATAATATCTTCACTGGTTTATACTATTTGCATTGACCATGATATCCAAACCTGTTGATACTTTCTTGTTGCTTTCTTTGAGGTAAAGATCCGTTCTTCAATATCAATTTTACTAACAATTGCACGTAAAAGGATTACTACAATTTGAGCCAAAATGTTTGTTTCTATTTCATATGTTATAATCATATTATCGTTATTTTGCGTCAAATGATTTGTCAATACGAGCAATGAGAGAGATTGTAGTCTGATTAAATCTGTTCAGTCTTTGGATAACGCTTGCATGCATATACCATTTGTTATGCAATTACGCGATGTATTGACTAGTCCCAAGATACAAAACAATATTTAATTCATACAAACCAAGAATTGAGTGCTGAACTATAATAATAATACTAATTCGATAATGGATATAAATTGCGCGACTAAGATGTTATAAGCCGGGGCAAAACACTTCATATGGCGCGAGTGATAAATTACACAAGTTTTACGATTTAGTGTCTATTGCATCGTTATGAACGAGTAGGACATGCAAGACAACTCATTGGAGCGGGACGTCGGCGTGAAACGTGGCCACTTCAGGATCGTTACATCCATAATCGACGAATAGCGTCGAATCAAAACGACGTTTAATGTTGTCCATGAGAAAACGCATGATATCATGATATCCAAACCGTTGATACTTTCTTGTTGCTTTCTTTGTGGTTAAGATCCGTTCTGTTTCTTCAATATCAATTTTACTAACAATTGCACGTAAAAGGATTACTACAATTTTGAGCCAAAATGTTTGTTTCTATTTTATATGTTATAGTCATATTATCGTTATTTCGCGTCAAATAGTTTGTCAATACGAGCAATGAGAGAGGTTGTAATCTGATTAGATCTGTTCAGTCTTTGGAAAACGCTTGCATGCATATACCATTTGTTATGCAATTACGCGATGTATTGACTAGTCCCAAGATACAAAACAATATTCAATTCATACAAACTATAATACTTTAATAATAATACTAATTCGAGGTTCTAATATTCCGCTTTATCACAATCTAATTCATAGGTCGTGTCAAAGCGGTTCACAAATTACTATCGGTGGTTATATGGCGTTTGCAAGCAGCCAGTATACTTCCCTCGGGAGCATGCAGCCGGTACTGCAGTTTCGGCGCTCAATGCTAGCATTCAACATTTCTAGCATTGCCCAACCACGTACTCATTTTTAGCTGAGTAGACTGAAACAAGCGGTGTACAGTATCTTGTTCAAAGAGACAATACAGTGCCGCGCCGTGACTCGTACCCGCATCCCTTCGGTCACAAGCCCGGTGTCCTACCACTAGACTACCGTGCCTCTTACTATTTAGTAGTATGATCGAATAGTTATAAAACGGGATTCAGTTTGTTTTGTCTGTGCCTATTCCTTTTGTACATTTGCTACAATACAATTATCTATCTTAAACTATAAAGAAACTATAAAAGTACAGTTTTTAAAAGTTCATATTCCGTAAGGCTTATATTCCGTCTTTGCATATTGCAGAGTTATCTTCTCTTGTGAGCAGGTATTGATTGTTACGTCATTTGATTGTGTGAGAAAATTACGTCGTTTTCTCAAAAATTGATGCGTTACTCTCACAAACAAATGACGTAACAACCAATACCTGCTCACAAGAGAAGATAACTCTGCAATACGCTAAGACGGAATAGGAAAACCTATAAAACTGAAAGGACAAGTTTGTATTTTCAATGGTTTGTTTTGACACAGGTTGGTTCCCTGTGATGAAAGTTGCTTACGGAGAAAGTGTGAGTCCGGCTACTGGTATATACAATCTTTGGACGGGTACCTACACGCTGAATGAATACGACTTTGCCGCATATTCCATGTCTACAGGGACGTTATCCTACAAATCAAGTATCGTTGATAGCTGGGCGTCTATTTACAAACAGGCGGTAAGCCCCCTTTTAAATTTGTATCAAACGTGTAGTAAATTAGTCTGGACTTTTGTTTATTATTTTTTGGCTTCATTATTATTATTTTTTTTTTTATTCCATTGCAAGAGGCAAACAAGTTTGGACACAACTTATATGTCACTAAAAAGCCCATCTTTGTATTTTCTTTACACGTATACACAGTATGTAGGTGTAAACGTTTTCTTTTCTTTTTCACATTTTACAGCTGAATGTGTTGACCTATCTTGCTTTATAAGTAGGAAATTATTTGTTTTATCTAGATTGCATCATCATTCATCATTACTAGCTTAAATTATATTTTCCAATGTTCAGAGTTGCAAAGGGGTTTGGTGATAAATTGAGGGGAAGGTATAAATGATTTCTTATAAATCCGAAAAAAGGAGACATTGAAATATCTGTGATATACGAGGTGCTAGATGAAAACCGGGACATTATATGATGGTTTTACTATACTCCTTTTTGTATTGCGTTGTTAAAGGAAGTTTATATTGACCACTTGTGTGTTTTCTTCGATTGCAGGTTCGAGTTGCATTTTCCGTAGGAGGCGAAGAGAAAGCATACGTAGTGTTTGATGCGCACTCATCTACGAAAACATCATGGTTTAATTGTGACAGAATTTTATATACATCTTACGCAGACCTGACCAGAGACACGACGGTACTGCACTGCTCTGTAGCCGGGTAAGGTTGTACAACTTTTAATTGTATTGGAGTGACATCATAGTATGTTTTGTATCAATAGTAAAACAGAATCCTTCAATTATACTCAATTGCATTCGGTTGTTAAATACGCAAATCTAAATTCAAGGATTCCTATTCAACTGCCAGAAACTTTCACTATGCATTTGATTCTTAACTGACATGACAATCGCTTAAGTACATTATTTTTAGCAGTCGTAATTTCCATTGGCTATAGCATCATATAACCTTTTGACAGAGCAATTAACACTACCCCAAGTTTAGTTATGAATATATGTAGAACATTATAACATATTTCTTTCCAGAAACAATAACCGGCACTTTTTCATAGAGGAGACATATGGCTCAGGCTGTGACGGTAACTTCGGATGGTTTGGAATCATAGAGGGCAGTACCTGCTCCTACGATTCAAAAGGAACGACTCCATTTCCCTTATATAGCGATGCAGGATTTTCTGAAGCAAACGATGGTATGTATCAAAAGGCTTGAATCGAATAAGTGATAATCGTAAATTTTCATTTCAATAATATTTAACATAACTTTAGTATGTAACTTCAGTATGCATATACAATACCTACACCCATCTTTGTAGACCAAAAACAAAAGACTCAAATATCCCTACCTCCCTACCGTGACGTAAACCATATATCGACGACAGAGCCACGGAGTGATCTCCCTTCCTCAAACCCCTTTTATGGAGCCTAAACATCATGAAAATTGGTTTTACTTCAAAAACCACAAATGTATTTAAAATCATTTGCATATGGACAAGGTATGTGGTGATTTTTCCACAATGTGAAATGTCCGCAAATCAATCGTCTTGTGTGAAACATGCGAAAGGAACTGTTTTTACAACCTGAAATTAGCAATCAGTTTAATGTCTGCATTTTCGTTTTCGTAGATATGGTCGTTCCTGAAGTATTTTCGATTTCAATCGGTAAGTCATAATCAGTAAATTGGTGTTGATTTGTTTCATTTACAATAAAACCTGTAATTTACATGTTTAGAATAAATATAACAAATGTAAATGATATCCTATGATAATGATATAATTGAGGGAATAATTAAGCATACTTCTGCATTCAATACAGAACATTTATAGCATAATAATATTTTGAATTGATAATTCGTCGATAAGGGTTCCAGTAATGATAATTGAAAACATGGTTATACATACTGAACATACTAGCTTAACTATTATTTGTTTGATTAATGCAGCCCGGGACAACATGTGCGGTCTGGTCACGTGCTTGAACGGCGGCACGTGTTATGACTGGGGAGCACGATTTGAATGTGTTTGCGCCGGCGATTACTACGGTGGAGCGTGTCAGAACTGTAAGCGTTGTCGGTAGTACGTTTATGTTTGAGTTATTGAAATTTGGAGTTGATGCTAGCCGAAAACCTTGGAAGCCTCCATTTTATATTTTGGAGTAACGGCACCTTCCATTATACTTAAACTGTATATAATACTCATTTGAAAGAACCCGGTGTTATTCTTAACCTTGAAGTTCATATAATGATGAGGTGTTACGCAACTCCCCTTCTACTTCAGCAGTAGCCAATTTCTGTTCGGATGTCCACATTGTGGACCCTAGAATCACTGATAAAGCCTTAAAAGACGCTGGAGATTCCTAAGTTCAACATCTTTTGCATGCTGTATCTATTACCATATTTTATAGATGCAATTACATGTATGTTTCTTATGTATTGATTACGTTTTCAGTGAATGGAGGATGGACAAGTTGGTCGGCATGGACAGACTGTAGCACCACTTGCTACGCCCATGGAACGCAGACACGCGAAAGAAATTGTACCAACCCAACAACAGCTGGAGATGGCGTCTACTGCATAGGATACAGCAATCAGACAGAATTTTGTATCCCAGACAACTTAGATATCTGTTCACGTAACTATCAATACTGTAAACTTGCATATTTCAACGGATATCTTTTTTTTTTGCGCTTAAGATATTGTTTGAAATTAAGATTAAGCTATTTGAATGTTCTGTTTAATAAATAATGTTTTTCTATTTGCCTATTAACATATTTTTTTTTGGCATTTATTGTGAATGCACTGGTTTACAAAAGGCTAATATTTTAAAACTCAATGCACTTAATGTGAGTTTGCTAATTTAAGTTTGTTTACAATATATATATAATGGGCATCGATACATTTTAAAAGATAAAATCACACAAAAGTTCGCTTATATCTATAAACATTTTTTATGTTTTTTTTTATATAAAGTTAAAGGTATTTGTAATGTGTTTTTTATGTAGGTGTATCGACATTGTTTTTTTCTGGTTTTAAATTCCCCGCCTTTGAAAATAAGAATTACAAATTGGTAATTTTAAGTCACGTTACCTGCTTGACATTAACATCAATGATGTATAAAGGCAGTAAGTTGATGATTACAATGATTTTATTTCAGAATATTCCACAGGCGATATAGCTGAGGGTGACAATTACACCATGGTCTGCCCAACTCACTCTCTGTTCTATATCCATATATACGATGCTTCCTATGGCAACGTTGGGCAGCCATGTCTTACTTCTGATCCAGTCAGTATCATGCGTACGGCCTGTCATGGCAGCACAACAAGCTGTAACGTAATATTCAACGATGCCACGTTTGGGGGCGATCCATGTTCTTCTTACCCTTCATTAGCAAAAAGTGGATACATCACTTACTTCTGTGCAAGTAAGTCTTTTATTTATCTTATTCATGATAAACTAATGCTGATATTATTAATATTATTCTGATTTAAAAATATTAACGTAAGCCAAGGTCGGAATAAGAAGTTGAAGGTCATGTCTCTTTTTTAACGTTTCAAAGGACACTTGCTATTGTACATTGTCACCATGTTATTTCATTAATGGATGTCCAGTGACTATACGCCATATGTCACGAGAAAGAGAGCGTGCATTACTCATAATTATTTGTTATTCATATTTCAATTTTCTATTTTTAAAATGGCAAAAACATATTACATTAAATTAATATAAACGAAGATAAGTATGTATTAAGACAGTCTTCGTATTTTTGTCAACACCACTGTTCTTTTTTTCAGAAAGCCGGCCGTTAGACGAGGCTAGAGGGCGTATGTATATAACGTTTATTGAATATTTAACGCAGCAACATGTGAATATAATACCTTTTTAATGCTATCGTAGATTACTTTCGAAAACAATGTGGATAGATATCTTTTTCATATTCTTATTACTGACAATGTTTTCGCTCACTCATTTATGCGAGTTATAGTACAGGCGTGCCACACACTATTACTGATTCAGTGTTTTTTTTAAATATATAATTAACAGCCTGGAGTCTCGTATTCAAAGCTCCACGAGGCACAGCCCCGCCCTCTGGTCATGCTGATATCATGTCGCTATATACTGCCAGTGGTCCTTATAACGAGGATGTAACGGCTGCCATGACAGATTTCTCTGCATCAGGTTCTCTCTACAAGTCGGCTAAATTAGACCAGTGGGGTTCAAATTTGACGGTGACTACTGTAAGTATTGCAATACTTTCAAATTTTCGAAATAATCTCTCACGCAGACAAACATGTCATTGCATAGCAAGAAGTCGGCTGTGACATACAATTTAAAAGTATGAAATCGAACGAAATATGGCTATATAACATACTATATACACAATATTGAACACAGATAAATGTCTTGCTACATACCTAGAGTTCACCATTTAATGTATATAGAAACTGATAACATTTTCCATCATCTAGAGGTCGTCTAGGTTATATCAGTTTCGGATGAGTAGTTAAGCCTTCTCTACCAAAAATATATTCTGAACTAATGCTGAATTAAATATCATAAAACTTAAACAACAGTATGTGAAAAAAAAGCTTCCCAATGAGCATCTGGCTATCAACCAAATGATTTATCATGTGTATAAGTTGATGTTGAACCATTCGCATGCATGGTAAGTTTTGTTGGATTGATAACAAAGTTAAAACGTTAGTTCTTGATCAAATTTCCTATTACAGCATTTGTTAATCATTATGCAAGAAAAAACTTTCGATATCCAGAATCGGATATTTGAATTAATATGGAAATAATTTGTAATATTTTCAAAAATCATTTCTTGTTTTACAGACGTATACATATATGTATATAAGTGTATCGACCCAAATTAGCGGGCATATCTAAAACCACATAAGATTGTATGACGGTGTCTGCCTTACCTCCCCTTTTCCATTATGAATGAATATTGAATACAAAAATAATTATGTTTAATAAGGATCTTTTTACCACTGCCAAAAAAATGTCACATCACATAGAATTTTGTTTCCAACATCAGTGTAGCTTTTATAAATCAAGTCTGGAAAAACATGTCTTTTGGGACTTTTATTAAATATGAGAACGATTTTATAACAAAAATATCATTATGTAAAATGCAGCTGTACTACAGCCCTGATCGAATGAACTACCTACTCATCGGAAGTGTCCTCGCAAATACTATTTATCATGGCTTTTCATGTGTTTTAAGGTAAAAGTAGCCATTTACACAGGCGGAACAGAATCGGCCCATGTGATTTTTGATGCAACTGGAAAAGGGAAGGACGACTGGTTTGATTGTACTAAGATAATTGACTCCAGCTGGAATGATATTGAAACTGGAAATAAGACCTGCACATTAAAGTAAGTATGCCATTTGATTGTAGCTGGAATGACATTACAGTGACAATTTGAGATTTTTTTTTATACATATTAATATAGATAAACTCAAATGAAATTAAACAGTGAAGTATAACACTATGTGTATTAAAATGCTTCAATGTGGACATCCGAACAGAAATTGGCTACTGCTGAAGTAGAAGGGGAGTTGCGTAACACCTCATCAGTATATGGACTTCAAGGTTAAGAATAACACCGGTTTCTTTCAAATGAGTAATATATACAGTTTAAGTATCATGGAAGGTGCCGTTACTCCAAAATATAAAATGGAGGCTTCCAAGGTTTTCGGCTAGCATCAACAAAATGAATTCAGTTGGAATGATATCGAGACGGATAAAATTCTGTGTAATGTTTTGATCCTCCTACCGCAAACATATATTAATATCCTTGTTTCTCTTTTTCCTCAGAATTCCATTATATATTTTTATATGTATCGCCATATCCCTTTGTATTGCCAGAACTTATCATGAAAAAATGTGGCAGTACATAGTTGAACATTTTTCTTTTCATTAATTAGTAACAAACAACACTATGTATATATCAACATCATAATTGTCTGTGTGCAGCTCTGGCGACACTTACAAAAGGATATTTCACATCAGTAGCGACTATGCTGGATGTTCTGATGAAACGGGGTGGTTCATGTTTAAAGACTACGGAGCCTCAAGCGGTTGTTCGTTATCAGACGCTACCAGTACTGCCATGCCATACATGCTGTACTCCACTCTCGGGCTGCGCACTGTATGGTCATCTGGTCAGCTTCAATTCTATCCGATTATTACGTATTATCTATGCAAACGTATACTAAGAATTATAGAAGCATTCGTATAAAATAATTACAACTTCTGTATTTGTAAATGTGAATGAAATTGTTTCATACTACATATATTGAATTTTCTTTCTTTAATTGGTATGTACACATGTATGCCAGCATGCAAGTATGTAATACTGTTGTTCTATTTCTGATTTTAGCCAGCAAAGCAACAGGGGACTGTCTGGCTATATTTGTTATGGGTAAGTGTCATATGACATGTTAAGTTTCATTGAATCATATTAATCGAGCATTGCATGAAATATGGATTTGATAGTTTTATTCACTCTGTAAATTATGTTTGAAAATATTTTCAAATTTACATACTGACCACGTACCATCGAATCATTGTTTTAAGTGCAAAATATTACATTTAAAATTAAATTCACTAGGCATGTTGCTTTCTATTTTTAAAGATTGGCACATGGTATTCAAGGCAGTTGCTGGTGATACCAGCCCAGGTAGCCTGGAGACATTGTGGGGTGGGACTACGTTATTAAATGATGGACTTGAATCTGCTACCTCTATCACCAACACTCCAGCAAGTGGATACAAATCCAGTGCCGTAGAAGCATGGTCAGACGACTTCACCTTCATCGATATGGTATGCATTTAAGATACGCTTTACGTGGTTAATAGTCTATTCCTTCACTTCATTTGTTAATCAGGGGAAGAAAAACAAATAGAACCATCATTATATTTTAACATGTTTCGACAATCATGAAGTTAAATTCTAACTCATCATATCCGGAAACAGATTTAATTATGCAAGAGCAATGAACTTAAAGATGTGTGCTGATATTTGTGATATAGTCTACTATAAACCCCTTAAAATATGTATCGATTCTATTTAGTCGATTTACAAACCTATCAGCTAACTGAAGTTTTAACAAAGAGAACACGGCTGCTTATTGTAATACGCATGCTCGATAATAATTTGGCCGTTGTTCATTGCACTTTCAATCATGTGTGACCACCCTAAAAGAAATGTATTTTGCCACAAATGTGATTGTATGAGGTTACTAACTAGACCTAGTTACCAAAAACATGTCTGCACTGTGATACGGAACCTAAATGAATATCCCAAATCTCAGTTTTTAAAAATTCAACAAAAATGTAGCTTTCAGGTCTACAACGGGTGTTGTCCAATGGAAGTTGTCATAACGACACGGAAGCGATGTAACTTGTATTAAGCTTAATGTTTATAACAACCTTGTATTTAACAGGTGAAATATGCATACTTTACTGGCGGAGTAGAAAAGGCATGGATTGTATTCGACGGCGTTGGCACCTCGAAGACGACTTGGTTCCAAGAGAGCAAAATCCTGTTTTCTAGCTATACTGATATCGGGACCGCTGGTAAAACAACCGTCAGTGTAACCGGGTAAATATACCATTTTTATTCAAGTCAAGCTGCCATATATTTCATACATTCTGTTGACACTGGTAGCGGGCATTCTTTATCAAAAACAAGTTCAGGAAAGTATTTACGTGAAGTCGACTTTTTATATTGACACATATTTTGTCTTGCTTCATTTCTTGGTGAATATATGATATCTAGTGCACTATTATATACAGTTTTCGAAAAAAAAAATCGTGAGGTAATATGCAAACACACATCAAATGTTCATGTGAAAAATGACTACCACAATGGTCGTGTGATCACGTACTTATGCAAGACCATAGTATATGTCATTTTGTATTATAATTCGATCCGTTATTCCTTCCATGTGTCATTTTTATTGCCAGGGACGGGATACGCTCGTTTGCTGTCATTGATACGTATCCTAACTGTGACGGTCTCATGGCGTGGATGATGGTATCTGACTTCAGTAGTTCAACCAACTGCGCTTTTGACAGCGCAACAACCAAGCCGTACTTCATCTATAGTAGCACGGATGTCCAAGGCTCACCACAGTCAGGTACAGATGGTCATAAGTCATGTATGGATTATTTTGATGAGTGAACCAAGAATAATGTCCATTTAAAACTAAATGCATGCGTAATGGTAGCAACTGATATTAAACTGAAAAAAAACCCAATCGGGACTAATATGATAAAGGCAATTTCGGCCATTTGCACTATTGTCAATACCACACACAAAAGAAAAATGTTTATCGCTCGAAAAACAGTTTCAGCAGGTACATTTTATTGGGGTTTTATAAAGTAAACCCACATGATTTATTTAATGAAATATATGTATTTCAATTCAAAATGTGTTTGATTGTCAGTTTTAACAAGTAAATATTGTCATTTATCACAATAGGATCTTCATATGACAGTGCTGCTTTCCCTCAAGCTGATGTGATGGGTATTTTTATCCACGGTAAGTGTTATAACTATTCTTATTATGTGAAATTGTTACTGTGCTTCAGCTCATTGTCTTTCATATTACATTATGTCCTGCTACCGTTATATACAAGTTCATTTGGCAAAACCTGTTGTTGTTTTTTTTATATATATCTGACGTTTAGATTAATTGAACGATATGAACTCATTCATCAGACAAACGACCGGAAAAACGTACACACACTGAGGTTTAAAAATACGTACGAGTTGGAAATAATAAAATCGCCGCTGATTCGCCTACATGTTAACCCTGCGTACACTTGTAGTTGCTATAAATGTTGCAAATGAGGTTAAAATCGGCAAATCGGCAAATCGGCAAATCGCTTTATTAAATGCATATACTTATATAAGAGAGTATATATCCCTTCACATCTCGATTTATAGCAGGTTCTCTGCGGCCGCAGACATGAAGATTGTTTTCACTATATAATGGTATTCAAGTATGGGTTGAAACACAATTATCTTTGCTTCATGGATATACTTCCTATCTCCCCACTGGACGTCTACTTCCGGACAAAAAAATAAAGGCAATGTGTAGTAAGGGGAAGCAACTCTGTTTACGCACGCATGTGTTACCATTAAAGAGCTTCGCTCGGGCGCCTTCGGCGCCACGGAGCTTCGCTCTTATTACATTTTGAGTTTGAAATATGGTTTTGTTGACACGTCGGTATTCTCCTGTTTTTATTGCGCTATGGTATGCATATACTTTAAATACTGTTATCAGAATTTGTTTTTGTTATTCTGTAAATTTGGTACAAATAATTTTAGTTGTATTCTTATTAGATATTGTTCTTTTGTTCCATTTTGTAAAATCTATATTTTAATGTTTTTCGAAAGGTTGGTTCCCTGTTATGAAGGTTTCTAAGGACTTTGGAGTATCTCCAGCTTCCGGTATATACGATCTGTGGACAAACACATACACCGTGAACGAATACAACGACAGCCTAAACGCCTTCTCCTTCGCCGCCAATACAATGACTTATAAGTCAAGAATCCCGGATTCCTGGGCCAGCTACTACATCAGAGCAGTAAGCATAACTATGAAGTGTTAAATTGATTCAAATAAATGACTTGCAAAGGTTTATATGTAAACGCAAGATTGGCTTCAAATTGGCATACTTAGTTGCACATATATCAGCTCATTACACATGTAATAAAGATGCCTACTCTCAACCTTGTGTAGTCAGCATAATGCAAAATGACCTTTGTTATCCAGTCAGAACAGATACCTGTAAGTTAATCGTGCCAACAGAATATTGTAATTTATGATATAATGACATCAACATCCAGATAAGATGTTTCCTGTTGGTACGAATGCATTACCACATGCTTTGATACTTTCATGTGGATACTGAATAGATAACCTCTTGTTTTTATCAATTATGCAGTTAAATGTAAAAAAAAAAAGTCCATATACTCCGTGTTTTTGTAAATTTGAATATATTTCATGTGCTTATTTTGGTAATTGTAGGTAAGGCTTTCCTTCATTACCTCTGGGATAGAAAGGGCTTATGTGGTTTTTGATGCCCATGGCTCATCAAAAACCTCCTGGTTGTCTTGTGACAGGATTTTGTATTCCTCTTGGACGGATCTGAACCGTGAAGGTACCAAGGACAGATGTACTATGATCGGGTATGTGTCAAAACAATTCATTACTGACACGGACTTGTTTGTGAGATATTATCAGCGATAGAGGAGAAAACAATAATTTCCTTATTCATACTTTTGAACACGATATACATTTTTGAGATACATATCATGCGAATTTTGTTTCTTTGTAAAACACCTAATTCAGCATATCTTAAAGTTTCATCGCATTTGCTTTCCCTACAACCTCATTGGTTGAATCAAAAGCATGTACAGGTCGGTGGTATACCAAAAGTAACGATGTAAATATTTACAAACACCAGGTCGATGTTACGTCACAATGCCAAATGCAGTACGTTTCTCTTGATTTTCATTCTTCCATCTAGTTAAATGATTAAATACAGCATCGCTTGATATTTGATTGAACATTAATGACTTTGACGACAATGAATTATTTGCTATATGGAACTTCCCCATGGCTATTTACTCACATTTTAACCTCATCGAAGTTCCGTAACTGATCGATATGATAACACGCATTGTTCTTGTTTGTTATAGAGACGCCTCCGCCACGACCTACTTCTCGCTATTATCGAATTACGGGAAGGGATCGTGTTCTACACAAAGTGGCTGGTTCACTGTAATTGACAGCAACGCCGGGAGTTGTACGTGGGAGTCCAAGGACTCAACTTACCCCCATGTGGTGTACAGCGACACAACAACCGTCGAGCTGAATACAGGTATCGCCCTCTATACATCAGTGTTTCAAAAGCGAGTGTTTGTTGGGTAGTCGGAGTGTATGCAGCACTACACACAATTCAAAGTATCTTAATTAGCAACAAGAAAGGGTTTATTACCTCAACGAGAAATAATTACTGTTTAAATCTAAACAAATGCTTGAGTAAATAAAAAGGATTAAAAAAACACGCCATAATGGGTTATTGTTAGATATTCCTTAATGATAACATTTTGAATGCATGTCCTGAAGAGCTATATCGGTATAGCCCATATAATGATATAGCGTCGGCTTCTGTATTAAAATTGTATTGTAAAGAGCATAACGAATTGATCAGGAAATAAATCGGACCATTTTACTATTGCAAAGTCAAATCAATATTTAATTTTCTGGATTACAATTTGTTTTATTGCTGGATATGACTTCGATTAGCGTGATTTATAAATATATATATAAATGTGGTATTTCCAAAACAAAATCATTGTATCCTTGTTGCCATTGTTTTCTCGACCACTAGGTAACGAATGCAGCGCTTATATGTTATTTCTTTCTGGGTGTTTTTTTAGGATTTGCTGTAGCGGACGTATTTGCAATATCTATATGTAAGTATATGCTTGTTTTTGTATTAAAAATATTTATATATGTGATATATGATAAATAGCTCTTCAAAACGTGTTCAAATTTTCTGAAAGACATTTTGTATTAGTAAATTAGTCGTGTGCACCGGTTCTAGATTGGTATAGTTACATTTGAATGTTCTTGACCCCTTAACATTTAGAAGGTATTTCATATGAGAATGCAAAAGTGTAAGTTGTATTGCTGTTCGACAGCTATTTTATGTGTAAAGCTTCATAAAACACATAAATAATTCAGATGTAGTTAAAGAATATTAATTCAACAACATGCGAGAGAGTATCTCTCTCCATAGTTAATATCAGGGCAAAATACACCTTAACAAAATGCACTTGTTTATCTTTAAATCTTGAACAATACATGCAACGGTTTCTCGACATTATTTTTTGTCTTCAGCAATGGACAACATTTGTGACATAGTGACGTGTGAAAATGGTGCCACGTGCTTGGACTGGGGTGGACGTTACTCATGTTCCTGTGATGGCGACCACTATGGTCATCTCTGTCAGAACAGTAAGTCACGCGCCTTATTGATGTACAGTTGGTGTTAAGTATGCAAATGCGTTCTGTCTATTGTGAAACATACAAATTACATTTTGTTCTTCGACATTTCAATTTTACACTTGCCATCGTTCCCATAAAACATTAAGATTTTGCTATGATGATATCATTATTTTATTTATTTGCAATAATATACAAAACTGTAGGACCTGATTTCTCTTTGTAAAACATTAAATTATGACAGAGATTAGCGGCAATATTTCTTAAATATGTAAAAAATAGTAAACACGATATACTAATCCTGGATAATGTTGGTTCTTATTGAGTTTGTACATACTTTAATTTCCTTTTACCTCTGATAAATGGGCGGATTGGTCGAGTGGTTAACACTCCGGCCTTCCAAGCAGGCGGCCGGGGTTTGATCCCCGATGTCGCCGTACGCATGGAATATTCAGAAAAAGTACATCTCCAGCACACACAAAGGCATACACACATAGGGAGATATTAGTCAGGCGGCATAGGACTAATAGTTAGCGCCTGATAAGGCAGCTCCTGTGAATTCCTCAATTTTGTATTGATTACTATATATGCTAATTGTATCGACTGTATACAATTGTATATCTATGTACTGTAAAGCGCTTTATAGTGGCTTATGTTAGCTAGATAGGGCTATATATCAAATGTTGTATATTTAAATTCGTATTGTTTATACGGTAATAGTCGTAGTATATGGTATTTGGGTATTTATCGTAAAACAGATTACTAGTTAACATAGCTTACTATCATTAGAATTATTCGGTATTATACTACATTTGTTTGCAATGGATTCAATTCAGTAAATGGCAACTACACTGCTTGGTCGGACTGGACGGACTGCAGTACCACGTGCTACGCTCAGGGAGTACATACAAGAAATCGGACATGTACAACCCCGACACCACTCGGTATTGGGCTGGACTGCACTGGCATGGGTCCAGCTGATGAGCTCGAATTATGCATTCCGACTCATCTAGACATCTGTGATGGTACGTGTCAATCAACAAGCATAACATCCTCAACTGGTAGAATGTGATACCATTAAAACATTTGTTTAAAATATTCTTTATAATATGATACCATTGTTTTATATCCGCACACGTAGGGTTACGCCTGGAGTCATTGTACGTGTTCTTGTAGTTGCATAAACTATAAAACTAAACATTACTGAATCAAAACCTCGCCTGTAATGTTTTTGTTCTAAGTTAACCATAGTCAGCTGCAGACGCTAAAAATGTTGTCTAGCATGATGATTTGCAGCAAGGAAAATACGTATGACATCACAGAGCATAGTTCACCCTTTTTGAAATCAGAACGTTTTTGTAATGTAAGGTCTCAGCTATTCTCCAATACGATTATCAATTTTGAAAACTATTTGTATAAGTTGTTCAACTCTTTTCAATCAATTATTAACATTGAATCCCTGAGGGTGATTCAACGCTTACCATTTAACAGAAACGCATTTTGAGTGTAACCGAATGGTACATGTATGTTGAAGTCTAAATGTTGATATCGTTTTATTGTTACCTGTTTGTTACAGAATACAACACTGGCGACGTACCAGAGAACACTGCCTATACCATGGTTTGTCCTGCTGACTTTTATATACATGTGTATGCGGCGTTCTTTGGCAATGGCGCTACATGTTCTGACGCCACAGCATTAGCGGACGCTCAAACAGCTTGCCATCAACAAACGGACTCCTGTGTGCTGACATTTAGTAACACTACGTTTGGTTCTGACCCATGTTCAGGACACGGTGTTTCAAATTATGGGTCTGCAACAATGTATTGCGCAAGTACGTTTTTGATATATGAATATTTACATAGAAACTTTTCTGAAAAAATACCGTAAATTTCAAGTTATTGATAAAAACACTTATCAAAAAATTGTTCTGGATGAGACAGAATAGAAATATTAAGAAACAGTAATTATTTCTTCGATTAAAATATATATTTCAAACATAACTATGACTGTGAAAAACACCCCAATGCATATTTTGTAGTAAATAATGTACTGTGGGCGTTGGAATATTCAATTTGTTAAAGTCGTGGCGTTTGCTTATACTTGTTAACGTTCACTGACAGCATTGTACTTCATGTTTTGAAATATATACACACTAAGCAAATTAGTTGCACGTTATATTTTCACTGATATCTGGGATTTTGTTGAGTGTTCCTACTTTTTATGTCTAATGTATCAACCATCTTTATCTTACAGAACATCAACAGTTGGAGGATTGGCGAGGCCGTAAGTAGTACACTATATACGTTACAATAAAATACATTTCATACAAACAACATCACTAGTTACATATCCCATACGTGAATGTATTTCCTCACAGTGTTTTATGATGTTTTATGTTGATAACACGCGCTACTTGCTACCACATGATCGTGAAGCCATTTTCTCAATTGCCCAAACTGTGTCTCTTTCAAGAGGTACCGCTGCATACCAAATCGAAGCTGCCACGTGAATCTGATGGTGGATATTGCAATAGCTGTATAGATAATTATGGTCATTGGCATGAGTCCTTAAACAGAATCCTTTGCTAATTTTTGTAAAGAAATATAAATTAAAATTATCGAATTTTGGTAAATATATAGTTTCTAAAGTCACAGCTCAAATTATACCAGTATATTTTGATATTCCCATTCTTGTAGCGTGGCGACTGGTGTTCAAAGTTCCAAAAGGCGCTTCTGTACCAGCGGGATATGCTGACGTGAACGCTTTGTATAGCGCCAGCGGCTCTTACAATGAAGATGATACATCGGCTAAGACTGACTTTAGCGCCTCTGGCAGTATCTATAAATCCGCACTGCTGGACCAGTGGGGAGACAATCTCACCGTTAATTCCGTAAGTAAGGCATTTCTAGATTAACTACTTTTACAAATCGATATTCAATATCAAATTCGTCTTATTTTTATAGGATCTATATTCATATTTTTACGTAAAAAACTAAATAACTTCCAATACGCTTACAAAACTAAATAACAAGTATTGTGGGAAAACAGTGCGAGGTATCTGAATTCACAACCGTGATATATAGGCGACGATTAGCTCAATAAAGTAGGACTACATTAGGCTTTTATGTATTTAGCGTTTTCCCTAAGTTAATAATGATGCATTTCAAACGATAATTTGCAGCATTTAAGAAAATTATCTTCAGTTTCATTTATTAATATTTTTTAATGCTGAAAATGTGTAGTATTATAACAAACATTAGATATAAGTAAACCCCTGTTGTTTTTCTTTTTAACAGATGCGACTGTCAGTTTTCAAGGATGGATCTGAAAAAGCCTACATTGTGTTTGATACATCACAGACAACAAAGTCTAACTGGTTTGACTGCAGTAAGATTATTGACTCAAGCTATCATGACATCGTCGATGGCAACACAACATGTACATTAAAGTAAGAACATTTTTTCAATGACAGTATCAATTTTTAGAGTACTTTAACTTATTAAAGAAATAACTGAAGCCGACCTTTATCAATACATGTATTTCAGCAAGTGTACACTCCCATTTCACACCCTAGTTATTCAGTCATTTAGTATCATAATGTTCCAGACGCGGTCAGTTGCAACATTTTTATCAATTTAAATAATACACTTTAGTAAACAATTACCAATGTCTAATAACGGAAGGATTATTCAAGATACGAAAAACAAGTTACTTTTATACCTGACTCGCAGCACAAAATCACTTCTTGGTATGAATACATTTCATTTTTGTTATATAGGTTTTGGTAAGAACTTTTTTAGTTAACATCAATTATTTTATTCATTTTGTATAGTGATGGAGGCACGGGGAAAAGAACATTCTACATCAGTAGTGACTATTCCGGGTGTACTAACGAGACAGGTTGGATCATGATGAAGGACTACGGAGCAAGCACAGGGTGTTCCGAGTGGGACTCGACCAGTATCACCAGACCATACATCTACTTCTCGGGTCTCGGCACACGGGTCCAGTGGTCAACAGGTATGGATATGTGTTTGGTACTAGCAAATATTACCATTAAGAATGTGTTCTGAAATACAGGTAAAGATATAAAAACACACAATTGTAATTATAACTTGGAAATTTGCCAAATGGTCATATGTATGAGTATTCTTGTCAGAGTATCAATGTGTTCATGTCGAGTACACATTTTCTGCACGGAACTACTTCCAGTATATAAAGTTTAAATTCATATTGCATTCAGGTCCGCTTCGAATGTACTGACCAATAAATTTACATTTTCATAATTATGCCGCTATAATTAAAACGTTTAATAACATTGACCCTCCCTTGAAGATGGTTGTTAGATTGGTCAAACAAGCATGCACTATATTACATAAGTTTACCTTATTCTATTCTATTGATGCCCTGCCTTAACATATGATGCATTACACATGTAAATAAAATCGTCAATATATTAATAAAGGAGCGATCTACAAATAGACATCTGATTCAAATGCTATAACATATTTAACGCAAACTAAAATAAATGACTTTTTTGGTTCTACAGCGGACAAAGTGGAAGCTGATTCTTTTGCACTTTTTATTGTCGGTAAGTTTGGGCAATATCTTAAATTTTCCTTATACATGCGTATATTTTATATAATTACCTATTTGAACTATAATCTAAAATAAAGATTTGCCAATATCTACATAAATGTGGTAATGATTGTGCTATCGCATATAAGTAAAGACGTCACGTTGGTATGTTAGTAATTTGAATCACAATGCAGACTATATAGTACTGTTATAATTTGGAATCAGGCGAACTCATCATTTAATCAAGCAACCGTTAAGATAAAGCAAATTTACATTTTTCTTTACATTTGAATCGGTATTGCAAAACATTTATAAAATACATTAGGGACAATAAATCAATAAGCAAACTTCGGTTTCGCCTGTGCATTACACTTATTCCAAACATTCCAACGAGGAAAGTTAAAATCAAGGCACTTCATTCAATCAGGAACTTAAGTAAGTTATCAATAACAAGAAAGAATGTCTAAAAATGAAATATAGCATAATTATGTGTATCAATTATTGACAGAGATATCATACTCATTTAACATCTATATTTGTCGTTCTATAGAGTGGCATATGGTATTCAAGGCCATTCAAGGTCTGGCGCCGACGACGTATACCAACTTAGTTAACTTATGGACGACCTCAATCACAGAAAATGAGTACGATACCACCGTACAGTCCCTCACGAACTCGCCTAGTAAAGCCTTCAAATCCGGTGTTGTCGACACCTGGTCGGACACCTTTACATTTATCGACATGGTAATATAACATTCTCATTCATTTGAGATGTAAGACATTTGATTGGACAAGCAAAATAACTTGCGAAAGTATAACCACGATATACCTTCCTCAAATGTCAAAATACAGTAGGGTTATCCCCTAATTGAAAATATGATAGTCACAAACAGTTTGCTTGTGTAAGAATGTTACAATTTTAAAAACATGGTTGTGATAATGTATCTGCCGTTGACGATTTCCATGAGCTTGTGAAAACAAGTGTCTTTAGCACATGCTATTGTATTAAACTGTTGGGTTAAACTTAATGCTTTCTATTAAGAGTGGATTATAAGAAAACTTCTTGTTTTCCCTTATATAACATCCGACGCTTTGTTTTTCTGTTTCATATAATAAATGACTTACATATAGCCTCAAATAGACGCAGTACACGTATATTTTACTGTTTGTTGTCTGACATTCTGTCATTCCAAGGAGGCACATGTTAGAAAATAATGACCATTTCAGTATGATATATTCGTTTACTTGCTATTTCAAAGAAATACAGTGAACGGTACTGATTTTGTTCTTTAATTTATTTGCTTATATTTAACTCTCAAATCCTGAAATGAAACATATATATTTAATTATGTATTTCCTTTTGTTTTTAGGTGAAATACTCGCATTTCTTAGGTGGAGTTGAAAAGGCTTGGGTTGTTTTTGATGGCGTAGATACCACTAAAACCACATGGTTTGCAGATAGCAAGATCTTATTCTCCAGCTATAAGGACATAAAGACTGGTGGGAAATCCCGAGCAAGTGTTACAGGGTAGGAACACAATACACATTTTTTTGGTTTCTTAAGAGTAATAATATCACGCTTGCATATCCAAATATATGCATGAAGGGTTGACACTTCAATTCTGTGCTAGTATCGTTTATGCTTATGATTATTGGTATGTCCGTAGGTAATATGAAACCATGTTATCATTAAAACCGTGTTTGGAGGAGACTTGTAGTTGCGTCTGCTGGATAACCGAACTTTGCGGTACATGTTGTGAAGCAGATGTAAAACAACTCAAACAAACAAACATAACAGTGTAACGAATTACTTACGTGAACATAAAAACCATAATTCGAAGTTAAACAAAATATCGCAAAATGTAGGCGAACTGACCTATAGTGATCGTCGGACACGGTCCTTCGTTGGATTGTTGAGTGACCACAAGGGGAACCCCTAGCAAAAGAAATGCTATGCAAATCTCGTAAAATTGTTTTCGTCGTTAACTCACTAAAAAGGGGACATGTTTTCATAATTTAATGGATACAAAAAGGCATTTCAAGGGAAGGACAGTGATTTTCCACGTTATAATTCCGGCACCATAATTGCGATGACGTCAACACGTTGGCTATGACATGCATAGCTGATATGAATGTTATCAGAATTTGATAGTGCCACTGTAAATCGGAAAAAGTTCGACGCCATATAATTTGGGCCTTCTCCGCCCTCCACAAATATGGCTTTCCTCGGCGAAGGGCGAATCTTTTACTAGACTACAGTGTCCCGGTATACAGTATATAATGGAAGTGGCCGTGAGAGTGTTCCGGTATAGAGTATATACTGGAAGTGGCCGTGAGAGTGTCCCGGTATACAGGACATAATGGAAGTGGCCGTGAAAGTGTTCCGGTATACAGGACATAATGGAAGTGGCCGTGAAAGTGTTCCGGTATAGATTATATAATGGAAGTGGCCGTGAGAGGGTCCCGGTATACAGCATATAATGGAAGTGGCCGTGAGAGTGTCCCAGTAATGGAAGTGGCCGTGAAAGTGTCCCGGTATACAGTGTATAATGGAAGTGGCCGGGAGAGTGTCCCGGTATACAGTATATAATGGAAGTGGCCGTGAAAGTGTTCCGGTATACAGGACATAATGGAAGTGGCCGTGAAAGTGTCCCGGTATACAGTATATAATAGAAGTGGCCGGGAGAGTGGCCCGGGATACAGTATGTAATGGAAGAGGCCGGGAAAGTGTCCCGGTAAACAGGACATAATGGAAGAGGCCGTGAAAATGTCCCGCTATAAAGTATATAATGGAAGGGGCCGTGACAGTGTCCCGGTATACAAGGGAAGTGTCCGTGAGAGGGTCCCGGCATACAGTATATAATGGTAGTGGCCGTGAGAGTGCCCCGGTATACAGTATATTATGGAAGTGGCCGGGAGAGTGGCCCGGGATACAGTATGTAATGGAAGTGGCCGTAAGAGTGTCCCGGGATACAGTATTTAATAGAAGTGGCCGTGAGAGTTTCCCGGTATACAGTATAGAATGGAAGTGGCCGTGAGAGCCTCCCGGTCTACAGCCCCCACCCGAAGTGGCCGTGAGAGTTTCCCGGTATACAGTAGGTAATGGAAGTGGCCGCGAGAGCGTCCCGGTATACAGTAGGTAATGGAAGTGGCCGTGAGAATGTTCCGGTATACAGGACATAATGGACGTGGCCGTGAAAGTGTCCCGGTGTACAGCATATAATGGAAGATGCCGCGAGAGTGTACCGGTATACCGTATATAATGGAAGTGCCCGTGAGAGTGTCCCGGAATACAGTATATAATGCAAGTGGCCGTGAGAGCCTCCCGGTCTACAGCCCCCACCCGAAGTGGCCGTGAGAGCGCCTCGGTATACAGTATATTATGGAAGTGGCCGGGAGAGCGTCCCGGGATACAGTATTTAATAGAAGTGGCCGGGAGAGTGTTCCGGGATAGAGGATATAATGGAAGTGGTCGTGAGAGTGTCCCAGTATAGAGTACATAATGGAAGTGGCGGTGAGAGTGTCCCGGTGTACAGCATATAATGGAAGATGCCGCGAGAGTGTACCGGTATACCGTATATAATGGAAGTTGCCGTGAGAGCGCCTCGGTATACAGTATACAATAGAAGTGGCCGTGAGAGCGCCTCGGTATACAGTATATGATGGAAGTGTCCGTGAAAGTGTCCCGGAATACAGTATATAATGGTAGTGGCCGTGAGAGTGGCCCGGTATACAGTATACAATAGAAGTGGCCGTAAGAGTGTCCTGGTATACAGTATATAATGCAAGTGGCCGTGAGAGTTTCCCGGTATACAGTAGATAATAGAAGTGGCCGTGAGAGTGACCCGGTATACAGTATATTATGGAAGTGGCCGGGAGAGGGTCCCGGCATACAGTATATAATGCAAGTGGCCGTGAGAGTGACCCGGTATACAGTATGTAATGGAAGTGGCGGTGAGAGTGTCCCGGTATACAGTATGTAATGGAAGTGGCCGTGAAAATGTCCCGATATAAAGTATATAATGGAAGTGGCCGTGAAAGTGTCCCGGTATACCGTATATAATAGAAGTGGCCGTGAGAGTGTCCCGGTATACAGTATATAATGGAAGTGTCCGTGAGAGTGTCCCGGTATACAGAATATAATGGAAGTGGCCGTGAAAGTGTCCCGGTATACAGTATATAATGGAAGTGTCCGTGAGAGTGTCCCGGTATACAGTATGTAATGGAAGTGGCCGTGAGAGTGTTCCGGTATACAGTATATAATGGAAGTGGCCGTTAGAGTGTCCCGGTATACAGTATATAATGGAATTGGCCGGGAAAGTGTCCCGATATACAGTATATAATGGAAGTGGCCGTGAGAGTGTCCCAGTATAGAGTACATAATGGAAGTGGCCGTGAGAGTGTTCCGGTATACAGTATATAATGGAAGTGGCCGTGAGAGTGTTCCGGTATACAGTATATTATGGAAGTGGCCGGGAGAGTGTCCCGATATATAGTATATAATGGAAGTGGCCGTGAGAGTGTTCCGGTATACATTATATAATAGAAGTGGCCGTGAAAGTGTCCCGGTATACAGTACATAATAGAAGTGGCCGTGAGAGTTTCCCGGTATACAGTTTATAATAGAAGTGGCCGTGAGAGCGTCCCGGTATACAGTATATAATGGAAGTGGCCGTGA